>NC_036451.1:19237100-19555850 GCF_002775205.1 Xiphophorus maculatus | reverse complement strand
GGAAGATTTTAGTATGTTGTCAATCATGCTTGTGTATACATGCTCTCCCCAACAGAGCCAGTCATGAATGCTCAGGCTATGTAGGATGCCCACCAATGACAGCAGATAAGCAGTTTTCCTGTAATGGTAAGTTGTTTCTCTCCCATTAGTCCGTTGAGCAGAATGCTAGTGATGCTTTTCTGCAATTTGTATTTGCTAAAGTAGTGCAGGAAGGAGCTTGACTTTTTTCTCCGACTATCAGTCTCATATTATACTGTCATGACAAAGCAACAGTTTTAACAAGTATGTAATAAAACTGTTTTTTTTTTATATATAAAAGTTACATGCTATTGTTTTAATGTGGTATGGTCTTCACAAAACCATATGGCAAACGTGAATTGCTATTTACTTTTGCTACTTCAAATGTTTTAAAACAAATGTGTCCAAAGGCTAAAACATAAAAAACAAACAAAAAAAAAACAACAACTGGTGAACAAGAGTGTGCACCAGAACTGCAACACAGGAAGAGGGGGAAGTGTAGATGAATATGAAACCCACAAAATGAAGAAATGTTGTGCAAAGCGATAAATAATCTCAACCGCACATTTTGCTTCTATTCAAAGATAAACAATATCTTACCAATATCTCCACTTCCAGCTTCTTACTGATCAGGTACTGAATGTACTGATCTGACTGAACAGTCAAGAGGTTTTAAATACATTTTATTTACTTGTAGGACTTTGGATTAAAACCATAAAACTTCAAAGGAAATGTTAATGCTGTGCATAACTCTGCATGTATGCCATGCATCGCTAATTCTATGTACTTGGAAAATACATACAGGTTTGTGGATATTATTTTTTTTGACATACCACCACATAGAATATAACAAATAAACCCAGTCAAATACCCAGTAAAAGCAGAAGTAGACGCTGACAGTAAGTGCATGAGACATAAAAGGAAGTCCTCGCTTGACAGTCTGTTCAGCTCCAACACAGAGAAGAGACTACAAAATTATTGAAAGCCATAATCACTGATGTGGCAAACATCTGGAAAGGGTGTCAATAGATTCATTTCGAGTAACAGTTTCCAATAAATTGTTTGCTCCTTTTTACTTCCCCATTTGCTTAACGTAATTTCTTAGTATTCTTCTTAGCTGGAAGTTGTGACATCTTACCAAAACAGAAGTAATTGAGGACATTGAAGAATGCAAAACCTGTTGAGCATACAGCTGTCGCAATTTTTTATTGTAAGCCTTCTAAGACTTTAATATGCTTTGACTGAAATAATTCGACTGTAGCTCTGGCTGAAGGTTTCTCATCATCCAAGTGGAGGGTGAACTGTCCCAATCTGGGGTTTTATTCTAACTTACCTTCTTCTCATAAACTCTGAACAGCTTCTGTTCAAAAAGGCAACAATGTCACCACTAAATTTCGTAGTGGGGAAGGCGTACTCAGGGTGATATGCAGAGTCAATGTTCAGTCACATATGAAACTTTAAATAGACCTGAGAGTTCAGTTTCAGTCTTCTCTGACTGCAGCACTTTCTTGCACGTTTGCATGTTTGTTGCATTTTCTGCATGATTAGTGGCAAAGTTTAAGTGTTCTTCTTCATGTCACTCTTCCAGAAAAGTCTTGATTTATGTGCAATTATAGGTCCTCCTATTATTTGATTATTAGGTGAATAATTAAGGCAATTGACT
Source organism: Xiphophorus maculatus (assembly GCF_002775205.1). Taxonomy (NCBI): domain Eukaryota; kingdom Metazoa; phylum Chordata; class Actinopteri; order Cyprinodontiformes; family Poeciliidae; genus Xiphophorus; species Xiphophorus maculatus. Next base: position 19,554,169 of record NC_036451.1, on the reverse strand, counting down.
TCCCGGGATTTCATTGGAGATCAGGCTAAATGTTTGAAAACATTGCTTCCTTTTCCCCCAACTTCACTATGAGAAACTTTCTGTTGTGAGTTTGGTATGGTAAAGTATGGTAAAATAATATTCATGGAGTAATTTTGAGGCTCAACTTTAAATATGAATGGTTACTATTTGAGGACATGAATGCAATTGCTGTCATGAAACGGTGGTGTTGAAGTGGTGAGGCAGACGCAGCACACCCAGGTAAAGTGAGAAAAGATGGTTTTAATGATAAATAAAGTCCAAAATAGTCCAAAAACACAGGCAGCACGACTGAGCGGAAAGCCAGGGCTCAACGTCGGTACCAACTGGTATAACAAATGGACAACACAAAGGACTGATTAGACGAGGACCCGACAAAGACACAGACACACAGGTGACACTAAATACACAGGAAGGTAATCAGGGAATGAGAAACACCTGGGAGTAATCAAAGGGAGGACAGGACAACACGGAGACTCAGGGACACAGAAAACTCTAAATAAATACACAGAAAAACACAGAACATGACAATTGCAGGCAAGAGACAGAATAGGTACAACCTGAAGAACTTAACGATGTGGGCAAAAATGTATTCATGAAGCCTGAGAAGTGAAAAAAAAGAAAATCCATAAACATGAGGTCACTGGAGATAATCTATGTACCATTAGCATACTTTTTCAAATTAACACCCTTTAAGTAGGTATTCCACACTTTAAGGCTCACAATAAAATTAAAATAGTTTGTTATTCTGAAATAATATAATCTTACCTGTTGTGTTTTTCATTTGCTGCAAGCAGAAAATCATTATAATTAGCAGAAATACAGTCTTGAAAACATCAATCTCTGTGTAATTATGAATCTATATAAATGGTTAAAATGAACTTTTCAACAATATTCAGTAACACTTTCTTTGAAAGGGTCTGCATAAGACTGACATGATACTGTCATAAATATGAAGGAGTCTTTATGAATGTTTATGATCGTTGTCATGAAATGTCAATATTTACCAAATAATGCAAAGTTATATTAAAAGTGTCAACTTTGCATTATTTGGTAAATATTGACACTTCATGACAACAGTCATAAACATTCATAGAGACTCCTTCATATTCATGACAGGTTTTATGAGATGTTTATGACAATGTCACGACAGTCTTATGCAAACCTCTTCAAATAAAGTCTTACCCAATATTCTGTAATTCATTTCTTCATAAATGTGGCGGGACTTGATGTTTGTGTGTAACTTTTTCACCTTAGACGCACCTGAAATACGTTTTAAACGTTGTTTCCTGAATGGGGACGAGTAGAAAACTAGAAATTTGAAAGGGGAGCAAGTCATTGGACGAATGACTAAGCAGAAGTCAGAAACCAGAAAACTGTAGTAGACACATAAAATTTCCCAGCACAAGACTGATTTTCACTGACAATGAAACAGAGTAAGAGACAAGACAAAACAGGAAGAATGGTAAACACCATCTACAAATGGAGCAAGACTGACTGCCTAAGCAAACCAGGGAAATTAAAGACATGAGACTTCAAAGGTAGAATACCAATTCATAAAATTAACACAAAGTCCGTCACACTATAGACTCTTTTCTAACCGTGAGTGCCCACCTGTCTCTGCTTGAGGTGGCTTCTGCGGATTATAATTTTTTACTGACAATTATTTTCATTTATGGAAGAAATTAGAAATCTTAAAAACAATAACTAACCAAATACTGTGGTTTAATGGAGCTTTACCGGAGCATGTACTTTATTTTTGAAGATGAAAAACATCAAAGATGTGGTTCTGACGCTGACTTAGACTGCTGACTTCATTTCACAACCGTGAGAACACGGAGAAGCAGGAAACTGAGGTTCCAGAGATTATAGGTTGTGGTTTTGAGTTTTGTCAGTAGATTTGTTTCAAAGAACACAGTGCTTTGTGGTTTAATTTGATGACACTCACAAGATAATCTTTCATTGCAAGGAAATGCAATAAAAAAAAACAAGTCCAGCAAATTAATAGTGTCAATTGAAACAAAACCTATGTTTATTAAAAGGAGCATTTTTTGCATGCTCCGTAATATTTAGTGTAGGTTAAACATGCAAAACCTTGGTGTAAGTGAGACATTTAAGTGTGTCTTGTTGGCATTAATCTACATTGAAAAGTGATTTTGTGTAAAGAGTATTAAGCTATGCTTACATGCATCCTGCATGTAAAATTACAGGTTAACAGGAGTTGTGTTTGATTCTCATTGTAAAGGTGATGTGCTGTTTCAGAACTGATCTCATTAGAATGCTTTGAAGAAATCTTCAAAAATATCATCTGATATGACCCAGATGAATCAGAAATAAACCCCTTTCTGAAAAATGAATACTTCTAAGGTTGTTGCACATCTGTCTGCATGACTCAGCAAGTTTGCTCTCACCCAGGCCATAGTAATTCAGATCTTAATACCATGCTTTCTGTTTGAATCCATGCCTGAAAGAGGTATTGATGATTGTCTGTTTATGATTTGATTACTCATGATATGTGCTGCTGACAATCCAGACAGAGCTCTCTTTCAGTTTGGTGGAAGTTTGAATTGAGTAAACCTTTGGGGTTTTTGATAGGCTGCTATTTCTGCTACACATACTTTTGCTGGGAGAAATTAGGAATTCCAGTCTTTAGACAGGCCTGTTCAAAATCTCACAATGTGGCTTTACCATTCCTTCTTTGTTCCAATACATAATCCTGCACCTTTGCTCTCACCCAGGCCTGATGAACCCTGTTGACATGCAGACATCACCGCTATGGCTGAGCATTAAGTGCTTCGCATGCATATGTTTGTTTCGTGTAATTTTAGAAGTTTCTATGATTTAAACTGACCCTATTAGATTAGTTATCTTTTCAAAATGTCTGTCACTGAGAGTCATATCTGTGTTTCGGAGAAGAGACTTGATGAGTCATAATGGTCCTTCAGACTTCAGATGACAGCCTTGAGGAGGCTCAGTGAATAGGAGATTTAAAAAGAAATGGCTTATTGATAATGCCATTTGTGCTAAGACAGAAATAGTGTAATGGATTTTGTGAAATGTAACTTTATGAAATCACAGAGGCGTTTCGTAGATTCGCTATTTGCTCCACTGTTCTTACTCACAGAGACTCGTAGCCTGAGACTGTGAAAACTATTGCGTCAAGGTACTCGGAGGGCAAGGGTGAAGAGAGACCTTTAGACCTAAAACCTCAGAGAGTGGTTTCAGTTTGTCATCTACTTTTTAAAAATTATGCTGAGCTGAGCTCACCCTCTAACTGCACAGAGCATATGTGCTTCAAGTTTTCCATCTAGAACCACATAAGTTCTGTTTACTGTAACTTAAACCCAATGAGCTCCCATTGGTTTACTGACCACGGGTGCACAGTGACCGCACATAGACAGGGGGGGCTTCACTGACATGTTCGATAAAAACCACAGGCTGTATATAAGAGAATACTTCAATCCTCAGCCGACAATATACTACGAGGATGATGATAAAAATGATGGCGACATGGTGGGTCTTAATGCTCTTCCTTGTTCTGGCAGTCCTCAGACAAAAAGGTATTAAAATCTATATATTGTTCTTTGTTGAAATAGAAACCTGTGCTTATTTGTATTCTTGCTTTTACAGCTCATGGGACTGAGATTATTAATGGCAAAAAAGTACCTGATCGTTTGATGCTTTATGTGGCTTCGGTTCAGAACAACAAGGGTCAGCATATGTGTGGGGGATTTCTCATCAGTGAAGACTTTGTGGTTACGGCTGCACACTGTGATAAACTGTGAGTTTTACAAGACGTTTGGTATTTTGACATTTTGTAAATGCTACTTTTATTCAAATAATAAAGACGAAATCTCTTTTTTTTCATTTAGTAACCCTATAAGTGTTGTACTTGGAACTCACAACCTCGAGAAAGTTGATGATGGCACAATGAGATATAATGTAACCCGGTGCAAGTACCCAGATTTCAACAGTGTTACATCTGGCAATGACATTATGCTTCTCAAAGCAAGTTCCCTTACTTTTAAATTTTAGTGAGTATTCTGAAACCTTTAAGTTTTAAATCTCTCATTATGTTTTTCTTTCACTAAAAGCTGTCTAGGAAAGTGCAACTCAACAACAAAGTGCAGCCGATCCAAATACCGAAGGGTGAGATGAAAGTGAAAGATAAAGCTAAGTGTCGCGTTGTTGGCTGGGGCTACACAAGAGCTGGTGGCAAAGCTTCCAATGTGCTGGAAATGGCTGAAGTGACCTTAACAAATCTGAAGGAATGTAAAACTAAATGGAAATCTTTGAAGCTCGATCTTCCAAACAATGTGATTTGTGCAGGTGGACATAACGCAAAAGCAGGATTCTGCAAGGTGCATATGTCTCTAAAAGTATTTCTGCCAAGTGTTGCATAACAGACAAAACTTATCAAGCTCTGCTTTCTTCACAGGGTGATTCAGGAGGACCTCTAGTGTGTGGAGCAACAGCTGCAGGCATTGTGTCTTTCAACAGGGAGTGTGACCCAAATATCCCTAATGTTTATACAGATGTATCAAAATACGTGTCCTGGATAAAAAAGATTCGCAAGCAAAAACAATGCTAAGTGGAACGCATCATGCACATATTTCTTGTACTGTTTCTGTGTCTGTCTGTGTTTGCTCTTTCATCGCAAGATGAAAGGCAATAAAACGTGTTTTGAAACTTGGGAGTTGTTTCATTTCTACTAAAGCATATATGGAAAATGTTATATAGACCTTGGAAATGGAATAAATCTTTTGTAAATACTTTAAATGTCTGAAAAAATAGTAAACTGCTAATAGACTAAAAGCAAATATTCTAATAGCTTATACTTATACCTTATACCTACAATCACACATAACAAATGTTGAAGCTTGAAAAATGAAAAAAAATAAGGATAAAAGAAAATTATTATGAAAAATTTCAATAGAAACACATTAAGTCCTCCTGCAAGGATGTTGTACGCAAATTTGCATGTTTTCTTGTTCTAGAGTTGCTAAAACTCACACAAAACTCACTCTGTCAAGTTTTGTGTTCTGATTACAGAACACAAAACTTGACAGAGAGGTGTTATTCAGTTCCAATCTGTCACATATTTGAAGCCTGTGTGCCACCTTTGATGAGCGGATTTCAACAAATTAAGAAAGTAAACTTCGATACATGAATAAATGTGATATATAGAACTTCATCAGAGGCTGTCATTCATCTACACTTTCACAAGGGGGCGTTCCTAAGGTTGTTTTCTCAAATAAATGTCTGTGTTACTGAAGTAAAGCTATGCTTATTGAGGCTGCCAGATCAGTCTAAGTCTGCCAAGGATGGAGTAAACTTTTGCAACTGCTATTTTTGTAGTTATCACAGATAGTTAATGTTGTGCTTTTTATAAAGACGGATGCAGGCCGACTGATACAGACAGACTGATACAGGCAGACTGATACAGGCAGACTGATACGGACAGACTGATATGGACAGACTGATACAGGCAGACTGATACGGACAGACTGATATGGACAGACTGATACAGGCAGACTGATACGGACAGACTGATACGGACAGACTGATACAGACAGACTGATACAGACAGACTGATACATACGGCAGCCTCTGCCAGTGTCCCTTTACCAGAATAACATAAATCCTGCTTGGCTATAAAGCAGTAACAAATCTTAGAGAAGTCTTTTTCAACATGGCTAAACAGGCTCAAAATGTTTAATGCAATACTGGACTCTGTAATCTGAAGATTTTCAGTACAAGATGATTGAGGATTTCTTCATTTTTCCTCATAGAAAGATGACAGATTTCAACAACATGTTAGAAATACAAGTAGTAGTAACTAAACAGAATCTGTCTTCAAAAAAAAAAAATCCATCCCTTCAAGATGCTGCTGGTTTTTCAGATTTCATTTCACAAGGACACAGTTACATGTTGGAGGAATTACAAAACCATCCTACCACTACCTAAGCCCCGTGAATGCAAATATAATTTGATTTGTCTTATTCCAGAGGTTCAAAGGGTTTAAACAGAGCTGGTCTGTTTCCTAAAAGTAGGTCATTGCTGAGATACTTATCTGTTTTCAGAGAAAAGACAGAATGAGTCATAATGGTACTTCAGAGTTTAGGTGGCAGCTATAGCGTGTTGCAATAGTACGTCAGTCAATTCATTGTTCTGAAAAACTTCAAAAATAGAGCAATAACCAGAAGCTGCTACTCCAGAAATGCCACAAAGTTAGTTTTGTTTTTAGAGAAAATGACATTTCTGAGCTATGACCAACTATGGCAATCAGAGACAAAGATAATAAATGAAAAACGTTATCATTTACCAATTGGCATTAGTAAACAGGAATTATCAAAGTGAAGACAGTCTGGTGGTTATAAAAAAAGTATGGGGTTCATAAATAATTGATTAATACTAATGGGAAAGTAGAGGTCATTGCACTTTTCCAAGACGTTGTTCTACTTAGGGGATGATTATGGAAAGGAATCGACTGCAGTGGTCAGTACAACAGTGGTGAAGCGTAGGCCTCTGTGGCTGTGATGTTCATCATTATATGAAGAGTCTTTCTTTGCACAACTAGTATTTTGTATTAGTCCATAAAGTTAAATTGCCAAAAATTAAAACATAGTCAGCAAGAGTGAATTTTTCATTTTAGGCGCATTGAATACATGTTTACTCTGACGTAGTTTAATGACAAGTTGCAGATTTTCAAATTAAAAGACAGCCATCAGAAAGATTTCTTATTTTGCTTAAAGTAAAAGCCATGTTTTCCATTGTGCAGGCCACTGACAATTTGTTCCTCAACAGCTTCAGTCAGCTTCATTGAGAACAAAAGGCAGATCTGAGTGTAGAAAATGTTTGGTAAGGATTTTTATGGGTCATGTACATTGATCAAACATCACATTTTCTTTGAAAACCACCCATTGTTCTCTCAATTACTATTTTTGATACTTGTTTTCTTAGATATTGCTACATGGTTGTGCTAGTTTCTTTCCAAATGACCAATCTGTATGTTTTGTGATGTCATTGGAAACACCAATAGTGAATAGAAGATAAAACAAGCTTTAGCAAGTGCTAAAGTTTTAGCTTAGTGCTAAAGCTTGTTAGTGTTAGTTCTAAAGCTTTGGTTTCAGCACTAACATTAACTTTACTCAAATAACACTGAAAGTGATGAATTTCCTTCAAAAATACTAAGTTAAGGCAATACAGTACAATGGTTTTGTTTGGCTTTGATGCAACATCACCACAAAAAAAAGAAAAAGAAAAGAAAAGCTGGACATGAAGGACTATATTTTTATGCAAGAAGTTTTGGAGAGAAAGTAAACATTCCATGTAATGGTAAAAAAAGGGGGGCAAAGTAACTTAACTAGTAGTTAAATTGTCCTGTTGTAAGTGTTTTTCACCGTTCAACAGAAACCGTCCACATCCGTTTACTCTACACCACATTTACTCAGACCATGTGATTATTGTTACTTGTCTCTGTGCACAGACAGAGAGGGGCTGCAATGAAGCATGTTCATAATTTATATAACTATTCAACCCGCTGATAATACATCCGTATAGTAATAAATCGATAATGACACTGCAGGACTTAATGTGTCTTCATCTTCTCACATTTCTGTCATTTTCTGACAGAACGATGATGTTGTAAAATCTAGTAATTATTAGTCAAAACATCCTTTTTTGCAGCACCAGCAGAGGGACTGAGATCATTAGCCATTTCAAGGTGTTAAATTGTGAACACCAATTTCTTTTAAGTTATGTTTGATATATTCAATATTTTATAACAACTGAAGTTACATAGTTGCTTGATTGTGATGTAAAATGGCACTACGTAACTGGAAAGTACATAATAGCCCTTATTTATTACAGTGTGTGTCCATGGATGCACACTGTAATAAACAGTGAGTTTTATGGAATTACAGTACATAAATAGTTCAAATTATATGACAATGTCTTCATTAATTTGACAATCCTTAGAGTGTTTTTGATGATGCACAACAAAATACAGTCAAATCTGTCAATGACATTACACTTCTCAATGTAAGCTTGTTTTATTTATTAAAGTACTTGTTTTGTTTTTCTTGTGCAGCCGACTCCAGCTAGCGAGGGGTCAGATGAGTTGTCTTTCTGTTCAGGTTTTGTGAGCTATTTAAAACTACAGACGTATCTGAATTTGTACACAAAGTAACAACTTTGGTAAAGTTTTGAACTTGATGAACTTTGTTTTCTTCTGTTTCAGGTGGGTCTTTAAAAAAGTGGAAATCCGTGTTGTGACTTGCAGCATGGACAAAAACTGTGACTATTCAAATGTTCTTAACATCTAAACAGATGGCAGGTATTGGCAGGTATTTTACTTTAAAAAGATTCTCAAGTAAAAGCACTGTTAAAAGCTTAAGAGCATGAATGCATCTTTTATAATGCATAACTGTTTTTTTGTTTTTCTTTAACAGATTAAATCAAATGTCTTAAAAGCTCTGCTGTGTTTCATATTGGTGGTTTCTACTAAAACACAAGGGAAATTAGATTTATAGTTAATAAAAATGGTTCTTTTCCAGTTGGAATTATTTTATTTCATTATCACGTTGGTCTTGAGAAGGTGCTCGAAATCTGGATTCCCAAAGCAAGAAAAACAACAAAATTACATTCTGTCTCATGTGAAGCAAGTTGCATCACAGAAAATGTAAAAGTTTTATAACTTGAAGCTTGTTGTTTTGGTTTCAGTGAACAGGAAAATAACCATTTACACTTCCACGATTCCATGTCTCACAGGTATATTTTTTGGTGCACCTATACATACTGTGGTTAGATTTGCATAGACCCATATCACTCAGTTGAAAAAAAAAGAAAGATGTTGTGAGCTTTTGGTTAACCAAGAGATTACCATATGGGTGATTTTGATCCAACTTCTCATGAAAGAATATAACCAAACCTCAGAATATTCTACCAGTGATATTTCTTTTCTTTTTTTCTTTTTGTTGCTGAAAGTAAGATGTTGAAAGCTTGGTCTATGTGGTTTATGCATTTGGCGATGCAGTTTGAGGATACAGTGATGTTCTTGTATCAAGGAAAATACATATTACATATTTGTTTTTCTCAGTAAATATACTTCTAATCAGGCTGGATCTGAAATGTCCATAAGATGTTGGTAACAACCAAACAATTCTATGCAGAAATTAAAAATCTAAGCATTATATAGAAACATACGTTTCTATATAATGTCCACAGTATTGTTTTTTGGGCATATTCTCAAATGAAGACTGAAATGCTAAGCCACAATAAATTAGTCCACAAATTAAGGTATGCATAAAAATAGAATTACAAATGAAATAAGAATTGAACACACTTGCTGAATTTGAATATTAAGTAAAGTCTTTGTTGTTAATGGTAGATTCAGAGTAGATGTAATCTTGACAGATTCCTTCATAAAAAATTGTTAAATTGTGTTTAACCTTTTATACATGTACATGTCATGTATGGAAGCATGGCATACAAATAAATAATGAGTTTATCAGGTAACAAATCAGCAGCAATACTGTTAGCTGTCCCTTTTTAACTTTGCTTAGCTCTTTTTGTCAATGCATCACAACAGAAGATCAGAGAGCTGTGCTAAACATATTTGAACAAATCAATTGGTGCTTCCTGTCAGATGTTGCTTTGCAGTCTGCAGGTAAAGATGAACTGATAACAGTGTTCAAGCTGTGGCTGCACAGCTAAGATGTCATCTTTTGTAGCATTATCCAGACTGATCCTGATGTAAAGACTTACAAGATGCTTTTTGACAGGGTAAATAAATATAAAGAAAATCTAGCATTGAACCATTGCTCCTCAAACAGGAAAATAGCTTTTAGCTAAGCTTTGTTAGCTACTGGAAGGCATGAAAGTCAGCACCTGGAATACCGAGAAGCTAACAATTAGCACCCTGAATTTCAATTGCTTAAGTTAACAGAAAACGCTCAAAGAAAGTGTAGGTAAACTTTAATTTTTAGCAGTGGCTGTGAAAATGCCTCTAATTAACAAAACAGCAGAGATTTACTAAAACATATTACAAAAGTCTTGCAGACGGCCTTCGTTCAAGATGTCTCGTGGCCATCAAGACCGCTTATGTTCATCATGTCAAGATCATCATTAATAAGAGGTGTGTTAAAACACTAATAAAATGTGCCGTTCTTTCACAGCACAATAAAAAATTTGAATTCTGAGTTTATTCATTTAAAAGCATTACTGGACTGTAACTCAGCATCAGCTGATGTCTATTCTCCAATTACCGGTACATGGATTGGTATTTAAAAAAAAAAAAAATATCGTGATCAGGACACTCTTGACATGTCAACGCGAAAAGCAGGTCCAATAGTGGAAAAGCAGAAGAAAAAAAAGATGGTCAAGATAGTTCAGACAGGGTGTAAAGACAGAAAGTCTGTGGGGAAAAAATGTTTTGGATTTGTAAATAATCATCTAAAAGTCAGAAATAAGCAACATCAAAACTAAGTAGAACAAAGCATTAAAATCTGGACAAGAGGCAAATCAATGTGACTAAATGTGACAAATCCTCAAGACAATTAACATATTTACATCAGACTGACAAAAGTTCAAAGATCACGAAGTACTACACAGTTACAAACTTGTTAACGTATTCTGAAAGGGGATGTGGTGTAAAGATTGCCTCAGATATGCAAACATTAGGCACAAACTTTTGCATAAAGGCAGCAACTTCACCTTCCAACAACCTAAGGCTTTATTGGCTGACATCATGAAGAGTCTGGGTTATTTCCTGCTGCTCAACATTCTGTCATGTCTCGCACAAACTGGTAAGAGATTTTAGTTTGACATCTAGTCTTAAGATGTTGAATAAAGCCTCATCCTAATATTTGCCTTTTGAATATTTTTATAGTCCTTGGGAATGATATTATACATGGGGAAAAGGTCCAAGATGACTCGATGCAGTACATGGTCTCAGTGCAAACCAATGTAGGTCACGTATGTGGAGGATTTCTGATCAATGAGGAATATGTGGTCACTGCAGCACACTGTGGTGGAAAGTGAGTTTTCTGTCTTCTTCTGTTTGTATTTTCTGCTTGACTGTTGTTAAACTAGTTTTAAAATCAACTCTTAATTGCAAACATTTCAGTGAACTGAAATACGTTCTTCTGGGAGACCACAACCTCAAGAGTTCAAACATAAAGAAAGTGGGAGTTAATTCCACATGCAAACCCCGTGATTATGTGACCCTACAACATGGCAAAGACATCATGCTTCTTCAAGTAAGTATGCTTAGCCGAGCACACTTTTTGTACACAAATGCATCTGTATTTGCCTTTGAACTTGCTACAAAAAAAAAGCATGTTAAAAAGTCTTAATGTTCTTTTTTGTGTCTTTTCAGCTGTCTGAGAAAGTTCTTCTAAACAATGATGTGAAAACAATTCCCCTTCCTTTGTCTAAAATAACCTTAAGAGATAATCAAGAATGCTCTGTGGCTGGATGGGGTAAAACTGAGTACAGCGATTATAGTAATGAACTGAGAATGGTGAACGTGTCAATCATAAATCAACAAACCTGCCGAGAGCAGTGGGACAATAACCTTCCCCGCAATGTGATCTGTGCCGGTGGATTTGGTATAAATAAAGGATTTTGTCAGGTCTGCTTTTTGTATTTTGATCAGAAATAATAGTCTGGCCATCATGTGATAAATGTTAAATTCTTCATCTTTGCAGGGTGATTCTGGTGGCCCTCTGGTGTGCAATGGGAGAGCTGTTGGTGTTGTGTCATTCAACAGAGGTTTCAACTGTCACTACCCGGATATACCCAACGTCTACACGGATATTTCTAAATATCTTCCTTGGATCAACAAAGTTGTGAATGAAAAGAAATGTATATAATTTTTTTTTTCCTCACTGTCGCTGTACATTGAAGCAGAAATTGTGGCAGTTTTGCAAATGTGCTGCTCTAATCTCAAGATGTTGAATAAACTCGTGTCCTAGTATTTGACTTTTGAATATTTTTAAGTCCATGTGAGTCAGATTGCAAAAACAAATGCAGACAAAATCAAAATATTTTCCTGGTATAAAACCCCCCAAAAAACATTTAATCTATTTTTTCAAATAAAACAGAGACATATACAAATGTAGAATATCATCACTTCGACATTGCAAGATGCAATGAATAATTACTTTACCTCAGCAAGAAAAATTAAATGATTAAAATTGCCTGATAAATAAAACAATATTTGTTTAAACTTTAAAACTACAGCTCCGTTACGGTGCAGTTCATAGTCAACCAGCTGTAAATACACACATATATAGGGACAAGTGAATAAACATATTTACATTTACATTATCTTACACCATAATGTAAGATTGCACCAAAAAGCAAAAAGCACACATAGAACAACTTTACCGTGTAAGTAAGAGAAGTACAATTAACCGCACTGCTGAGAGGACATTATGTATGATGTTACGCTTTAGAAAGAATGAGCAATGTGGTTATGTTTTATGATCAGTAATGAATCATGAGTTCATGACATGGTCTTTCCACCCTTGACCACATTTGTGACCTTTAGCAAAATATTACCATTATCGGTTAAGAATGAAGTATTTCTGTTGCGCAGTCTTTGACCTTTCAATGATTTAGAGGAATAGAAAACACAAGATCAGTGCGAAATTAAATGATATTTTCACAAGTGTAATTTATCTGTTGCAGTTGACAGAGTAGTTACATAATCTTCTGTACATAATGTCCATTTCTCATGTCATGCTTCCAGTGCTGAACAGATGAATATGTAGTTATGATAATTCTCCCAGTGCAATCAGTGCTGGTGGATGTAGCATAAATCACTCAGTAACAGAACCTCGAATCTTTTTCATCGTTTGTCCTCCAAAAATACAATCAAAATCTTCCAAAAGGTTAAAAAGTAAGATGGTAAGAGCGAACAGGAATAGGAACCTGAGCACAATAAGACACGGTAGATGAACAGAACAGGAAGGTGTGACAGGAAAACAATAATTTCACATTGCTTTTTGAATCTAAATTTAAATTATATTATGACTTGACCTCCCAATATATTTTTGCATGTGTATAACCAGCAAGTAGCTGCAGTTTCTTATTCAAGCTTGATGAAGTTCTGGATAAAATCAAGGTTGTATGGATGTGTGAGGGATGGACTATTCAGAGCAGGAGGTCAAATATGGAGTTAAAACTTGTGTTCACATGGAAACTGTGCTACATTAATACATTGAGTGAAAGAAAAAAAGAACAATGTTTTTCAGTGAAAGATGTCAAATAATTTTTATAAACAAGATACTGTACCTTTTCTGAAGTCATCATAAAGAAATGTTTTTATTTTTTAGATATATAAAAAAAAAAATAATAATCTTTTAAACCAAAATTTTTACAGTAGGTAATGCACGTTGGAACAGTGCGAAGTACTGTAGTTCCAGTGGCAATATTTACTGTTTTCTGTTTACATCACCTCAAAATGACACAATAGTCTGAGAAGAAAATATTCAAACAATGAATCTTATTAACAGACCGGAAGTCTCTTTAAAACAATAAATAAATGCTTCTGTCTGCTGCAATTTTGTTTAAAACGTTGACTATAATTTCCAGAAGTAGCCAGAAATTGTAGTCGGGTAAGAATGACTTTTCTTCATAAGCAATCATTTTTCAAGTTGAAGGAAAAACATTGGTACAGTAAAACTGGTTTTGTTAGTACATTGTTTTCAGAAAGTTATTCACTTATTGTAAGTGACTAAATATAGCTATAGTACTGCCCACTACCGGTAATGTGTACAACTGGTTGAACAAACTGTATCTGATGAAAATTGTGTTGCATTTCAATGAAAAACTATAGATTTTCAAATAACATCACTTTAACTTAGTGGCATTTAAAAACATGTGAAAAAGAAAAATGAAAGTATATTCCTATAGGGGACAGGAAATTACATGCAGAGCGATGTTTAAAGATATGGAGATGGCTAGTAAGAAACGTTTCACATGTTCGTAGTACATTGACTTCTGAGTATTCAAAGATCGTAAAAGATAATTCTAGTTGTCAAGTTAAAGTGTGCATCTAAGGGGGATGTGGTAAGATGTGAAGCTAATATAGATTTTCATAGATAATAGCATGTGCAAGGAAAAGAAACTGCAATATAAAAAGGTCAGCTTGACAAACTACAGCACTGCTAGAACAAGTTTGATTTGCTGGCATCATGTTCAGACTGAAGGAATTCCAGCATCTCCTTGTGCTGACATTTCTCTGTCAAACAGGTAAGAAATCCACATATTTTTATTCATCAACAACTAAACAGGCCTCTGAACTGGTTTTGTCCTTTACCTACCTCCTTAGTTCATGCAAGTCAAATCATAAATGGGGATAAGGCTGCTGTAAACTCAATGCCGTACATGGTCTCAGTGCAAAGCAATGGACGTCATACATGTGGAGGATTTCTGATCAGTGAGGACTTTGTGGTCACTGCTGCACATTGCAATATTCCGTGAGTCTGATTCCTTGTTCTATTGTTGCATCCCACTAATAGTAGAGTTTATTTGTTGCAAATGTATGTAGTAACCCACTTACTGTTAACACTTTCAGCAAACCCAATCTGGTTGTCGTGGGAAATCAGAATATCAAAAGTTCAAACATAAAAAAAATACATATTCAGTACAGCTGCGTATTCCCAACTTACCGGGAAGTTGGACTTGGCAATGACATCATGCTGCTTAAAGTAAGTATGTGTTTATGAAAGGTCCATAACACCAGTTTTTGTATGAATTTTATGTACAAACATATTATTATTCAGTGTAAATCAGTTATCCTGCACCATAAATATAATGAGCAACATAATTATTATCGCTAGCAGTTGTAGTAGCAAGTAGCAGCTGTACTGATACAAGTATTAATATTTTTTATTATATTTCCCAAATCCCATATTGACTTTTATATCAACCCACACAAAATATTCCAGTGACGTCCCCTTTATAAATAATGGTAAACAAAAAAATAATAATCTAATTACACCATTATAACTAGTTTTAATATTCCTAATTAATACATTATAGACATACTAAATGTTCTTATGAATATTTAGTATGTGTAAATATTCTGGAGTAAGACACAGGAGGAAGAGTGCCATTGTAATGTTTAGAGAAGTTTAACTATGTATACAATTCACTCACCATTTAAACTTTTGCTCTTAGGAACATATAGTACAAGATTAAGGTGTTGTGCAAATTTTTAATTGTGAAAATACAGTCTCAGTTCATCAGCTATACATGTGTTTTGAAGAAAATTATGACGCTAGGAATGTTGAGAGGAGAATTTTGGAGTACTCTAGATTAGTTTAAGCATTATACAAGTACATGCTATTTATCATTATGGAATTACAAATGAGGAAAAAACATGAAATTTGTCATTTTTTTTCTTCTGTTTTCGCATTTTCAGCTCTCTGAGAAGGTCTCCATGAACAACGCAGTGAAGACCATTCCAATTCCAAAGTCTGACAAAATCTTAAAAGAAAATCAGATATGCATGGTCGCTGGATGGGGTAAAACAGAAAGCAACAAGTACAGTGATGATCTTAGAGTCGCAAAGGTGTCGATCATAAATTCACAAGTCTGTCAGAAGGAATGGGATAATACTCTTCCACCCAATGTGATCTGTGCTGGTGGATATGAAACCACAAAAGGATTCTGTCAGGTACATCTTTTGTATTTTCTGTATATTAGTAGTCCAACATAAGGTGACATATGGAGGAATTTTTCTGCCACAATCCCAGAGCACACATTTTCAGTTTGAAAGGAGGACTTCATATCGTCTCAAACTTTTAATGATTGTACTCAAAACTTCTCCTCGCACTCAGACTTTTCTGCTCAGAGCAAATCTTCTCTTGAAAAACGTTTTGTTCGCTTGGGGGAATTTTTCTGCCATAATACAAGAGCACAACATTTTCAGTCTGAATGCAGGATGTCATGTCTTTTGTTCTCAGAAGCTTTAATACTTTTGCTTACATATACATTTTGAAAGCAGAACTTCATGTCT
Organism: Xiphophorus maculatus; assembly: GCF_002775205.1. Taxonomy (NCBI): domain Eukaryota; kingdom Metazoa; phylum Chordata; class Actinopteri; order Cyprinodontiformes; family Poeciliidae; genus Xiphophorus; species Xiphophorus maculatus. The sequence continues at coordinate 19,538,118 of NC_036451.1, read as the reverse complement.
TTCACCTTAAAACTTGTAACGCTTGTACTCAAAACGTCTCCTTGCGCTCAGACTTAGTCTCTGCTCAGACTCTCTTTTGTAAATGCATTTTGGCACAGTCGCCTGTGCAGATTGCTACAATCGATAGTAACCACACAGGTAAACCCGCTACAAGGAAACAAATGCACCCAGCACAACACTTTCATTCCATTGGCTGAGAGGTTGCCAGGCGACTGTGTCAAAAGGCGTTTCCAAAAGCAAACAGAGTCTGAGCAGAGACTAAGTCTGAGTGTGAGGAGAAGTTTTGAGTGCAATCATTACAAGTTTTGAGAAGAAAGATATGAAGTCCTGCATTCAAAATAAAAATGTAATCAAAGTATTAAAAATTTTGAGAACAAAAGACATAAAATCCTGCTTTCAGACTGAAAATGTGTGCTCTTGTGTTATGGCAGAAAAATTCCTCCATAGTGACAGATATTAAACAAATGTACAAAAACTCCTCATCTTCACAGGGTGATTCCGGTGGCCCTCTGCTGTGTGACGGGGAAGCTGTTGGTATTGTGTCATTCAACAGAAATTCCAACTGCACCTACCCAAATGCACCCAACATCTACACAGACATTTCTATATATCATCAGTGGCTCAACTGTGCGTTGAAGGAAAAAAAATGTGGTTGTGCAAACCTTTAGAATGAAGCATTGTTCCAGCTCATAGTGTGTGTGGGGTGAAGTTGTGGCTTCTATTTAGGTCGATGTCGTCAGCTTCTGATCTTTAGCTGAATAAAAGAAAACGTTTCGAATATCGTCAGCTGTCTCTTTCATTTCAAACACCATAAACAAAATAACTTCTTCACAGCACTTCTTCACAGTGTGCTGTTTCTGTTACTGGTTTGAGTCATGGTGGGAGGTATCTGCAACACATACTGCTGAAATCCATGTTATAACTAGGTTGACTCCAGTAAATCCACAATGTTACCTCTGTTATGAAGAGGGAGGAAAATGGTCCATAATTTTTCAAATAGAAATCTGCAATTTCTGGCACAAAAAGTACCTTTTAGTTTACATCCCGTAGTTGTGAGGATTCCAGTGTCATATAGCCTTGATTGAAGATCCTGGCAAGAAGTGTTCAGATTACAGCTCTAGTGTATGGATTTGCAAGTACACCAATGCAGCCTCCAGGTAAGAGGTGTTCAAAGTAAGTCCTCATGGACCGGAATCCTGCATTTTTAGATGCTTTCCTGTTGCAGCACACATGAATCTATTGAATGGCTCATTAGCAGGGTTCTGCAGAACTTAAATCTGCTGTAGTGTGGCAGGAACACATCAAAAACATGTTGAACACTGGCTGTTGTGGACTAGAGTTGGACACACCTACTCTAGTTCAGCCGGCTCAGCTGGCTGCCTGCAGACGCAGCTCCCGTCGTGTGTGTTAATCTGTGTATAAAAAATTCTTGCTGTAACTGCGAAATAATTTCCCTGCTGGGATGAATAAAGTAATTCTTCTTCTTCTTGGTCTTCTTCTAGGTAATGGTGTCAGGTGTACGGTTCTGTTCCCATACACTGCAGAGTATGTGCTAGAGTATAGAGGGCAACACAGCATAGTGTAGCACCCAGCTTTTGCCACTCTTCTTCCTGTTTTTTGGAGTAATATTTTGGACCTCTGCACTGTCCAATAGTGCAGCACTCTATAAATTCCATTATTACGCAGATGCTACATAGAGGTTTGTCCTTTTATGACGGTTCATCCTACTCCTCTACTTTTACAATAAATTTCTACTGCCAGAGATAGTCAGGTAGGAAATTATTTGCGGGACAAGCTTCCAAATGTACTTTACGATTATTGCTAAGCCATCCTGTACATGGTTTTACCACAATTTCCTTCAATACAGGAACTTTTACCGTTTGTCCTGCATTGTCCTGAGCTTTTTGGGTCTTAAAGCCTTTTATATCCTCTTTTGGCAATGGTGTGATTTTAGAAGATACTTTTAAAGACTATTTTACAATATTCTTAGCCTTTGGCCTACAATGTTCTAAATAAATGACCAGCAGGTTAGGGAGAAAAGTCCTGAAAGTCTAAAAGGCTAGAACTGACACATGCATAAAAGTGACATGAAAAAAATTCTGTTTCACAACTAGTTTCCAACTGGGAGGGAACACATGTAAAAGAGTGATAACTTTAAACCCCACTTTTCATCTTAAACCAGATAAATTAATAAAGCAACAAAAACACAAGTGTTCAGATTCAGCTGCTTGTCAAATACACTATCAGGCTGTATTGGGCTGTAGTTGCCACTAAATATGTCTTGTATTACCATCTACTTTCCAATTATGTTATTATTCTTATTATGTATATGTTGCTCGTTTCCTTGGTTTGTTTTTTTCTCCGCAGGTTTAGAGGCAGACTTTAAGGTGTTGACTTGTGTTCTCTTTATGCTTATTTCTCTCCCTTACTCCTTTCCTTTCAAACCCTTCCCTCACAATTCTCCCTTTCCTTCCTCCTTTCTTTTTCATCTCTGTATTCTTAAGTCAGTTGTCCTTAAGTTTTATTTATTTTATTTACCAAGTAGCAAAAGCCATGATGCTCCACTTGTGGAAGTAAATCTGTTGATGAAAGTAAACCTGTTGACACATTAAAAAATAATTAACTCGAGATATGTTCATGCAAGATTTCATGAAATTCTGATTAAATACCATACATTGCTATTTGGGCTTCATCAATAATACTAAAAAGATTAATGAACATTTCCTTTTTATTTTACACCCTTTGGATTCATCAGTCAATGTATTTAGTTTGTCCTTTGTTGTTTCTCCTTCTATTTATGTTAGTTTGGTTCATAATATCTTTATTCAACAAATGCAGATAAAGACGTTAGTTTGATAGACGATAATTTCTATTTTGAGTCAATTGGTTGACAGATAGAATGAGTTTATTGGCTTTTTGAATGTATAATAATAATAAAAAATTCCATGAGAAAAAAGAAAGTTACATCAGATTTGTAATTAGGTTAATTAATTAGTGGTGAAATAAATGACACAGATTTGCTTACTAATTATACAGTACATAAGTATGATTTGGGTTGATGATAGTCTAAATCACAAATGTATTTGTGTGGATCGAAGAAAATGGCTCTGTTTGAAATTAACAGAGTCCAAAAGAATCAGCTGTGAATTTAGTGGGAGAAAAGTTGTAAGCAAAGTAGCAAAGACAATAATCTCATGGATGTAACAGAACACAAGACACTCATTTAGTCTGAGTCAAACTTGACTCAGACTGGTGAGGGCTACAAATGATGATACTGGTTGAAAACAGGTTACTTTGACGGATGTGGGTGTTAAAAACAGATTGCTGTAGATAATGACTGCCTGTGAACCAAACAGCTGTATAAAAGGCCCAGATAAGCAATACTTTAACCACAAGTTGGATCTGCTGGCATCATGCACCGTTTGTCTACATTTCTGTTTTTCAATATTCTAGCATGTCTTGGACAAACTGGTAAGAGATTATCAGATTGTCTTTCTCCAACTGTCTCACTGAACCAATTGCTAATCTTTGCCTGTATTTTCAGTCCAGGGGAGTGACATCATACATGGAGAAAAAGCCCCAGCCAACTCGATGCAGTACATGGTCTCAGTGCAAAACAAATGGGGTCATGTGTGTGGAGGATTTCTAGTCAGGCAGGACATTGTGATCACTGCTGCACACTGTGCTGAAGAGTGAGTTCCTCGTCTATGTCTGCTTCTTATTGATGACCATAAAAATGTCCCCTCATAAGACTTTTAACATTTAATGCTTCAGTGAACCTGTGCATGTTGTTCTGGGAACCCACAAGCTATCAAAGAGGAACATGAGCCCAGTGAATATTGAATACTTCTGTAAATACCCAACTTATAAATCTGTTGGACTTGGTGATGACATCATGCTCCTTAAAGTAAGTATATATTAATACAAGCAACATGCAATGTGACATTTGGTGCACACCTATTTATGTGTATTTTATTGATTTAATGTGGAGGTAGTTTTAAAAAGATCTAAGTTAGTATTTGTCATTTTGTACATCTTCAGTTGTCCAGAAAATTTCCGCTAAATAACAGGGTGAAAATAATTTCACTTCCAACGTCTTCCAATGCAAACCTTAGAGATGGTCAGATCTGCTCTGTTGCTGGATGGGGTCAAACTGGGCCCCACCATGCTATTGTGGATGACCTGAGAGTGGTGAATGTGTCAATCTTAAATCCACAACTCTGTCGGGACATATGGGGGGATGACTTCCCTTCCAATGTGATCTGTGCTGGCGGATATAACACAGACAAAGGATTTTGTCAGGTCAGTGTTACTGCTCTTCATATCGTCTAAAATATTTTGGTCAATGTAAAAATAAAACTAATATTTTTACAGGGTGATTCTGGTGGCCCACTGGTGTGTAACAAGGTAGCTGTTGGTGTTGTGTCATTCAACAAACGTGCCAACTGCAACTACCCAGATGTACCCAACGTCTACACAGACATATCCAAATATTTTCAATGGATCAACAACATTGTGAAAACAAATAAATGTGTGTAGCAAACCTGTTACAGAAGGCCTTCTTGCTCAGGGAGTTGTTCATCTTATTTCAATGCCTCTGTCAGCTTCTGGCATTCAACGAATTTGTTAAATAAAGCACAATGCAATCAAATGATACACACTCTTTTTTATATATCAACAGAAACATATATGTACATAAATATATGTATTGAGAGAAATATACATATCATATATAGTCAGATCCTCTACTTTGAGCTTCCCACGGATGAAAGAGGTCCTCATCTCTTAAGGGTTAGGGTCTACAGAGGAAACTCATATCAGATGGTTATAATCAGGACCTCCTTCCTTTGGTCATGACTCCTTTCTCATACCTATGGACTACATGTACAGCTCTGTTGAACCCCACTAAAACGTTTTGATCACTTTGCAGAAAAGTATGGACCTACCTAGTGTTTACACTGTGTGCAAAATTTCATATATTGTAAAAAACTTTCCTTCTTTTTTTTTCAAGAATTTCAAAAATGTATAATTTGCTGCTGAATTAGCTGTCGCCATCGGCTTTCTTATTATCTATGCAGCGCATTTATATTACTGACGATTAGACAAACAAAAAAACCCACTGCGCATGTCTTGGAGCGCCGAGTGCGAGTGAAATGTGGGAAGGGGGTGGGAATAGTAACAGAAACACGTAATTGGTAAGTCACGTTATTGCTTGGATTTTAATCGGTGCGTTTTGGATCCAGTGAAAACAAACATGTTAACAAATAAGCTGTAAGTTTAGTGATGTTTCCACAGTTGCGGTCTTGACTGGTCTTGAAATAAAATCCCGAGTCCTCAGCGCAGAGACCGAGACCATCAAAAAATGGTCTTGAGACCAAGATCGGTCTCGAGTACTACAATTGTAAGGATTTGAGTTTTTCTGTGTGTTTATTTTAGGTTTCTGTGTCTTGAGTCTTCCCCTTGATTGTTCCCAGGTGTCTCTCATTCCCTGATTATCCTCTGTGTATTTAATGTCACCTGTGTTTCTGTGTCTTTGTTGGGTCCTTGTTAAAACTGTCTGGTCTTATGTCTAGTCGTGGTGGTCTTGTTTATTTTGTCCTGCCTGGATTTACTGGACTGCCTGGACTTTATATTTCTTAAATTCATTATTAAAATTTTAATTTCTTCATTTCAAACTGGGTCCTAAGTATCTGCCTCACCACTAATGATGGGTAAATGAGGCGTCATGAAGCCTTTCGACCCATAGCAAATACTGACACCTGATGGACATTAAAAATCCCTACAGGCAATGTAGTTGACACACTGATTTGATGACCTAGTCTTTACAAATAAGATTTAAGTCATTGTATTTTACTGTATATTATATATTGTATTATGTCATATCTTCAATTAAATTCAAAATACATTTGATATTCTTAGATACAGTCAATAAATAATGTGAACATGTACCATAAAGTGAAAATTTAAGTGAACGTGTTTGGAATGAGGATGCTTATGTACTGGAGGGAGTGCCAAATTTCACTAAAGAGATCATAAATATCAAGAAGCTGAACGTTTTTTTTAATACAGAAGTAAAACTAAAAGGTAATTTTAAATGCTACTAAGTGCCATTAAGACTGAGTTATCTAAGTTTCCAACCAATAGAGACTCACTCTGAAAGTACCATATTTTTATCTGAAACCTCAAGGTGGGGGGGTCTATTGATTGTTTAGATAGGAGTAGGAAACTTTTAGATACATATTTTTTTCACAATTATTTACTGGCATATGTGGTAAAGACAAGGATCTAGATTTTAGATAATGACTTTAGCCAGCAATATGCTATAAAAACCTCAGCATCACAAGCACAACCCATAAGAGCTGGCACCATGCACGGCCTGGGTACATTACTGCTTTTCCACATTGTGACATCTCTTGGGCAAAATGGTAAGAAATCTTCTTTTGCTTTCTAACTAAAATATTTCTAAGCTGATTTTTTTTTTTCCTACATTGGTGTTTGTAGTCCATGGGAGTGACATCGTACATGGGGAAAAGGCACCCGAGAACTCAATGCAGTACATGGTCTCAGTGCAAAACAAATATGGTCATGTGTGTGGAGGATTTCTAGTGAGCCAGGACTTTGCGGCCACTGCTGCACACTGTGCTACAGAGTAAGTTCTTCATCTATGTCTGTTTCTGAATGATGAGCATTGAAATAGTCATAAAATGACCATAAAAAGTGTGACTGATGACCATAAGAATTTTAACATTTAATGCTTCAGTGAACCTGTGAGTGTTGTTCTGGGAACCCACAAGCTATCAAAGAGGAACGTGAGCCCAATGAATATTGAATACTTATGCAAATATCCAACTTATAAATCTGTTGGACTTGGTGATGACATCATGCTCCTTAAAGTAAGTACATATTAATACAAATAACATGCATTGTGCCATGTAGTGCACATTGATTCATATCAATTATATAGATATCATGGAGATAGTGTTAAAAAAAAAAAGGTGAGCTAGTATTTCTTGTCATTTTGTACATCTTCAGTTGTCCGGGACAGCTCCGCTAAATAACAGGGTGAAAATAATTCCACTTCCAACGTCGTCCAATGCAAACCTTGCAGATGGTCAGATCTGCTCTGTAGCTGGATGGGGTCAAACTGGGACCCACCATGCTGGTGTGGATGACCTGAGAGTGGTGAATGTGTCAATCTTAAATCCACAACTCTGTCGGGAGAAATGGGGGAATGACTTCCCTTCCAATGTGATCTGTGCTGGTGGATACAACACAGACAAAGGATTTTGTCAGGTCAGTGTTACTGCTCTTCATATCGTCTAAAATATTTTGGTCAACATAAAAATAAAACTAATATTTTTACAGGGTGATTCCGGTGGTCCACTGGTGTGCAACGGAGTAGCTGTTGGTGTTGTGTCATTCAACAATCAGAAAATCTGCAACTACCCAGATGTACCCAACGTCTACACAGACATATCCAAATATCTTCAGTGGATCAACAACATTATGAAAATGAAGAAATGTGTGTCATAAGCTTATTACAGAAGGTCTTCCTGCACAGAAAGTTGTTCATCTCATTTCATTGCCTTTGTCAACTTCTGGTATCCAACAGAATTATGAAATAAAGCAAAGCAAAATGCAATCAAATGCTAAAAGTGAGATTCCTTTTGTTATTTCTCAACAAAAACATATAAGTACATATTTAACGGCAGTAATTTACTGTATATATGGTCTATGGAGTCAGTTCTGCCCCGGGACATCCTCCTCGCGGGACATTCTGGAAACTCCAAAGGGAGATGCCCAGGAGAAATCCTGATCAGATGCCCAGGAAACCACCTAAACTGACTCTTTTTGATGCAAAACTGCAGATCCTCTCCTTTGAGCTTCCCACAGATGAAAGAGCTTCTCATCTCTAAGGTTTAGTCCAACAATTCTACAGAAACTTATATCAGATGCTTATGTCCAGGACTTCCTTCTTTCATAATTATAGATATCCTCAGACCCCTTTACGACTAAATGTTCCAGTACAGCTAAATCCCACTTAAGTCTTTTGATCACATTACAGAAATATATGTACATACCTGGTGTGTAAATGGTATGTACAACTTTTTTGTTGTAAATAACTTTTTTTGTCCAAGAATTTCAAAAATTGTGAATTTAAACTTTATTCCACAAAGACTTAAGGCATAGTGCAGAGCAAGAGATGCACTACAGTTCTTTTGATGTGATAGGAACCAAAACTAAAGAGTCCCTTTTTATTAAATGAGGGAATTTGAGGGATTTATTTATTTTTTTACATTGGTGTAATATAAGCAACGTTTTGCACACATTTGTGATGGAAATGCAGCTTATATTTCTGGTCTTTACTCCTCTTATGAAGGAAGTAGTTGTTTTCTAGTTAACCACCTTTCTCAACACACTTTATGTTGAAAGAGGAGGTTAACTTATGGTTTTGTAACCCTCTTTTATCCTTTTCTATACTCTGTTCAATAAGAACACAGGCAGACATATGAACAGCAATCAGACAGAAAACAACTTCAACTTGATTTTATCGCCAAACTATTGGTTAATAAGGAAATAAATTTGTCACCTGGCTGTTCTTCCCACAATATTTCCTAATAGAACAGATATGTGTTTGTGATTTCCATTCAGCATATTAAAGATACAAACATGGGATGGATAGATATGGCGTCTTGAATTATTTTAACCATCTAGGAAAATCCAGCAAAAAGTTGACAGAGAAGGCAGGATATATCCTCATTTCTACACTGCCACCTGTTGGTGACTCTAAGGGAGTACTTGACTCCCTGAGAGTCAAGTACTCTAAGGGAGGACTATTTGACTTTTTCAAATAGTCCTTTTTTAAAACCAATACATGTGTCCATGTGTTGGACCACACAATATTTTTACAGGGTGATTCCGGTGGTCCTCTAGTGTGTAACAGGGTAGCTGTTGGTGTTGTGTCATTCAACAAACGTGCCAACTGCAACTACCCAGATGTACCCAACGTCTACACAGACATATCCAAATATCTTCAATGGATCAACAACATTGTGAAAACAAATAAATGTGTGTAGCAACTTGTTACAGAAGGCCTTCTTACTCAGGGAGTTGTTCATCTTATTTCCATGCCTCTGTCAGCTGGTGGCAGAACTGTGAAATAAAGCAAAATGTAATCAAAGGATGCAACTAGATGGATATTCTTTATGAAAAAATACACTATCAATATGAATTTAAGTACCGTAAACGTGTCAAGCACAAAAATTCTATCCTTTGTGATGTTTTTGTCAACAAGCATTAAACCTTGTTGCCCATTAATTTAATCTTACAAATGCATTTGAATGGGTTGGAGGTATTGAGTATTTTCTAGTTTATAGCACAAGCAAGTGACTATTACCTTTGTTTGATATGAGAATGCTGTATATATCAAAAATAATTTAAAATAAATTTGACCTTGCATAATTGCTATATCTAGTGCTCCTTTCCTTTCTCACACTTTCCTTTCAACACGTCGCACAGCAATGCTTGTCCAAGATTTCAACCGTTTTTAGGAGATTTGGTAGGAGAAGTAGTTCGAATGACAAACGCACACTCGCAGTCAGAGCCTACGCTCCCTAATTGCTGCTGCCGTTGGGCAGGCGGAGCTGAGTGGTGGAGCGGTGCTCTGTGAGGATGGAGCTCGACTGCAGACTGAAGCTCCAAAATGTCGGTAAATAGGCGGAGATTTGCATCAGCAAGTGTTTAGGCATCCCTGAATAGCTGCCACGGGAGATTAAATGATTTGTCAACTGGAAATCAAATGAATCCCAGCAATAATCCGAGTAGGTTTTATGAGGAAATAACATTGTAATGTAGTAAAAGCTCAAAAAAAAGTTGAGTAAGTATAATATCCACCTCTTCAGCCTCACATAAATATGCCAAACATCATTTCACTTTTAAAGTGTGAAATCATAGCTTAGTAGTTAAGAGTTAGGGATACTTTACACTTTTATTTAGTTTTCAATTACAAAGATTTCATGAGAAATGACAGCCTTAAAGTAACTGCTTGCTTCAGGAAAACACGTGATGAATTTTTGGGAGTTTTTGTTTAAACACATTTAAAATATGGATTTGCGCATACAGGTTTTGCCTGCTTTTAGTAGTTGAAAAATAACCTCATTTACCATCTGAGAAGACCATTATTCTCTGATAAGTGTTTTTTTTTTTAAATCAACGCAAAGGATATTTTTTTTATATTTCACTCTAGCTAATTTCAATTTTCTTCATGTTGAGGGGCTTTTCCTTTGCAAAGCATTCTGAAAGTAAGTGCAGTTTCTTTATATAAGCAGTGAAAATGACTACATTAGTAAAAGCAGTTTTGTTGAGGTTTTTTTATTTTATTTTATTTTTTGCAGCTGAGAAGTTAAATGGAAAAGCGAAGTGGCATTAAGCCACATTCTTTCCTCACAGTTTTTTCAACCAAACTTTGGTGCAACAAGCTGAAAAAAGGAAATCGTTTAGCTGTCTAAAGAGGATGCGTTTAAAAAAAAAAAAAAATGAAGTATTAAGATTAAAACAAACCACTAGCAAAGAAAAAGTCTTTTTCTCCCACGTCTATTTTTTTCTGAACTGCAGATCACTTACTTTGGTTTTCAAAACCTGTTTTGAAACTTGCTTCAGATATTTTGTAAGGTGTCTTTTGTCATTTCACCAACCTAACAGAAACATCACCAGCTTGTTGGCAAATAAGCTGCAAATAAGGAAGTTGTTTTCTTTTCTTCCGATTCTTAAAATGCTATAAAGCTAAGAGAGCAAAGTGTGGGTTTCGCAGGACACCATGACCTTCGGATTCATACTGCTGCTGCTCTGTGCTTTCCGGGGTAAGCCACAACACCTTTATGCTAAAGCTAGTTGCAACCAGCACCAGGGTACAAAATGCAGAACTGTAGTGTTTATTTTTTTTAATTGCAGGAGCTGAAGGCACTCGGATTGTTGGTGGCAAAGATGCTGTCCCCCACTCGCGGCCGTACATGGTCTCGCTGCAAATCCAACGTCAACATATCTGCGGCGGAGTGCTCATAAGAGAGGATTTTGTGCTCACAGCAGCACATTGTGACATAATGGTGTAAGTTTTGCTCACCGCTACAAATCTAAAAAATTCAAAATAATTCTTAGGCAATAAGAAAACAAGAAACCTTTCAAGAATTTATCCTAGAAAGAAGATTCTGGAGAGAAAGGTAACAATGTTCACCATTTCTTAAACTTAGTGTAGCACAAAAATTATACTTTGTATCATTTTTGCAAGATTAAAAATTACAAGAAATCTATAGATCTCCAGAAAATAAATTTAAGGATAGATCTTAAACTGTGCCTTTGATAAAAGCAGAAAAAAGGCCGTAAAAAAGATCAAAATTTCCCTCATAATATACACATAAAAATAAACACAGTTGAACATAAGTAACTACATACTTTTTAAGAAAAAAAACAAACTTGTTGTTAGGGGTGCGCCGGTTTATTGGCCAGCCAATATATCGGTGCCAGTTTCCTTCAATTAGGGAGATTAGTGATCGGCCGATGCTTACATGTGAAGCTGATCTTATTCCTTGAACTTATCTACCTCAGCGAAGGTCTACAAATCAACCACTGTCAACTTTTGTTCTCCCGTGAGAAAGGTTTGACTGACAGACCGGCCCACCAGGTCATGTCTGCATGTTTGCAGTTATCAATAGTCACCCCACTTTTACCAACTCAGTGACTTTCTTGCTATATTTAGTAACATTTCAGACAAACAAATTGGTATTGATCAAATTCAGAATCGACAGATCAGGCTATTGAAGGATCAGTAATCGGCAATCGGCCAGAAAACTGCAGTCAGTGCACCCCTCAATAAATACCCACCCACAATAAATTAGACTACATTTTCATATTTTGATTGTAGTGATGTTTTTTTGTTTTTGTAATGCATGCAACTTGTGCAATTCTGTGACTTCTAGACCATTCACAGTTGTGCTTGGAGCAGACACACTGAAAGCCAATGAGCCAGCAAAGCAGAGCCTTCGTGTTCTCAGATCCTTTCCCCACCCAGACTACACTGATCTTACAAATGACATCATGCTGTTGAAGGTTGGGTCAAATATATTACATTCTAAATCTGTAAATCTTGTCTCTTTCTACACATAATTGAATTATCATTAACCTCTAACTCTGCTATTGTTTGTTTTCTTTTCATAATTCCTCAGCTTAGCAGTAGGGCAAATCTTACTAAAGAAGTGCAGTTGATCTCTCTGAAGTCTGGTAGCCTCAGAACAGGAAGTCGTTGCATCACAGCAGGTTGGGGGGACATATCGGACAACAGAACGTTGGCAAACAGGCTGCAAGAGGTCAATGTCACAATTATGTCACCAACTACATGTCAGAGAAGATGGGGAGAAGTTCCCATAGAAAGAACGATGGTTTGTGCCATGGGTTCACGGAACAGACAGGGCTTCTGCTCGGTAAGGCGGGTCAAAATGCAAAGTAATGTTCAGCAGAAACAAATATCACAGTGGCCAAACTTGAAAACAACCTAGTAATTGTTAATATTTCTTGAATTGCTATTTTGCAGGGGGATTCAGGAGGCCCATTGGTGTGTGACGGAGCTTCAGCAGGTGTTGTCTCCTTCTCCGGGCGTCGATGTGGAAACATAAGGACTCCTGATGTTTACACACGTGTTGACTCTTTCAGGCAGTGGATTGAAAAAGTGCTGAATGAAAATTAGACAAAATACCTTTACTTGGTACTTTTTCTACTTCCAAAGGCAAAACGGACAAATTGTTCTGTATTTCAAAACTAAATTTTCTTCTACTGTAAAGCTCTTTAATCTTTAATTAACATTGTGATCAATAAAGTACTTTTCAATTTGAATTTGAATGAGACTTATTTCTTGGGACAACCATCCCTTTTGAAAATAACAGCAGGTATTAAGCACACTTTTCATTAAGCTTATTTTTCGATATCAAACATGTTGTATCAAAAATAATTGGCAGAAATAAAGGCTGGAAAAAATCAGTGAAAATTATTTCACTTAGTGAAATGAGCTACTAAAATGAGATTTTCATTAATATTCTAATTTATTGAGATGTACATGTAGGTGGATCTACATTACACAAAAAATGTAGATCCTTGCACAGGCTACTACTAGGACATATTTATTACACTTTCTCAAGGTAAATGGGAAGCTCTAGCAGGTGATTGATCAAAATCAGACAGATGATTAATGTGCTCAATGTCCTTCAATGCAAAGAACAAGTCTTGGATGCAAATGTCTAGTGAATAAGAGGTTCCATAGAGATGAAATACATCGGACGACAGTTAACATACACACTAATTAAGTAAGGAAAGGTCTACTTGATCAGAAACTGGGCCTATGTAGTATAGTAGTGGAAGGCGTGCTGGACATGAAGTGCCCATGTTTCCTAGATTCTAACCAAACTGATAAAACAAAAACAAATTAATCAAACCTCTGCTGCCCTCTGCTGGCACTAGCGCTCCATACAATCTAGCATGATGCAACTAAAGCAGGGGTCTCAAACTCAATTTACCCGGGGGCCGCTGGAGGTAGAGTCTGGGTGAGGCTGGGCCGCATTCACACACACTGTCTCCTCAGCCGAACCTTTCTGATTGCCTATTACCATATTTGGCCGTAGTCAGGCGCTGTAACAGCCGTAATTGTGTAGTGTCTCTTTAAGATACTCTAGTATTGCTAATGATGTCAGAAGTATGCGCCACGGCTTCTCTGTAGAGAGCGTGGACACGTGCTAGACTGACATGTTAGCTCCCTAACTTTTTAGTAATGTTAGGGGTTGTTTGGACGCTGCTCAATTTTCATGTCTGATACTATAGCAGCCGTTCAACCGGCTTTGTAAGGTTGGTGAAGAGCGTATTTATTAAAGGACAACACGGTGGAATTCCCAGTACCAGTGTGGTTGTGAGTTTTTGACCGTCCTGACAAATCTGCCGCCTCCTCTCCTCCCTTAAACACAACCCAAGCGTTACAGCGCCTAATCTTAATTACGTTACACTGATCAGCAACTTCCGGGTCTAGACTGGATGCTGAAGCAGGTGAAGCGGAGCGGTAGCGGAAATTGCGCATGTACTGCATGCAAATAATGACAAATAGAAAATGCAAATAGGCCCGGCCGATGTCCGGCCCCCGAGAGCAATATACTCCACCGTGATTGGTAAGTTCGTTCAGCTCCGCACACAACACTGAAAAGTGCCAATTATTTCAAACTTGCTATTAAGGGAGGGGGGGGGGCACAAACTATCGTCCCGAGGGCCGCAGTTGGCCCGCGGGCCGCGAGTTTGAGACCCCTGAACTAAAGCGATATATCTGATTGTTCCCAACCATCTTTTATTAATATACAAAATATTTTTCCTTAAAAAAATAATAATAAAAGGAAAAAGAATAAAAAGTCTGTCGGAAAATATTTTGAAATTATCATTATCCATGTGAATTATAAGTGTGACAATGTGAATGTGAATGCTAAGTTATCAATGTTAGGTAATGTCACGGTTTGGAAAAAAAAAAGCTACAAAGACTCTAGTTTTGACATAAACTTTGCTGCATTTACAAATCAAAACATTAGAATCTTATCCAGCAGCATTTGTGCTGCCGGATAAGATTGATGTTTCTAAATGCCGGCATTTAGAAACATCAATACCCACAATTCACCGCGCATTTGCTTACGTTTTTCCTTGCCGTCATGGCAACCTTAAGGCTTGCTGGGAACTAGAGTCTCCTCCCCCCACGATCAACCAGCCACAGCTAACTCCAGTTTTTCCATAGGTTTCGCGAGATTTACGCGGGCGGGTTGGCGTGTGGCAACATTTATCCGCCATACAAACCGAACAGTACTGACATGAAATCTGCTTAAAGGTAATTAAGCTGTCTTCCACACTTAGAATACGGACGTAATAAACATCCATTTGTTGCTACCGCTTGTTAGCTTGTCAGTGAGACCGGTAACAGATAGATATGGCTGACTGAACGCCTCTGCTTACCTTCAGTAACATCTGCATTGATAACGAGTGAGCAGACAGACGGCGCCGTGTTTAGTTCAGTAGGAATGTGAGCTAATGCAAGTGTATTTAAATGTTATTTTTTCAGACTTCCCTCGTGGCAATGATATGTTGGTATGTGAAATATTCATGTAAATACATTACACCCGCAGGCTTGTCATCCAGTTATACTGGCGTGCGAGCTAACTCATCTTTAGACGTGACCTCCATAGCTATGTCACCCGAATAAATTCTCAGGAAGTGGCTCAGTGATACCTGCTCATTGGTTGATGGAGTTGTCAGTCTTTAGAGCAACACGTCAAGCCCATTTTCTTTTTTTTTTTTAGGATTATTTAAATTTCCCTCTTCTCCTGTGTCTGACTGTCTGTTCTTCCTGGTGACATAACAACTAAAGTACCTTCTTTTTCTTTCAAATAGTAACCTTTGAATTTCCAGAGGCATGTCCAAGAAAAGGGGCAGGTATGTGAAAGTGAACTGTTGGACAAGGTGATGTGTGAAAATCTGTTATTACAATCAAAACGTCTGGAACTTTTTTTTTTTTTTTAAATCAAGCAAACCTAATTTCACACAAGGAGACTGCGGAAAGGCACAATCTCCCGAGTTGCCTACCAGTCTGTGCTTTAATCTACAAATGTGAATGTGATTGGATCCATATGGCTAGTGTAAAAGAAAGCATGAAGTGTAGGAACACAAATTTCGCTTGCACTACTCCATCTCCAAGGGGTCCTAGGGAAGTTTTGTTACACATTCTGGAGAGCCATCTGTTCTTTTTTGGGGTTTTTTTTGTTCATTTTGGCTTTACTGGAATCTACAATTTAATGTCCTTTTAATGTGATGCCAGAGAAGATGTTGGACTCGACCAGCCGTAATACAGCGCATAACCCACCAAACACACACACACACCTGCACACACACAAATATAATTATTCCTGAATTTACTCAGTGTTTAAAAAAAGAAAAAAAGATCATTTAGTTTTCCAGTAGTGAAAAACATGGACAAGACAAGATGTAGAAAATAACAGTTCCACCCATGTTCATACAAATAAAAGGTACAAAGACCTTATAGAGTAGATTATTGAATCTCTAGTAGTATGTTAAATTATGATTGCAGCAATAGGAATATTTGGTTTTTTTTTATAATTGTGTGATGTTCCGTTATTTGCTATAAGTTTATAAATATATATACCTAATGTGTGCTCTTAATTCCTTTTTTTGCACACAATCCTGGCCAATAAAGCTTATTCTGATATATTTTTCGTTTCAAATCTTAATGTAATGCTGGGGTACTAATAACTGCTTATAATATTGTCAAAATAATTTAGTTTGCTTAGAAAAATAACAAATTAGAAAAACATTTTAGGGGAGTATTAATAAACCTCTAATGTTGAAAACGGGTGAAAGGAGATCATGATGTCCTATTAGCTAAATTATTTAAGCACGAAATGCTTCATTTTCTTATAATATGCTCTCAGAAAAGGAAAAATTGGTAACACATGTAAGATGTGATCTCTTGCTCATGTTCTTGTATTTACATGCAGTACATGAAGTGAACAACACTCTCTCGCAGTAATACTAAAATGTACCAGTCTATCAGCTGGAGATCAGAATTATCCCACTTTTGTGTGAAAACATCTAAGGCTGTCTGTTCATGTCGGATATCAGAAAGCGGAGCAGTGGGGAACTGAGTGACGTGGCGACGCCGGACCCCAACTCCATCCTGGGATTGCGCATTCAGCATAACTGGCGAGAGAAGGGCAACCAAAGCAAATGGAAGGGAACGGTGCTGGACAGACTCAGCGTTAATCCCTCTCTCTTCATGGTGAAGTACGACGGCTTTGACTGCGTCTACGGCATAGAGCTATTCAAGGACGTGAGAGTCTCCAACCTGCAAGTCCTGTCAGAGAATATCGGTGAGTAGGTGTCTACGCTAAGGCTGGGCGATATGGTTTAAAAAATATCTCAGATGAACCTATTCATTCGAAAACCAATTTACGATTTTAATCTAATTGTTTTTTCTAAAAAAAAAGGAATTTCAAATGATAGAAACTATTTTCAAAAAGTGTCTTTTACTTCAGTCAGTGTTAGGGCCAGGGTACAAGAATTTTTCTTTAATTATGAGAACAGTCATAATATTATCAGAGTAAAGATAATTTTAGCAAAAGATTGTTTTAAAATCACAAGAAAACGGATGTTTTAATGAGATAAAGCTTTAATAGAGTAATCAAGATCTGACCTGACCAGCTCAGTCCATATTCTTCTTTTTTCGAAATAGACTGTCGTATGCACAATTGTTTCAAAGTCCTGCTACTGATAACATTTTTATATGCTGATGTGTTAAATGAGTAAGAAGTTACTTATCTGTAAAACTGATAACAGAACCGATAAGTATAACTTAACCAGATGCTCAACGTTCCATTTTGTTATATTTTGTGCAGGAGGTCTCATAAAATTACTGCTACATTCTCCTAATTTGAGACTATATTCTGCTTATGTTAACACTTTATTCTTGTGTTACTTTGGCGTTATTCTCATAATTAAAAAAAAATAAAATAAAAATCGTAGCCTCGCTCTAATACTCCATCGTAGAACTGACCTGTGAATTCAAAATAAACAGAATCCTGATAAATAGGATCTGTAAAACATACTTGTCAAACAAGATGGCGGCCCTGGGCAGGCTGACATTACTGAACTATGGAAACCTAAGGATTGCATTGGTGGGGAAAAAAAAATCCCTATTTTCAATAAAATTAATATTTAAAAACCAAAAATTCAATTAATCGCCCAGCCTTAGTCCATGTACCTCTAATTCACAAGATAATCTCAGGCATTTTTATTAATTTTGAGCAACATATCCACTTGTGTCTCTGCAGTAAACAACAAAATAAAGATCCCAGCAGGGGCAGAGGAACTTGTGGGCAAAGCAGTGGAGCATTTGTTTGAAAAGGAAGATGGAGAGAAGAATGAGTGGAGAGGCATGGTCCTATCCCGAGCTCCAGTCATGACAAACTGGTATTATATCACTTATGAAAAGGACCCAGTTCTTTATATGTACCAGCTGTGGGATGACTACGCAGATGGGGACCTCAGGATTTTGCCAGAAGCAGGTACTGTTAATTTGTGTTTTAACAAAAGCTGATTTATTCAGAAAGAGTTTTATGTAGTATTTTCCTCGAGGCTCCAGAAACAGGAACAAGAGATGTTACAGATATTGAAGGTTGTCTCAGTTATTGTCCACACAGAATAATTTGTCTCCTTTATTTCCAGTTTGAGGAAGGAAAACAAACAGACTTAAGGAGTACCTGGTTGATTTCAGGCAATTTTGAGTTTGTATGCTTTAATAATGAGTTGTACCTTAACATGTAACATGAACACCAGAAAGCGTAGATGATCTGTTTTCGATCTAACTTTTTACTGCTCTAAAGTTGTTTACACCCATCTACTGCATGCTTGATGTCCTGACCAGGCTGCATGTGAAAGCAGAAATATTTGCAACACTTACTTCAGACATCTGAAAGAGCTTATCCTGCTTCCAAACATGGCATACAAATATTAAAAACATGATAGCATGAGACCATGTCTGAGTACAGCAGGAAATCCTCCAGGGTATTTTCTGTGAGTTATGTTTGTGTGTGCTTCTGCATCATGTTCAAGCCGCATGCCACTTCTCTCTTGGAATATGTCTGTGTAGGTCCAAAGATGGGAAGAATTTAGTTTAGGTGTAGTTTCAAAAATCTGGACTTTTTGTACTGTTCAGTGTTTAAACGTCATATCCTGCATCATATTATGCCCTCCAACCTAATGCATCTTTGGAGTTCTTCCAACATGTGAAGTCAGCAATTATTGATTTTATTTGCCTAAAAGCTATCAAACTTACAATGTAAGTTGTAGCTTACATTAGTAAGCTACAACTCATAAATCATGTGGTACTTGGATTGTTAAGCATCTTCCAGTTCTAAATTAGAATAACCCTTTGAATATGTTAACCTCACACTACAGTATTGGCAATGAGGGCTGCAGAGTATTATAAAAACTGGAAATTCTAGTGCAACTACTGGAACTGGAAGTGATATGTTTTGCAAGTTAGCCATTTTTGCCTCACATTTCTCTTTGTTTTCCAACATCACAATGCCCCAGAAGTCTGTGAACTGAACGATTTTAAAGAAGCTGGAAAGAAAGTGAGATATGTGCCCAGTGGTATTCACCAAAAAGACAACCAGCAGAACTCTGGTTGTAGACAAAGAAAAAGTCTACGTCTGCAGAAGAGTCGGACTGAAGTGTGCTAATAACGCGGAGAAAGACTAAGCATGCATTTTCTTTGGTCAGATGGTTATATATGGGGTTATAATTTTTAACTTAACTTTTATCTCTGAAATATGTAATGAGATACAACCATCAAAAGTGCAGCAAAGTTATTTTCCTACAACTATCACTGTGTTAAACACTGGTCTGCTAAACTGGATATTAAGGGTAGGCGAAAAACCATTTTCTTGGAATCCAGACTCCAGCGAACCTTCCTTTTTCATTTTCTCTGACAATTACAACTTATAACAAAAAATGGGATGCAACTAAACTCAATCCTTCATCCAAACATTGAGTCAAAATGGATAAAAACCTGAAATCCAACAAAGTCAAATTCCAGTGGACTGATTTAAAATGTCTGTCAGTATGTTGGTATTTAGAAGCTCGGTATTTACAGAGGTGGGACTTACAAAAAGTTGCCTGGGTTTGAGATGTTCTTGCGCCTTTTGACCTGACCTGGTCGATATGACAAAATACTACCTTTGGACAGTATGTGGAAAAACTCTCTATAGATGTCACAATATCCTCAAGATAAAGTTTGCCGATTTTATCTGTAAGTTTACTGCACAAGTTGTAATGTTTCACTCTCCTCCTTCAGAAAACAAGCACCTGTTGCCTGCGGACAGAAAGCCGGGAGAAGAGACTGAAAGTCTGGTGGGGAAACAAGTGGAGTATGTTACCGACAAGGGAGTGAAGAGAACAGGCCTGGTCATCTACCAGGTCCCAGCCAAGCCCTCAGTGTACTATATCAAATATGATGATGACTTTCATATTCATGTTTATGATCTGGTCAAAACCCCATAGACATAGTGAACACTTTCACCTCTGCCCATTTTCCATCTGCTTTTGTTCGGCTCATTGTTAAATTATTATTCAAAGCCATTCATGGTGGGTTTGAGGAATAATATCGCTTTATTCGTTAAGAAGCCAGTGCAATATTCATTTCTATGTACAGCAGAAAAGTAGCACTGCTATGCTTGTTTATTTTTTGAAATGGTGACAGTCTTATTCTATAACTTCATCCATGGACAGTTATAGAAGGTTGTGCTGTCGTCGGCTGCGCAGGAATTTTGCATTTACATTGTTGCCATCAATCAGTCTACTAAGTGGTTCTGACTTTGAAAGATGAGCAAGATGTCTTATAGATGCACTTTTCTCTGAAGTTCTTAAATTTGTTACACAAAGAGTGTCTAAAAATCAAAGCTTTAGTTTGCCGTTTGTACTTGTAGACATCAGTGGGAAACAGCCTTGCAAAGTCACCCTTATCTGTCCCCTATATTGCTCAATGCCAATATCTTCTTGCACCTTTGCACTCTTATCTAGTATTGCAACGTTAATAGTTGTGCTGTATTAATCGGCTGCATATTACATTATGTGAGTCTAGCCTGGCTGTTCTTGTTGGATGGAGATTTTAAAATATGCTTTAAATTCAAATTTTTACTGCACTTTTATGGTTGCAATGGAAATGCTGAAGTAGTATTATTTCAATTTAAATGCACAGTTATACATAAAGTGCCTTCACGCTGGTCACAATTTGGCAATATATTACTTACCGTTTCTCCGGACTGCTAATTGAAGTATGCTATTTCATTACATTTAAAGGACAAACAGTTTGGGTGAAATTATGGATCAGTTTGGAATGTCTAGCTCTTCATTGTAAGATTGCTATTCAAATTAACCTGCTTTATCATTGCTGTTGTGATTTCAGTGTTGATGTTGTGTGCAGCACTTTACTGTATAAAGTTTATGTGGTTACGTTATATAAGACAATATACTTTCTGCTAAATGTTATAAGGAAATACTACGCATGAAGGAAAGAAGAAAAAAATATATGCTGCAATACATTCAGATGACAGTATTTAAGCTGGAAAATTTGTGTAAAAGCCCCTATAATGTTTTTAAAATTGTAATCAACAAAGAAAAAGAAACAATATACTAGTATCTATCTTTGATTTTGGTCTTTAAAATGCCTTGTAGTCATAAATTACATGCTTGCAGTAGAGGTGTCATCCCAAATTTCTCAAAACTGAGCTCTGTTTATCCTTCAGATAACTTTTCCTTTGGGTCAAAACTTTGGTTGCATCCCCCAAATAGTGCCTGGGAGTTTCTGAAACATTTACATAAGGGTGGGAGTGACCGTGTATGCTAGAATCAGTTCTGTTGTTGCATTTAGTTCAAAACGTAACACTATGCATCACTGTTAGCCGTGCTTTAGTGTGTTTTTTGTGCAAAATTAAATTATAGATTACTCTGCTTTAAGTTTTCTCTGGTTCTGAATTTGTGGCGGAATCTAAATGACAGTTTGTCATCATTCTGTTGTAATAAAGTTTTGCACATCCGTCTTGTGTTTTATTATAAGCTGCCTACTGCAAAGTTTTAGATTTGGTGTTTTTGCCAGCAAATAGTGAAGTTGGATACGTACATCAGACACACTCCTTCATACATTATTTGTAATTAACTTTGATGACAATTTAACTTGCATAAACAAATTTTTAATTTAAAAACACTTTGCTTCCCTGCTTTATTTACAACTTCCACAAAATACCAATTTACATTAAATCCAGCACATTCCTCACACAGAAGTTTCCTTTTGTGTCTTCTAGTCTGGAGGGAGGGGGGTGAAACTTTTGGAGTACTGTCATTTCTCAGGTGCAAAAGTCAAACAATAATGTGAGGTCACCCAGGGTGGTTCTGTTCACTTGACAAGCTCTTTTACGTACTGCAGTCCCTGATTTGTATATTCAGATGCTCTTGTTGGGGCCTCTGAAAGGCTCGAAATTGTCCACCGCACTCCTGTAAATAGAAGGGAAGTAAGTAAGCAAACTACATTGATAATTCAGGCTCACTCAGAAGCCCAAACTCGTGATCACCGACATTCTGTTCAGTTCTTACCAGCGTTCCATGAATTAACTGGGGAGAATTCAATCTTAGGCATGGTGGGAAGCTGAGCCTAAGGACAGAGGAAAAGGTTAAGGATGTTAGATTATAAATTTTATGCACAATTTAACAGTGGCTTTAAGTATATCTATTAATCTATCCCAATTATGTAAAGAAACATGCATTTGGGTGACTTTCACAAATGAACCAAGACAGGAGGGTTTTTTGGCTGTAATGTGGAGAACAGAGCAGGGCAGAGGCAGTTCGACCCAGTTTGTAGCCTCAACACTTTATCCGTCCTTACAAAAAAGACAAAGTCAGTTGTCTGGAAGCTTATGACACGTAAACTTGAAGTGTCACCCTCCACTGTTATCAGACTAATGCTGTGTTAAAAGTACCGTGAGCAAGCTTTGAGGCGCAAGTCTTAAACATGGCATCTATAGGCTAGCTACTTGAGCAGATAGCCTGACCAATGAACTAGTCAAAAATACCTTGTGATACTCCATGAAGAGCAAAACAACAATAAGATAATATTTGCAAATATTATATTTAGTTAAACTGCTATTAAATTTACAGAGGGGTTTATTTTCTTATTTTCTCATCCTTTCTCTAAATATGTAACTTTTAAACAAAGAAATAATTTCAGTACATTTACTTCTGTAAATCAATTATGTTTACATGACTTAAGGCCATCCTTTGCCACTAAAATAGAGTTTAATCCTTTTTTGTGTTTTCAGCTGAAAGAAACATTCTCATAAATGCCTAAAATAGCCAACTGATTTTGAATACAGCTGCTATCGTCACATCTTTGGTCTCCTTCTCTCTGTGAATCGAAATCAAAACAGGAAACAAATATTATATTACATAACACAAATTGGATCACGTTAATAACCTTGAATTCGCTTGGTGTAATTTCAAAACAGTTACCTTAATTAGGATGTTGGGTTACCTTCATGTGAGTATAAGACCTCTCTTTGGCTAGAAGCAACAACTTGTGGAAGGTAAGCACTATGTTACTCAATCCTCCATACAGCCAGAGACAACTTTAGTCACTGTTATCGCAAAAATGACTGTAAGCCATTAAAATTAAAGAGGACTTTAAACCTTCACTTTGTAAGACTTTTGCTTTGCAAAGTCTCTACTACATAAAATCAGCCTATATGCCAAATACCTAAATGCCAGGTTATTTGGCCAATTAAGCAATTTACACATCCGTACCTCCAAACCAAAATACTTCATCCATTCTTCTAAGGCGGGTGGCACAGCTGCTTTGGCCTTCTCCAGGGCCGCTGACCCCTGTTCACCGCTTCCCAGCAGACCAGAGTCATAGGTGACGTACACTGCTCCTCCGGCAATGGTCACCTTGGAGACAAGCCTGTGAGTGAAGGAATGAAGTTAGCCATACTGTGAGTAAAAAAAAAAAACACATGCAGCCTTGTAATAATTAATGATTCCACACGGAAACAACAACAAAAAAAACGACATAATAACCTTGATTACAGTACACAACATAAAGGTAATTTCTATGATAGTAACTCAAAGCAGTTATTTAACAGCTTTGTCTAGTTTGGAAATTAAAAACAAACGTTCCAGTATATACAAGTAAAACTGTTTTAACCGTAAAATGCCGAGTTATTTTAAATAGTGTAACGTAACAACTAGAGAGTTCCCAGCACTACCACTGTTAGCTTAAGCGAGCTAACGGGCTAATATGGTACTTAGCATGTCAACCACCAAGCTTTGAATGAAAAACCTTGAGTTGAAAGAAAAATACCAACTTTACTAAAGGCCAGATCCTTGCGGCCATCGTCCAGAATGTTATGTTTTCTCTTTTTGTGTTGCTTTTCAGAAAACAATCCTAGAAGAACACTGGCCGGCAGTCAGGAGCAGTGAAGGACAAGCGTTGTCTGCACTGTGTGCGCTGTTTTGTCAATAAAGTTGCTAGTTATTTCAGAGCGGCAGATTCGTTCGTCGTGTATCTGTTTTATGTTATATTATTATGGTTTGTTTAAATAAAAATGAAAAAATCACGCTTTCAAAGACAAAACGTTATCAATTCCTGTGACAATATATTTGAATTTGGTTAAAAATGCTTTGAATATTTTAGCCAGATATGGAGGGGTGGGTTTGAGTAGTAAAAAAAAAAAAGGTTTACGTAACATGCACCTCCTATTAACTGCTATTGTGTAGTTTCGCCATACTTATATAAACCCTAAAAAAGAAGTTGCTTGAAGCTTTTACAAACCAAGTGGGCTAAATGGCAACATTCGTAAAAATTTTGATTGGGAGTATTTTGGTTGCTTATTTAGCTATGACATGGACTGCACCTAGTTTTGATCCAGGTACGTAAAGCTAGAATGAATGTAAACTTTTCTTTTCTATGCAGATTTAGCTGCCAATGTTAATGCTCGAGTTTGTTTACTTAACTGCAGGGAATTAGGTGTATTATGTTGACAACTGATGATGATCATGATGATGATGACAGCAATGATGATAGGTGTTTGACCTGCAATGGTGGGATGATGGCTCAGTACAACTTCATAGTACATAAAAAAACTAACACTTAAAAATCTAAAGCCTTGCAGTGAATATATAGAAACTGGACAATACTGGACACTGCAGAAGACTTATGTTTTTAGAAAGAATCCCAGTTTTTCTTTATCTTGTTGTTTCTATGTACAGTTGTTCTAAGGAAATAATCTCATAGGAATCAGACCTTTTTCATACATTGAATATATGTTAGTTTTTATAGTGTGCAATTATTATTATTATTATTTTCATTATTTTAAATTCCCCAGCAAATATTTTAGCTACATTTCTTTCAAAGTGTTTTCATGTAAATTGGACCTGACTTTATTTTGCGTGTCTAACTACTGTAAACTGTTGACCGAATTAGTTTTGAGTTCCCACTGAACAGTAGGACAGTTCACTCTCCTTTCAAACATGAGGGAGCGCCCTTTTTAAATTATCTTTTATAAAGCTGTGGTGGTGCATCGCCCTCCCACATGCCAAGGAGAGTCTCTGCTGAAGAAGTGGATTCAGAGCATGCAAAAGTAGCATATGCCCTTATAAATCTACAGTGTAATGCAAGAAATTATATTCTAACAAAACAGATTTTTTTTTATTCTTAGGTTAAATACTTATGTTTAATGTAAAGCCAATTTCTCAATATCCAGTCAGTGGAGGATGGTGTTCTGTAACTAAAACGTGCATCTGGTTAATTAAACCTGAATCAAAGAATTTTGTCTTTATCCTGATTCTATATTTCTTTGATTCAGGTTCACCAGACCAGTGACACATTCAAAAGCTGTAGGACACTGGCCCCAAAGACTGACATTTTAGATTTGTGTTGTAAAACATCAGAAACATTCTATCTGAACCTTTAAATACCACTAAGACAATCCAGTTACCAGAACTGTAGTATTGCTAGGTTTGTGCAATCATTCAGAATTGCGAACAAAAAAAAAAAGATATTATCAATGGATTCCATTGCAGTCCGCTAATGAAATACCTATGGCTATTTCTCATTGTTGCACACTTCAGACCAGATTGCTGAAAAAATAGCTACACCCCTAGTAAGGTCAATACCCTTACTTACAAGAAAATAATTAGCTGCTGTTTGTGAATATTTCTGCTCACAAAACACAGTCATGGGGTAGAAAGTAGTGAAGCAACACCACTGACCCTTTAAATAACTCTGTTTTAATGCTTTATTTTGCAAGCTACACATGGCATGTCTGTAAAGCGGCCTGCTCCAGGCCGACTACCTAAGTAGTGACTAACAATCCAGCATTAACGTGGTATACTTGTTGCCATTCTATAAAGAGAAGAATGGCAAAAACGTCCTATATTCCTCACAATAGAATTTTATTCTTGTGCCTCATGATCTAAAAATATAAACTTCAACACACCCCTATAAAAACAGAGTAAATATAAAAAATAATATTATTCATAAAATGTTTTTATTGTCGTGTCAGATGCTTTCTGTATGATGTTAAGCATCAGTCACATAATGTGTAGCTCTTTCAAATATCAACATTTGTTCCACTTAACTACTTGAATATAAACTATGCAAACACAATCATTCAACTGTTTTGACAATCAGATCCTGAAAAATGCCTTCTTCTCTACCCTGAATAAAAATAATCAGTGTAAAAATATTGATTATGAGGTTTTAATGATTGCTTTGGGATAACTGGGAGCGGAATCGTGAACTGAGCAAATGACTGCACATAATCTGCTTTCCTCAAGTGACTAAACAGTTTTAGAACGGAGAGAATACAGACATTCATTCATCCCACCAGAACAAACTGTGCAGTATATTTAACACAAATATTCACATGATTTAGCTCGACTTAACTGCACAGTGCTGGTATCTTTAGGTGTATTGTGTATTTCGTTAAGCAACTGAGATGTCCCAAGGACATTTTCTGTACACTGAGTCCTTTGAGCGAGACTGGTTTCATTTTGCGTGAAATATTCTGTGCGGGACTTTGATTGGGTTTATGTTTTACAGCGAGTGCCATAAAAGATAAGAATCATTATTCCAAAGGGAAATCCTGTTGTAGAGTGAAATACCTGTGTGAATCTGTGTTAGGACATATCTGTTTATACACAATAAATAACAACTGAGGCCTTACTGTTTGCATCTTTTCAGTATGTTTTTTTGAATGTGTGGACTTTGTCTTAGAATCTCTCAAAGGTGCCAGGGTGTTGGTCACCGGGGCCAGTTCAGGCATTGGTGAACAAATGGCATATCATTATGCCCGCTTTGGAGCCCAGATTGTCATCACAGCAAGGAGGGAGAAAGTTTTACAGCAGGTCAGTTTTGCTTAATTTTTTTCATTCTGTCTTTTGGAAATGTCAGGTGAGTGAAACAGGTTTATATAACCTCAACTGGGATATTGAGGTGACAATCTAAACTACACATCTAATCAGCAAGCAAGCCTACATGGTTTGCTTAATCAGTACAAGTCTTTCTCTCCCACTGCTTAGACCTTATTTCTTTTGCATCATTGCTATTTCATCTCATTCTAGTCAATTTCACTCTGTATCACTTATCATATTTCTATTCTATTTCATTTACTGCTATCGTTGTTATTCCTTCATTCACATCACTTCTCAACCTAATTATCTTCATTCAGCTTATTTTATTTCCACTCATTTTTATTCCTTCTTCCATACCCCTCCATCATTCCTCCACGCCTTCCTCATCTCTCATTACCGCTCTTTCTAATTCTACTTAGTCTCCCTCATCCTCCTCATCTGCATCCCAATACATCTCCTTCCTGATCATTATTCCTAATGTTTTCATCCATCATCGCCACACATTCTCCATCATCTTCCTCATTTTCTACCATTTTAATCTCGTATGCCATTTTAGGATTTCTGTTGCCTTACTTGCTTATCATTCTAATCCCAATCATTCATCGTCATTTTCTTTATCTCCATATTTTCATCTCCTATTATCTCCTGTTCCATCCATCCATCCATCCATCCATCCATCCATCCATCCATCATCTTCCTCTGCTGCTTCCGCTTCATTATTACCACTTTTAACTAGACCAATCCTTCCTAAATGTTCTAATCTCTACCCCGTTTGATCTACTTCCTCCTGATCAACTTTTTCACCTGTCATCGATATTCCTTCCTATCACAATCATTTAGTATCATTCAGCTTGTCCATAAGACACCAAATCACACCTAACGTCATCTCAACTGCACCAGGAGCTCTGCTAAACTGTTTTGCAAACTTTACTCCTTGCTGTTCACAGGTAGCTGAGAAGTGTCTGAGTCTGGGGGCTCAGAAAGCCCTGCACATAGCAGCAGACATGGCCAATGAGTCTGACCCTGAAAGGGTGGTCGATTTTGCTCTGGAAAAACTGGGAGGCTTGGACTACCTGGTTCTCAACCACATTGGCCCGACTACCTTTGGCATGTGGGAGGGAGATGTGGAACATACCAGGTGGTTAATGAAGGTAATGGATCATTTTGACAGTTTCTCAGCACATAAAATCAAGGGAATGCCTTGATGTTTATTTGATGTGTGTGTATGTGTGTGTGTGTTTTAAAGGTCAATTTCTTTAGCTACATTCAGATGGCCTGGAGAGCTTTGCCCTCTCTTGAGCAAAGTAAAGGATCTTTGGTGGTTGTTTCATCAGTTTTAGGTACGTTTGTCTCAATATTTGCCTTTACATCAAGCTATGACACATAAGTGATAAATGTACAGTTACAAAAGCATTAACTAATTCTCAAAAGGCACATTTTTATGCTTACACATTCATATTTTTGTTTAAGCTCAAGCTGAACATATAAGCAATTTTATTGACTCAAGTGCTTGAGAAAGCTGCAATTTACTGGGAAATTTGTCTTTGGTTTGAAGGTAAAATGACGAACCCCTTCACACTACCATACAGCTCAACAAAATTTGCCCTAAGTGGATTCTTTGGGTCCCTTTATCATGAGCTGGCCATGAAGAAAAGCAATGTGTCAATCTCAATATGCACCCTGGGGCTTATTGATACTGATTCAGCCATGGAGAAAGTCAGGTTTGTCAAATATGCTAAAGTCAGTATACACAAAGAATTTTGAAAAAAAGAAAATCAGTTACAAATGAGTTATTTTCTGGTTTTAGGGGCATTACAAAAGTACCAGCCTACCCCGCCACAGAAGCTGCATTAAATATTATCATCGCTGGAGCAACAAGACAACTGGACCTTTACTATCCATGGTTCACACAAGTCATAACTCTAATCAAAGACTGGTCTCCTTCATTAACAAACTACTTCATCCAGAACTCCTATAGCTACATTCCATGAACAATGTTCGTTTGCAGCATTAATGCTGTTATGGACGGATATATGTGTTTCATTTTGTGCTGCAATATCGGCATATGGTCATACTATAGGATTAATCAGAAATCTACCCTTATTCTCTTTCAGTTTGCACATTGTGTTGTTTTTATGCTCATATAAAAAATATTACACTTTTGCAAAACAGACATCTCAAGCATGCTCAAAATGTTGGTTTTGTTTGAAATTTTACACAGAGTATTAAATTACACCTGCTCAGTGTAGTTGTTCAATTTGATCCCAAAATGATGATGGGTATAGTAAAAAATAAATTGATCCATTCACTGTTAAGGTGAAAAGCAACCTGAACCATAAGTGCAGAGAGACAAGACTTAATACAATCAGAAAACTGCAGTACATCACAACGAGCAAAAATATGAAAAAAAGACATTTGAGCCTGAAAAAGACAAATTTCTAATTCTACATGCAACACTGCATGCAACGCAGTAGAAACGTGAGTATGTAAATATATGATGAACGTAATTACAACAAAAAAGGCATCTCCAACCATTTCTCTCATTGCATGTTTCATTTCTACCAAAAGCACCAGTTTTAAGCATTTAGATCCATCCATCCATTTTCTGTTCACCCTTTGTCCCTAATGGGGTCGGGAGGGGTGCTGGTGTCTATCTCCAGCTACGTTCCAGGCGAGAGGCGGGGTCACCCTGGACAGGTCGCCAGTCTGTCGCAGGGCAACACAGAGACATACAACCATGCACACACACACTCACCCCTAGGGAGAATTTAGAGAGACTAATTAACCTGACAGTCATGTTTTTGGACTGTGGGAGGAAGCCGGAGTACCCGGAGAGAACCCACGCATGCACAGGGAGAACATGCAAACTCCACTTTCTGCATGGACCTTCTTGCTTCAAGGCAACAGTGCTACCAACTGCGCCACTGTGCAGCCCTGGATTTAGATCATTTAATTATTTTCTCATCTGTTACTTTCTCTACCTGACTTTTCTGTTTGAATTGATATTGATATATTCTGTTAAAATCATATATTTTCCAAAATTACCCTTTTGATTTTTACTAGTTATCAAGACAGAGTTCTTTAATTTCCTTGTATGGCCTTATCACTGTGCATGGACTTTAAAGAACAATAAATTAGGTTTCATTGTGTCTTCTTATTTTATGTCTTTTTTTTTTTCTTTGAAAATTTATGGAAATCAAATTGTCTGAAAGGCAGCTTGGAAACTTCTGGGTATGAGTCTGCCCTCTGCAGGTAAAAAAAAAAAAAAACCTTAGCTGCCTTTGTTTATTTTCAGTTGCTTTGTTCAAAACAATAAACAACAATCTCCCTCAAACCTGATCTTATTGCCTGTTGTAGATTTTCAGTTTTATTTTCAAATTATTTTTAGATTAAATAATTCAATGCAGCACTGACTACACATAGAGGACTATATCTTCTCCTGTGACAAGCACCAATGTCATCTTAGAAATCTTTAATAGACACATTCACTGCACTGTGTTTGTTTAATTTTTAATCCTTTACCATTTCTACAGATTACTGAACTGTTAGCTTTCAGCTTTCTGTGGAATGTTTTTATTACTCCATTAAATAACATAATATTAATCTTTTCTTCAACCTCACTGTTTTTCTTCTCAGTATCCTTTTACAACGTCCAAACAATCCATAGTTTTGTAAAAAAAAAAAAAAAAACAGAAAGGGTTGTTCTTCATCTGAAACATTTATATACAGTTTATTCATTGTCACTCCTTTTCTAAATTCACTAAAATAACATAAAGGTAACAAATAATGCCACAAATAAAATGCGCAATAATAGAATGTGAAAATTGCATTTTTTTATTGGTGTTTCCCCAAGTTGAGAGATTTCCTCATTGCTTGCCACTGAGATTAGAGGTGAGAGGTGGAGGTTGGACTTTGGACATTCAAAATTGCTGGGCTATAAATATCAAATGAAAACCAAACGATGTTTTATTTTTATTATTAAATATCATCAATATTAGTATAATATTTCGAGGATTAATATAATAATTTCACAATCATGATGCATATGGCTGTGCAACAAGTGGGGGCCAATACATTTATTCAGTTTGGAATGGAGTCGACGTTGCTTTAGTAGTCAAATCTTATGACACGCATCCGTCTCCTGATATTACCGGGCCACTTCATACGCATGCGCACTTTGCATTCAGGTAGTCGGGCCTTTTTCCCCCCCGTGCGTTCACTGAGAGTCTGTAACATAAAATGTATGAGAACTGTCCTGGTCCAATCTTTCTCTGCCGCATCTAATTATTTCTCCACATTTCATAAGTTGGCTATTGAGATTATTTCACTGCCTACACAAGTCAGCTTTGTGTAGCCTATAAATAATTTTCCACCCGCATTACGCCTCTTTGTTTTCTCCTGAACTATGTTAAAGAAAATGCATTGAAAACAGCAGCATTTTGTTTATGGTGCACAAACAGCCCCAGAAAAATCTGACTCAGTGTTAGCAGTAAAAAAAACAAACAAAAAAAAAACAATCTTAATTGTTTTACAAACTGTTAAATATTAAACCACATTCAGGACTTTAAGATCACCGTTGTCTTTTTTCCGGCTGGCCAGTTTCCAGTTAACACAAGATGACTGATCTGACCACCATTTTCAACCAATCAGTAGTCAACAAAGCAACATAATGATCTTTCAGGGACAAGCTTTTGTTTTTTCTTTAAGCCAGAAGATAACTGATCATATAAAAACGAGTAGTTATTTTAATTATTTATTTACTTTTTGATATATCCAAATATAATAACAATTATCTATTTTTTATGGTTCACAACAGTAAAGCATGAATTTCACCAGGAGACGGAAGGCAGGCCAAGTTCTAGTCCAATGAAACATTAACCTGGGAGCAACGCCCCCTAAACGTCTGGAAAACAGGGAAAAACGAGAAAGTGCATTATTACACACATTTCAGCTCACATGAAAGCTGAAACACACAGAAAAACATTGCACAAACAAAATGGGAGCCTTCGTAAAGATTGCAATTGCCAGCATTTGTGTTGGCTACTTGGCTGTCAAGTGGAATGGACCAAGTTTTGATCCAGGTAAGTTAAATGAATGTATTACTGCTTCCATAAATCCAACTGCTAATGAGTTAATCTTGCGACACACGCGCACATGTATGTTTGAGCATGACTGGCGGATGTCAGATAAATGTGGTAATAAACACAGACTGTAAGCATCATGCAGGCAACTTATCGTTTCAGAATGGAATTCAAAAAATGGATTTATTTCGAAAAGTGAAATTGTTTTTTTTTTCTTCCTTTTTTTTAAATTACGTACATAATAATGTACCATTTAGTTTATTTATACGTGCATAAAATATTATGCTTGCAAAACGTAATTTAAACTAGAGACATTTTGGGGCGCAGAAACCATTGAAGTCCATGGCTGCTGCCCCTGTTGGTTTCTCTAAGACCTGGTCCAGGCGTCTGCTGTTGCGTCACATGTGTCAGACCTCTCCTGAACCAGAGACGAGATCAGAGATCCTTAGACTGAGCCAAAGGAATAAAGGAATGAACTGATGCTCAGCAGTCCAAAGTTATCTCAGATAAATGTATTTTATTTGAAAATCGAGGTTCCACAATTTGAAGAAAGAGTCTAGAGACACAGAACCCAAGTTGACTGAGGTCCTGTGTAAAGTTTTCATTGTGAGATATATTCAGGGAATTCTCTTATTGTGTTGGTCCACTGTTTTATGAAGTTTAAGGTCAGCACTGCCATCTAGCAGGAAATTCTTTGCAGCACTTCATGCTTCATTTTTTACTGACAACCTTTATGGAGATGCCAATTACCTTTTCCTGCAGGAGGACGTGACACATGTTCACACTGCCAACATCTCTTTTACTCGCGGTTCAATGACCACAATGCCACTGTGCTTGATTGGTCCGTGAATTAGGCTGAACTAAACCCCAACTCTAACCTTTGGAATATTGTCAAGATGAAGATGAGAAACACCACTGAATACTATGCAGACCCGCTAAAGTCTACTATTGAAGCCACAGACTGAGTGGCGTCATTCCATGCTGCATTGATGCAGTCATTCATTTAAAAAGAGACTTAACCCTATATTGAGTGCACATACTAAGCATACTTTCCAGCTGGCCTTTCTGTTTTAACATTTTTATGATTAACTTAGTAAGCTAGCGGTGTCCCTGCAGTTAGCATCTCTACTGAGATGCTGCCTGAAACCTGGTAACTGTAGTTTTAATAGTGTTACCTTATTAGGAAGATGTATGATGCTTCTTTAGTAGCCATGATCATTCATGGACATTGTACTCCAAACATCTAGTTTTGCCTTTCTTGTGAATAGAGGGAAAATGTGGAAATCTTCTTTCAGCCAGCTGGCAAGCAGTGCACAGCTGGAGAAAACTCCAGTCGCTCCACTTTCTGGTGCATCTCCTTAAAAAAGATTCTGAAGCATATGAATAGAAGAATGGACATTTTTAGCTGTTACTAAATTATAACATTTTAAAACTTTGGCACACTGAATGATTTTCTAAAACCCTGATTATGACCCTTCCGTGACCTCTTTTTGAATTTTTGCACTGCAAGTTGAGCTAGCAAATACTAATCATCTGCTTTCTGAAGAGATTATAGATGCAATACAATGGCTTGCTGAGATAACATTTTATTGTCTTCAAGGTTAACCGCTGTAGATGTGGGACTGTAAAAACAAATTGCAACCAAGTATTTCCTGTGGGGTGTACTTTATGCAATGTAATGGGAATCTTGTGCATTTGTGGACACAGATAGTTTCTTGCTGTTGCTGTTCTTCTTCTTGCATTTATTTTTCATAAGTAGAAATAAAGGTTTTTGTTTTTATTTCAGAATCTCTCAGGGGTGCCAGAGTGTTGGTCACAGGAGCCAGTTCAGGCATTGGTGAACAAATGGCGTATCATTATGCCCGCTTCGGAGCTCAGATTGTCATCACAGCAAGGAGGGAGAAAGTTTTACAGCAGGTCAGTTTTTTTTTCTTTTATTACAATTTCCTCTGTCCTTCAGTACTGTGTAGTAATTCAGCCTGTTTTGCAAGTAATAACAAAACAGCTTCCAAAAAGCACACATGTAAATGCAACACTTTTTTTTTAAATGATCAATTTTAGTTTCACATAGAAAATGATCAGATGGTTTCAACATACAGTAGTCGAACTATATGTTAATGCTCAGGGTAGTCTCAGTATGTTTTCTCATATTTACTTTGTTTCGCTCATAGGTTACTGAGAAGTGTCTGAGTCTGGGGGCCCAGAAAGCTCTCTACATATCTGGGGACATGTCCACTGAGTCTGACCCTGACAAAGTGGTTGACTTTGCTCTGGAGAAACTGGGAGGCTTGGACTACCTGGTTCTCAACCACATTGGTGTGACTCGCTTTGCAATGTGGGATGGAGACGTGGATCACGTCAGGTGGCTCATGAAGGTAATGGAGCACTTTGATGGTCTGTCGGTGCTTAAAACAAAGAAGGTGCCTCTGATCTTTCTCGTTATGTCTTTTTGTTTTCTGAAGCCCAATTTCTTTAGCTACATACAGATGGCCTGGAGAGCCTTGCCCTCTTTGGAGAAAAGTAAAGGGTCTATGGCTATAGTGTCATCAATGGCAGGTAAGCTTAATAGACAGCAAAGTTAGACACATGTATACTTGTATTAGGGGTGGGCAATGTGGGAAATGGTGTGTATAACATTTAGAAAAAACATTTTTAGCAAATGTTTTAGAAATTTGATTTTGTCAACTTGTGTCTAAATGTGGAAAAAAAAGGAGTATCACAAATCAAAAAATATGACTTACCCCATTGATGACTGACCTGTAGCCAACAGTGGGATGGTACTGGGTAATCCTAAAAGGAGCATCTGCTAAGACTAACTGGTCACAAAACACTATACCAAATGCTCATGCCTCTGCCATCAGAGGCCACATGGTTATAGGAGTACACAACACGTCTGACAAAATGAGGGTGGAGAGTCCATGAAGAGGATTCATTTATTTTCACCTTCTGTTGCAGATGAGTAATACAGGTTAAAAAGAATTTTATGACAAAAAAAAACCCTTCAACACTTTTTCAACTTAAAATATCACAAGTAAAAATGGATCTTAACACCATGGAGGTTCAATAGAACCAAAAAACGGCGTATAGATGTTCAGGTAAACTTCCTGAGGCCTCAGTTAAGTTTTGGTGGTTTTTATTTGGTTAAAATACAAACCCACCAGGAAACACATGAATATGTTGCTGTGTCTGAAGACTTTTTATGGACATTGATTATTGGTATTTGTTTTTTATTGTTTTTTTGGTTATGTTAATGGAACATTTAGCAACAAAAGAAAAATTGTCATTACCACCCAAAGACAGATTCAAAAGTTTTTTTTATATTCTTTAAGTGGCTTTAAGTGATTTAGATCATGTGTGGAAAATTCTAGCATTTCTAGTTTCTTTCACAAAAAAAACCTGTTACCTTTAATAATATATTGCATTTATTGGAAAACTATCAATCAGCCACAAGAATCTTAATTTTCCAATTTAAGTACCGGTAAACACCATATTCTATATACTTTTGAGTTTAAGTATTTATTTCTCAGTGTGAATTTTTTTCAAACAACATACAAACCTGAGTTTGTATGTTGTTTTTTTAAAAAAAAACCATCTAAAATGTTTCTTGTAAGTTTTTAAGTAGCTCAGAGCAAACTTGTGCAGCTCTACTGTAGGATCTGTTTTTCGTGCACTGTACTCAGATATTTATCTATGGTTTGCAGGGAAGCTGAGCAATCCCTTCACGGCCCCGTACTGTGCAACAAAATCTGCCTTGAATGGATTTTTTGGGTCCCTCAGCCATGAACTTGCAATGAAGAAAAGCAACGTGTCGATCTCTCTAATCACACTGGGACTGATTGATACCGAATCAGCTTTGAAAGCAGTCAGGTTTGTTAATCATGCAATAAATATGCACAATATCTTGCGTTGTATTTAATGTTAAGGACTTTTTTGTGCACTCCAGGGGAATCATCACGACACCAGCCTATCCTGCGTCAGAAGCTGCGTTGAATATCATCATAACAGGAGCAACAAGGCAGTTGGAGCTGTACTATCCCTGGTACACATATGTCATGAATCTCATCAAAGACTGGTATCCCTCTCTAACACACCATCTCATCCAGAACGCCCTCAACTACGATCCATAGGAAACATGTTGAGATGGGGTGGGGGTTTTATTGTAAGTTTTTGATGCACACAGGATTTTATGCCCACATCAAATATAGCTGAAAATATTTGATTCTGAAATGCATTTAAATGTTTCTCAGATTTAGACTTCTTAAGGAAAAGCACCTTCTTTGTGTCAAAAGATTGAACATCCTGATTTTTTCTGATTATCAGATTAAAATCACATTTGAATATGGTTTTTGATATCAGTATTGTTTTATATGTACACATTTCTTCATTTATTTTTTGTTATGGCAGTAGGAAAAGTACATTCGGTAACAAAAACAAAACAAAACAAGAAAAGTTACATGGAGCCAGTCAATACCTTATAGATCAGTTTATATCTAGCGTAGAAAGATGGGTTCATGACAAGAAGCTTAATACAGGAAAAATATGTGGTGACAAAGAACATAAAATGGAAATCAGGTTTGGTTGCAATGCATGAAGCCATTTTAATATGTACTTGCATGTCAGAATGATAGCAGAACAGCATGTTTTTACAGACTAACGTTTGGCTGCATTTTTGTAACTTTATGACTCATTCACTAGTTAAGATAAAGTTTTTATTTTATATTTTCTGAACCCAAGAAATTTCTCCTTGAAATGATAAATGTTGAAGTTTTACATTCATGACGGTATATTAAAAAATTAGGCTTTTTTTTTTTTTTAAGTTTTCCCCATATTCAATTCAATTCAGCTTATTTATTTGGCACCATTTCACAAAATGTTGTCTCAAGGCAGAACTAAATTTGAGTAAATTTACTTCATGTGTTTAGACACTGGTAGCATCCGAATGTCCACATGAGGGCAGTAGTGCCTAAGTTGTAAAAGGAGCATTGTTGCGACTCAGCAGCTGTATTTCAAGCTCATTTACAAAATCGTCATGCATGTCAAGGGGATGAGGTAAACAACTGAACTAAAATTGAATCATTTAAAACAACTGATGAACACTATATATATATTTTTCTTTTTATAACCTGAGTCATTAGACTTTTAAGTTTCTTTAGTCTCATGATTCTGTTTTCTGCACATCACATCTTTATTTCTATTCTTCTCTATAGTCTTTAGTCTTGTTCTCTCAGAGGTAGCCACACTAGGAGCAGCAGATCCCTCGCAGAGCTGGACCTTCTCACTGGGTTCCTTTGTGCCTTTGTTCACCAAACCCCAAAGGCACCACAGGCTCCCTGTGAAGCTCAATCCATCCCGGTGGTCTACTCTTTTTGTAGTGCACCCTGAAAGCTGTGACCTGCTGTTTGAGCTGTTTTCTTCTGTTTGTCAGGATGGAGTTGTCCTTGTTATAAAAACATACTGCAGCTTAAAGGTGTTTTCCGTCGTACACATATAAATGAGTTTGCAGAGGAAGAGGAAACCCGTGAATATGAAGTGAGTTGTCTTCTGACTGACATGATGATTGGAGGAAGTAATTGAAACACACGTCCTCTTTTTCCTCATGTCGCCTCTCTTAAGAGAATTGTTAAAATGATAGAAACCTTCCTGTAGGCACCACGGAAAGGCAGAAAGTTCTTCTTCAGTTCTGCCTTACTTACTCCTTTCCATCCATTATTAAACATGCACAAAATGCCCTGGCCTCCTGGAGAGGAAAGCAGGGCTGGCCTGGGAGCACAGCCAGAAACACCTGCAACAGATTAGAGCTGCTAATGCTAGGCAATAAATCCTCTCACCCTTCTAGAGCATCTCTTTCTCCTCCATACATAGGTTTTACTCCCACCCCCCAACACTTACTGGAACTATATGCAACCTGCGACACGTTAATGCATTTCTTAATGCGTTAAGTAAGGGTATTAAGTACATTATTGAGGTTTTCCCCTGGGTCTGGCCTCAGGTACAGTATAGCCGGTACACCCAAAGACAGGAGCAAAGCTGAGGAAGGCCGACTACCTGTAAAACCTGAGATGTGGCATTCAGATTGTCTGTCTCTGAAGTTTCTAACTGAGTTTTAAAAAAGAGCCTATATACAAGATACACTTTATAATCTGATCTAGACCCAGGTAGATTTTGAAATGTCCAACTTAAATGCAATTACAATAGTCCTTATTCCTCTATTGCATTTTTGGTGATGTTGCATGTTTCTTAACTATGAACATTCTACGTAGTCAATGTCCATAGTCAAAAAAACATGCTATTTGTTCATCTTTGAGAACAAATAGCACTACTTCACAAATTTCTGCCTAACTTCATCCATCACATTTTTTCTACTACAGACAGAAGAGCCCTGATGTGCACACTCTGTTTACTGGCTAGAATCTATGCTCTGTGGATGCTAAACATAGCCTACCAATGGGTTGGGAAAAAAGTGAAAGATTTTTTAGAAAAGGGAATTAAAAAGGCATGTTTGATCACACTGAGTACACCTTTAAATTTGATCTGTTTTGATTTTATGCCAATCTTTTCTGCTGCCTTATAAATTCGATCATTTACTCACCAAAAAACATATGCAAGCAATCCAGAGTATCATGGATGACCTTTGTAAAGTTTATGCATTTGGTTTATTGATGGTGTTTTAGGCTGAGATAAGTTGCAGGTTTATTTCTGACTGAAGGAACACGTCTTTTCTGTCTTAGTTCTTGTAAAAAGGCCGAGATTTTATACTTTTCAACTAAACTTTTAATATACATTTTGATTAGGCATTAAGCAAACTTTATGTACAGTGCATCTTTCACTGATGATAATCATAAAGTACCTAACATTACAATAAGAGATTGAAAATGATAAATAAGGATGAAATAGATATAATGAAACAAGTAGAGTTTCATAAACACTAACTGATATCTTGTCTTGATTTGCTGAGTGCTGTTAGAATGTGTTGAATCCATCCAGCTTCTCTGCTATTAATTGTCTCCAGCTCCGAACAAAGCTCTGGAGAATGCTTAAGGCTCAAGAGTGGGCACATTTTGCTCTTTTTGTTTTGTGAGTCTTAAGTTTCCCACAGAGGCGCCGTATTGACAGCAACAAATAGCAGACTGAAAGAGAAAATTGGTGAATTTTACCATCTGTAAGACAGCTGGCCACTTCATCTTAAGATTTTGGATGTTATTTTTCTCTCAAAAGTATTCACACCCCTTAAATGTTTTACTTTTGTTTTTTTTCTTTCAAATTGCAACCACAAACGATGATCATTATCTCCAAAGATCTCTTTAATGTAATCAAATCCCATGACATATCTCCAAAAATTAAGTATTTGTTGTTTTTACTTCTGTGTGCATTTGCAAAGAGCAGTCCGGTGTCTTTTGGAGTAATGGTGAGTGGCCTTTCAGTCCCTGTTGGTACACGGCATATTTCACCGTTGATATTGACAGAATCTTACCAGCTTCTTCAATCAGCACCTTTACATGATCTTTGGCTTTTGTAACATCCTAATATGTTCAAACATAAAAATATTCATTAGACAGTGCGGGGCAAAAAACAGAACCAGCATTACCAAGAGTGACTCACACTGTCTTTTTCCACCAACGCTCTCCAATACTGCCCCCAAGTGGTTAGAACGTGCTTGACCACTGAGAAATGTGTACAACAACTACTGATCGAGAAGTCTGTTTTATGTCCTCAAGGGCAAAAAATTATTTTGCTTAAAATCAAAGAAAGTCATATTGGTCAGACATTGGGATTGTGTGGAGCTTGCAGAACATTGTATAATGTTGTATACATTGTTGTATACAACGTTGTATTCTTTATACATTGTATTCTTTTTGAATATCAAACATTTGAAATTTCTTTAAACAACATTACGCAGAGACAGTTATTACTGATGCTTTTATTATAATGTCCAAGCATTCTGACTGAGTGATGCAGAGGCATCCAAGAGTTCAGTCTGCAACAACAATGTATGGAACCTGCTAGTCTGAAATCGTACTGATCACTCCGGCCTTACAAGAGGGACAAAATGCAACGCTCTAATTACTGTCCTCCGTAATGACGATGTAATTTTGATGGTTTTTTTTTTTTTTTTTGGCTTGCCTTTTTCTCAAACTGTATTCAAAGTGCCAATGTTAATTGACCCACATGGTGACATAAAGTCATTAAAGTAGTGACGTGCGAATGAACCATGGGAAATAACATTTGGAGAAATGTCACAAGTCCTCTCATGCAGGCATCCTATTCAATGCCCGGGCAGCTGCCATTGGGACCAATCACCAAGACTGAAAATGTACAATGCAAAGCTAATCCAGAAGATCAAGCTTTATACTGAGATTAAATAATTAGTAAGTGAAGGCCAACCTTTCTTCTTATTTCTCTGTTTACATCCTTTTGAGGTTTCTTTTGAAGCATTACCATACCTATAAAATGTGGGGGGGGGGTTTTACTGTTATGACCTGAAATATAATACAAAAAAGACAAATGAATGAACTCATCAAATTAAGTAAAGACCATCTTATATTTCTTTAAATCACCTTTGATGCAGGGGTAAGATTTTATCCATTTATTGGCTCTTTAAGTAAACAGCTATTGATCTGCGCAGTTGTGTGGGATGATTAATTTAGAAAAGAATGTTAATCTTCCCGAACAGCAAGCCTGTGCATGACCTCTGAAAAGTTTTCACAAAACATGGTGCTATAATAACAAAAGGCGAGAGTGAGCGAGACAGGCGGAGGAGGAGGACGGGGGATAGAGGACGCTTGCTAGATGAAAACCTATGAAAGGGAGCGTCAGGGTGAATAAAAAGTGTGGGTGGTGTGAAAGGTGGCAGAGATGGCCCTGTGACCCCTGACCTCCTTCCCCCACGGCCATTCAGAGCGGCACAATGGTTGACACCTGTGTCCTTTCATGGCTGCTTCTATTATTATTTACATCAGGAAAGGGGGAGACAAAACGAGGCCAGAGGTGCTGTGAAGCAGGCAGCACCAGCCTGATGCCAACAGCACCCCCCCGTCCCACTTCTGCCCCTCGCTGTTTGAAAGACAGATGCCCACATATCTCTGTGTTTGCGTGCGCCTGGCAACCTCTTCCTCGCTAATTATTTCACATAACTCCAAACACATCTGCGGGAGAAGAGGATCCACAGAGACAACAGTCTGGGTGTTTTCACATCCCGTGCCTAATGGTCTGACATTGTTTGTTTTCTGTGTTGCTGTGTCAGCATTTACACAGAGGACAACAGATTTGGGGCCAAGAAAACTAAACACCTTCATCCACACATAACAGTGCCATGAAAAAGTATTCGCCTCCCTTCAAATTTTTCTTGTATTTGACCTCCTGGAGATGCTGTCAATGTACTCTTGGAGTGGTTTTAGTTTGCTGGTTTGCCACTTTTCCAGGTGGATAATAGCTCTCCTTGTCATTCACATGAATCCCAAATTGTGGGATGCGGCTGTGAGACACTTTCTATACTAATAGATGTCAGTGACCGCAAGTTGTGTGTACATTTCTTCTTTCTAAGATCGCATACTTACAGACGTGTCCCTGTAAAGTTCAGGTGCATTCTGCATTTTTCAATGTTGCACGTTTGATTGCACAAAACGTACCTTGTGACTTCGATCGAACATGCAACCAGAGCGAAACAGGATTATTTCCATTATTTGTCAGCAACTAATGAGGAACCAATATGATTGGGGCTGAATAATATAAATTTGAAGTGACCACTGAAAATTCTGTACTTGTCCTCCTTTCACCTATGTAGAAGAATCCTTATCCATTCTGGTTCAGAAATGACTACAGAAGACATCAGTTTCTACAATTCTTATCAATCCTGCTAGCAGCAGATATGATATAAATATAAGTTTAATACCTATCAACTGACACATCCCTTTATACATTATAACTCCTCAGTGTATGACATCCCGATTCCTTTACAGGAAATGTATTCTTGAAAGCAGTCAAATACACAATTAATGTATGTTGTCTCCATAAGCCTTACTACATTTTTCATTCGTCACATCAGGTGCCACAAACCAACAATTTCAGTCGAATCCCTGTAAAACAAACAGCATGTAAAACTAATGACGCTCACAGGACAAGCCTTTCGTTATGAGCTTGTCATTTATCGGCCTCTTGCTGAACAGGCTGGCGAGGAGAGTCACGGGGAACATGGGCGGTAGGCCGGGGGGATCCATGAATTCCTCCTTTTTCATTGGGGGAGAGAATGCCCAATTAACAAAGGATAAGAAGTGAACCGTAAACACCCTCAACAAGGCCCAACAAACCTACAAGAATAAGGTCTCTCTCTCTTCCTCTCTTTCTCTATGCCCCTCTGTCTTCCTCCCTCACCTCCTCCCAAAGCCCTGCTCCCTCCCTCTTGCACACTCACTCTCTCTTCCACTTCCCTTTACAAAAGGAAGGCTCAGAGCTTACAAAGTGCCAATTAACACTGAATGTTTGCCCCTCGCACCTCCCTCTCTGAACTGCTGACAGCTCTGGTGTTTGGGTTAATACCAAAGGCCTGCAAAGAATTATAATTCTCTTTCTTGCCCCATCCCCCGTTCTCTCCCTATCCTATCCCTTTATTTTGTTTTCAATGGGGTGGTTTTACAGTTCAATGCACAGTCAAAGGGTGATATAAAATGACTTTCCAAAGAATTTCGTTTGGGGAAAGAGGGGACTACATGGGTGGGAGGGGACGAACTGGGGTGGGACAGCCAAGAACAAGGGAGAAAAACTACAAATTAATATCTAAAGGACAGTAAAAACAATTCTCTGGATACGGTTTTCATTCCCTATAAAATTCCGATTTTAATACCAAAGAAGGATTTTTTTTTTTTAACAATTACAGATTTCCTTGACAGGTCTGTTTTTTTTATTTCTTTCTTCATCTTATTGTAAATAAAAAATGTAAACCCAAACCATGTGTATTTATGTTTTCTCTTTTTCCTCATCCACAGGAACTTTAGGACGATGAAGACAGCACTGAGGGTCATTTATCAAAAGCAGGGTTGATAGCAATACTATGCTTGTTTTCTCGCTGGTAAACCCCAATAAATCAGCCTACTGAATAAAGGAGCAGGCTAACAGAAGAGGCAGCAGGGTTAAACTCCAGGAGCAACAGCAGCCACCAGCCTTTTGAAGGGAGCTTCTGCTTGTGTTCAGTTCCCTGCCTAAACTCGATCTTTCTCTGCAATTTATGACCTCTTGGGACTGGGTCTTCTCTCCTGTTTCTTTACTTTAAATCTCCTGGCCAAAAATGGGATTCTGGGGGTAATGAAACAAGAAGTAGAAATGTTTTTGTTTTGTATTTTTTATGCAGAAAAAGGGTTTTGCAACGACACAACAGAATTTGAAACAAAAGAAAGTTTTTAAAAGCAGTTTGGAGTTTTTGGTAGATAATTTTGGGGAGTTTTGACTCTGGTATTTTATGCATCTCAAGTCTGAACCTGCAGTCACTTCTTGCTACACTTCTCCACACATGTGCTCCATGTCTGATACAGTCAGGTTGGATGGCAACAGAATCCTAAATTACTACATATGTGATCCGTAATATCTAAATCTAGAAAGTTAAAATCTATAGCAGACTTGGGGAACACACTTTAGTTGCTGTATTCTGTATTTACTACACAGTATACATTAGGATACGGTGTAACTTCTCTTCTTTTTATATGGTATCTGTTACACTACACAGTATCTTAAACTTGACATATTTTTGCAATCAATTTAGTGAAACAAATAATAATTAAATATCCTATGGTTTCTTGGATAAGGGTCAGATCTAGAAGAAAAACTTAAAGGAATTAAGTTGCAGTTAGATAGGGTTATATTTAAGAGCAAAATCTGTTATTCGCAATGGTCAGGCAAATTTAGTGAAAAAAACAAACAAAAAAAAATATCCATCATTTAAAAGGTTGATAATGAAAGTCCAAATAAAATTATTTAATGCCAGTTATTGCTAGTTAAAGAAAGAAACCTTTAATGAACAACACATGATAGATTGTTGTGTAAGTTCAGCTGAAGACTGACAGTATTGAAGAACCACTGTCTTGCGTATGACTAAAGTCATTACTGAGGAACTTTAGTCCACTTTTGCTTATCACCTTGGGCATTTGTCATTACACAGGTCAGTCTAAATGTATATTTGAAAACGCTTTTACTGGACTACTGCAATACTTTGAATCTTTTCTTTGCCAGACCTTATATTTTAGGTTTGTTATTTTGCTTGGGATCATTGTCTTTTTGAATGACTCAATTTGGAACAAGCTTCAACTCCTGACCAAAGTGTCTTAAGTTTCACTCCTTATAATTTATTGCCTACAATTAAAGCAAAAAAAAAAAAAAAACAACAAAAAAACCCCATCTGGAATTAGATGTAAAGCTTCCATCATTTTACTCTGAGTCTGAGTGAGATAGATGGGGTGCATTTGATGAAAGGAAGTTTATTTCAGTCAGACCTAAGATTTGGCTTTGACCTGGAGCGAAACACCTGAGATTTGACTTGGACTTGAGGAAATAACCTTTGAATATCTCTGCCAATACAAGTTTAAGGCTGACAAAGTGAGTGCAATAATCCAGGTCCCATTGCTGAAAGAGCCAAACCAGATTTTTACAATTAAGCTAAAATGGTATTTACACAAATTGTTCTCTGTACCAAGCAACATGTGGTGCATCTTGGTTAACCGTCCTCACTTTGGTTTCTTCT
Organism: Xiphophorus maculatus; assembly: GCF_002775205.1. Taxonomy (NCBI): domain Eukaryota; kingdom Metazoa; phylum Chordata; class Actinopteri; order Cyprinodontiformes; family Poeciliidae; genus Xiphophorus; species Xiphophorus maculatus. Next base: position 19,493,271 of record NC_036451.1, on the reverse strand, counting down.
GTCCACAGGACATTGTTCCAGAGGTCTTGTGGTTCTTTTCATTTACAACTCTGTTAACTTAAGCCATGTTGCCATGTTATTTTAAGCGGTTTTATCCTGCCTGCTCTTTTAAACGAAGGATGCAAATACTGACATGCAACTGAAGTGTTTTTTTTGTAGTATGCCACAATAGCCTGACCGACTGCACATTGTGCTCTCACTGTGGGATAATGGACTCCAGGTTGTACATGAATGGACTTTGAACCCTTCACAGATGAATGGACAACAACATTTGTATCTGTAAAATAACAGCTGATGACTTTCCCATTTTGGATTTTTGACAACACACACCTGAAAGCTTTAGACCAGCCAAGTGCTACTGTATATTTCTACTTAATTGCTCACGCTTACTGATGATCAGTCATGCAAGCATATTTAATTTGTAATATTTAGCCACTTAGACTTTAACCATTGATTCATATTAATAGAGAGTAGTGTAATTTCTAATTTATTAAACACATTTTTACAGGTATGCTATTTGAAGAACACTGTTAGTTGTTCATTTTATATTTTTGTAAAAGATTAGAAGTGAAAGCAGATAAATCTCTTTTTTTTACAGTTATTGTACATCTGTGTGTTTTATGTATGTGCAGTATGTGCACATTTCCTGCTGCTCTAAGATAATAAGCTACCATAAAGTATTATCTGTGAGTTGTAAAAATACGAGTGAATCATGTTCAGTTCTCACAGGAATGGAGTAACTTATGTCTTCTTCGTTCAGTGCAGGAGAAACCCAATCTTTTAAATAGTTCCTTATGCTGAATCATATTTGTATTTATTGTTGTTTTCCTCTCACCATCCAATCAAATTGTGAGTCTTGAGTTATTTCCTCATGGAAAAAGACTCTGTGTGATGCGTTTTATGTGTTTTTGCCTGAACCATATGTTAAATCTCTGCTAAAAGATGGTTGTCTTAAAGTTTGTTGTTGTTGTTAGTTCTTCTAAGTTTTACTAAAACTGCTTATTAATGCTAAGAAAATGTCCTTGTTTGATTTTGATACCTGTGCCCTTTTGCAATGTTTGTCAACCCGAGTTTAGTCTCCATAGTAACCAATTCCTGCAGAGACTGTGGGTGATTGTAGCTCCGACACTTTCATTTTTAGATTTTAATCCAGATGTTTTCCACAGCATCAGAAGCCAAAGCATATCCATTATTCTGTTAGCTTGAGAAAAGAGTGTTTGCTTGTTGCAGTGCTAGTTTGTTCATGTAGATTGAGCAGTGTTGTCATGGAGCTACTCTAAAGCAACCCAATCTCTTACTTTCCTCTTTCCTGTTTTACTAGAGAACAATGTTTTAGTTGTTTCATAGAAGTTCACTCTAATGATGAGTTGCACTAGTTGGAACTCAGAATTACAGATCTGCTAGATGCATGTTAAATAGCTAAGGAATTATACTGAAAGGCTTTTTTTTTTTTTTACCAGATGTCATCCTCCAATCTTGACAAATACTGGGACTGCTGGTGTGGAACCAAGCCAGACTGGCTTTATTTACTTTCAGGAAAGAGGAGCTGAGCAAGGAGCTGACATGACCTGACACGGTTCATGGTTCCACCAGTGAGGCCTGCCTGGGCCTCTACCTCATCCTTCAGACACCGGGGTCAAAATGCTCTGTAGCCTCCATGGAATAGAGGCAGCTGCAGAAACATGTGATTTGTTTGAAATACAGATTTCTAAAACTTACCTAAGATAAGAGCAGTACGGAATAGGAACCTATTGCTTGAGGCGGTAGATGAAGAATTCACGTGGGAGTAAGAGAAAAGAAATACAAAGCATGCATGGGGTTGGGGAATCAGATTTCCACGTTTCCTGACACATGATGAGACTACAGTGTATCATTTTTATCTGAAGATTTATTTGAAAGCAGGTGCTCCTGGTTGTCGGCTGAGCTGCAAAGAGGCAGTCGGCCCCCTTCTTTGTAACATCTGATTCACATGAGCCATGATTTCTGGCTGCCAATAAAGGAGCCAAAGGTCAGAGATGTGGCTGTGTCAGATGAAGTTCATGAGAAAAGCAGAGAGGGGGGGGGTCAAACCTGGAGTTTTAAAATAATTTCAGAATCAGATACGTATCAGCAGAAATCCCTCTAGATTGATCGGAATTGCAATTCTCTCTAAAATGATTTGTTACCATTTATTATAACATACTTCTGTCTAGCCACACTGTTGTGTGCATATCTGGAGTCTGTGTGACCCTATTAGGGCTGGGGCAAAACAGACCGATCCGCTCAATAAGCCCTGTGGGACAGACATTTTGGACAGCGATCCATAAGCTTTGTGCACCACCATGGATCCTGGGCTGTAACCCACCCTCACCCTCACTGTCTGTGATTTGGGATGTTGTTGAGGTCAGGGTGAATCGCAGGTCAGCCATGGAAAAAGCTTGCTTTTTTGTCTGTCTCAGAGAATGAAGGATGGAGGGATGAATGAGTGAGGCTGAGGGATGGTAGGAGAGGGCAGGAGGGTCGAGCGCCGAGGCTGGAAGATGGACAGGAAGGTGAGAGAAAAACAGAGAGAATGTTTGGAATAAATTAGAAATTGGGACGGGAGAATATTTTTGATGTAGCGAAATGGAGAAAAGAATGAGCAAAGTGTTGGAGCACAGAGAAAGAAGTGCAGCTTCTCACATTTGTTTCTCTGATCTTTGATTTTTATTTCATCCATATGGCAGGGTGAGAGACAAATTCCCAGCAGCAGAAAAGCTGCAGGGCACATGGGTATCTTTAAAGCTGTGCCAATGATCTTGATAGCATTAGCATCAACTAGAAAATCAAAATCAACTATTTTGTTTTGTACTTGCTTTATTGCATAAAATGTCATATGAACTTTAGACAGCAAAGTCTGACTCTTTTAACAGAGATGCACCAATGAGAATTTTGTGGCTGATATTTGATTTTGAGTTTTGCAAAGTCTGCAAATACCACATTTAGCTGATTCTGATGTTGCTTTGAGAACTATAACAAGATATAAATATATCATTCAAGCATTATTTTTGGCATTGTTTATTAGCTGCTAGCACACGTAGCATGACTAGCATCACCAAAACAACAGAAAACAACAGTCTGCTGTGTTTTCTGTTGTTACTTTGGATCTTTACCTTAACTTCTAAGTTCTCAGTCCCTTAAAAAAATAAATAAATAAAATAGAACAATCCTTCTGGTGTCTTCTTCCCTCAGTAATAGCATTTACACTAAAGAGTGCCGCTGTTACCGCAAACTATTAACTAGCTTTTTAGGTGCGGTGCATTTATGGGGTGGCAAAAAGATCAGTTTTTCCTGTTGGCCACCAGTCAGTTCCAGGTCATGGCCAACCAAGTTGAAAATCTTGTGACTCTGGTCACCAGCCGATTTCTCTATCCATCTCTAGTTTCAATGTTTTGCAGATATAGTAAACAGTCAATGATGAGAATAGAGCGATATCACAGAGAATTGCAGATTTCTTAAGCTTATCAATTGAGGATATTTCCACCATGATTTGAATGTCAACGTTTTTTTTGTAAAAGTGATTGATGAGTTTTCGATAATTGTCCATCGTGAGGAGAGGTCTGAGGGAGACAGAGTGTCACCTCGCAGTGAGAGTAAAAGAGCTGGCAAATGGAAGCGATTACATCTAATATTCTCCATCTGGGAGTGATTGCCTCAGAAGACGAGTTTCAAAGAGGCGCAGGGTAGAGAGAGAGAGAGAGAAAAGAGGCAGTAGTAATTTGCACGGGATTTACAAATCTCCTGGATCAAGTTCGCAAATCTTTGAGCGCATCTTGCTCTGTTCTTGAAAAATGGCCTAAAAAATCATGCACACACACACACACACACACACACACACGCACACACATACTGGTTTTGGTGGATTAGAGGGACACTTTTTTCAAACCAGTTTTTTGCAACACTAAACAGTCACCCCTTTCCACTTGTGCTAGGAAGACCTACTAAGTTGTCAAAAATCTTGTTTGAGTTACACAACATAGATCTCACTTGAAAATTTAGATACACACATCAGAACTCAAAATATAAGAACCTGACCCAATGCTGTATTAAAAGGACATACGATAATGAGGTGCTTGGCTCCGCCCATGACACCAACAGTAATTGTCAGGGCCAACTTTATTTATCAGGACCACGGCATACACAAACATGAAATGTATTTGTATTAAGTCCAAACATGGAAATATGGAATATAACTACGCAGAAAGTGGACTGCATTTACAGCACCTTCTGCTCTAAGAACTAGAGCAACAATTCTATTTGTGAACATAAAGGAAAATCTGTGAATGCCAAAATTAAATGAATTACAGGTCTATTGTTAAATCAAAAAGATAAAACAAATTGTGTGAACAAGATGAACTTACTCATAGTATCAGTAGAAATACTGGATTAATTTATTGAAAGTACTTTCAATGTTACACCCTGATTTCTCACAAAATCTCTTATGTTTTGGATATCACAACTAGCTAGAGCAGGATCCTCAGCCTTTTTGCATTGCTGGCATTCTATCATAGTGGCCAGTTGTCCTTTCTTGATGTGTTCACCAAAGTGCCTCATGACCGCAGCAACCTCTACGGGAGACCATGGATGTTTTTTTGCTCTCCTAGCACTTTCCAGAGATGCTAGAAAAAAGACAAATAATTCATTATTAAAAACCAACTCCAATTGTTAATTTTTCTTTGTTATAAATTATGTAATGCCTGTTTATTCCCCTTTTCAAATGAGCATTCATAAAGAACTTACATTAGTGGGACAAGCTACAGAAATGAGCATGTAGGTTGCACCGATGAAAATTAATTTCTGCAAATGCCAAACAGCTTATACTGCTGTTAACTCTTGGTATGGTTGCTTGGTATGTATGACTGATTATTTGACTGAATTCTGGAAAAACAAATATTTTTCATAATCTAAAATTGCATTTGTTTGACAAACAGGCCTCAGCAGCTGGTGAAGAACCATCCAAAGCCAAAAGACTTGTTCTTCCTTCTCATGCTGGTTCCTAGTCTTTTTTCCAGTGAAAGAGATCCCACTCAGAACCATCTCACTGATTCCACCAAAATACATTTCTGTACAGGTGCAGCATCAGCAAATGCCCATTGATTGATATCTCTGATTTTCTTAAACCAGAGATTAACCAAATTTAACATCTTAAATTTGGTGAATATCTTAAAATTAACCAAATTTAAAGATATATTCCAATTACTTTGCTTATTACAGTTTTGTGGTGCTTTGCTACTTTGAAAAACTATAACTATCTGAATGTATTTCAGATTAAGATTGGCATAGAGAAAGTAGTATAAACAGTCCCATTACTCATCACTAAATTAGATTTTCTAGCATCTGAACATTGACTATGTGAAAGTTTATCATTTTAATACAAGGTACAGTTTTATATGGTATGTGCATGGTAATTTAAGCCAGATGACATATTGGATCATGTCTGCTCAAAATATTATGCATAAAGAAGAAAATGGTCATCCTATTGCCTTTCAGTGGTGTGGATCATTACTTTTGACCATGCTTCAGTTGTGCTTTTGAGCTTAAGTAGATTGGTGTTTCTTGACTTGTGTAGGTGTGGTGACTTACCAGAATTTTTATTTGTGTTTATTTTCTGCGGGGCTCTATGTCCTTCCGTTTTAGTTTTCTGTTGATTTCTTTCCCCTTACCATCTCTGTGTTTACTTTGTGCTGAAAAGAAGAACATATAAAAAAATAATGGTCTGGATGAGCATTTATTTGTTGTAGGTAGGTTCCTTAAACTGTGAAGTCCAAAACACTCCTTTATGGGGTTAATCAACTGAAAAGTAAAGAACACTCGCTTAATGTACAGTAAGTCTGTTCCCAATGTAGAAAACAGTCCTCCTAATTCCTGCACATTACATGTTGAATATTACACAGGACCTGTGTGTCTGTGCACTTCTACATGTAACTTTCATTCTTTTGTACTTGCAATTTCAAAACTCAGTCCTCCTGATATCACCACCTTACATGATGACTATTACACAAGACCTGTGCGTTTGAACAGTAGTTAATATAATTTCAATGACTTCATTTTAGAAAATAAGTTGGTCGTTGGAGACCAATAGTACCTCTGGAGGGTTGGTTAAACAGGATCTGCATGCATCCAGGTCACCAGCCTGATATAGTTCATTTTTGAACATCTGAAATGTAAAGACCACTCACTAATTGTGAGTTTGTTCCCAATGTAGAAAACAGTCCTCCTTATTCCGGGACCTTACATTTGAGTATTACACAGGACCTGTGTGTATGGGCGTTTCTACATGTCACTTTCATTCTTATGTACTTGTAATTTCAAACCTCTGTCCTCCCTTTTTAGGCAGCTTACATATCAAGTATTACACAAGACCTATATGTTTGAACAGCACTTAATATCGTTTCAATTACTTTATTTTAGAAAATAAGTTGGTCGTTGGAGACCAAAATTACCTCTGCAGGGTTGGTTGAACAGGTTCTGCATGCATCTACCTCACCAGCCTGACACAGCTCATCTTTGGAAATCTGAAAAGTAAAGAACACTCACTGAATGTGAGTTTGTTCCCAATGTAGAAAACAGTCCTCACTATTCCAGCACATTACATGTTGAGTATTACACAGGACCTCTGTGTATGGGTGTTTTCACATGTAACTTTTATTCTTATGTACTTGTAATTTCAAATCTCTGTCCTCCCTTTTTAGGCAACTTACATATCAAGTATTACACAAGAGCTATGGGTTTGCACAGAACTTAATATTGTTTAAATGACTTTATTTTAGAAAATAAGTTGGTTGTTGGAGACCAAAATTACCTCTGGAGGGTTGGTTGAACAGGATCTGTACGCATCCACATGACCAGCCTGACACGGTTCTTCTATGGAAATCTGAAATGTAAAGAACACTTGCTGAATGTGAGTTTGTTCCCAATGTAGAAAACAGTCCTCCTTATTCAGCCACATTACATGTTGAGTATTACACAGGACCTCTGTGTATGGGCGTTTCTACATGTCACTTTCATTCTTCTGTACTTGTAATTTCAAACCTCAGTCCTCCTTATTCTGGCACCTTACATGATGAGTATTACACAGGACCTGTGTGTATGGGCGTTTCTACATGTAACATTCATTCTTTTGTACTTGTAATTTCAAACCTCAGTCCTCCCTTTTTATGCAGCTTACATATCAAATACTAGACAACACCTGTGTGTTTGAACAGTACTTAATATCCTTTCAATGACTTAATTTTAGAAAATAAGTTGGTTGTTGGACACCAAAATTACCTCTGGAGGGTTGGTTGAACAGGATCCGCATGCATCCACGTCACCAGCCTGACACCTTTCATCTTTGGAAATCTGAAATGTAAAGAACACTCACTGAATATGAGTTTGTTCCCAATGTAGAAAACAGTCCTCCTTATTCCAGCACATTACATGTTGAGTATTACACAGGACCTGTGTGTATGGGCGCTTCTACATTTAACTTTCAGTCTTTTGTACTTGTAATTTCGAAACTAAGTCCTCCTTATTCTGGTACCTTACATGTTGAGTATTACACAGGACCTGTGTGTATGGGCGCTTCTAAATGCAACTTTCAATTCTTCTGTACTTGTAATTTCAAACCTCAGTCCTCCCGTTTTATGCAGCTTACATGTCAAGTATTACACAAGTCCTGTGTGTTTGAACAGTACTAAATATCATTTCAATCACTTTATTTTAGAAAATATGTTGGTCGTTTCAAACCAAAATTACCTCTGGAGGGTTAGTTGAACAGGATCCGCATGCGTCCACGTCAACAGCCTGACACAGTTCATCTTTGGAAATCTGAAATGAAGGGATGTACACTGAATGAGTCCGTACTTCTAAACCTACTACTGAATGAACCTGTCCAGCTGATTGTTAACCAGAACCTTTGTGTATTGACACTGCAAAATATATCTCCTGCTATAAAATGTTCATAAATATAAGGTTAGAATAAATTAATTTACATATGACAGTTTCTAGCATTTTGGATAGCACTGAACCAAGTTGAAATATTGGTCTGATTAAGTCTTTCTCCAAAATCTGTTTTTTTAGGCACTGCTAATCACTTCTTGTTTTCAACTATAATGAAACTCTGTACTACAACATGACATATCCTTCAAAAATGTCTTCAATGCTAGTAAAATGACTTGTGATAGAATTTTCACTCTTATCAATACCTTTCTTCTCCATGGCCAGTCAGAATCACCATAAACATAAGTGATTTCTTCCCCAGGACCAATATCTTTGAGTGCAAATAAACAAAGATGAGGTCTTCCATCCACCCTTGTAACTTTCAATTTGCTGTTTGGGTTCATCTCTTCATCATTTACCAGCCTCCCCAATGATCCATCCTCTCTGGCAGCATCAACACTAAAATATTAAGTAAGCAATAAGAATAATTATACCATGCAAGGGAAAGGATTTTGCATGTTTGCATGTCGGAAGAATATTCCTCCACCAACTAAAACTACTTTTACTGATGAAGCTGAAAATGTTTACATCACTTTGTTTAAATATAAAATAAAAAACAACCTTAAAACAGTCACATACCAAAGCTGTTGTCCATTGAACTTGAAATCAAACATAAAAGCCTCGAGTGCATCATGGTAAATTTTCAATCGGTTTTCTTGTTCCTTTCTACTTATGACTTCCCCTCTGTACTCAATAAGAATCTCCTTTTTGAAAGCACCGGCAACTGTACACACCCCGACCTGTAGGTAAACATAAGGAGTAAAGTAGAATAAACTTTAAACAATGCAGATCTTTCAAACAGTAGCAAATGAGATTAACATTTTTCAAAATCACTTAATTGATCTAATTTGATGTCTTTCTGTGATTACATAAACATTTGTTTGTCAACAGAATGGTGCTTCTAAATGTCACTCATTCTTTTGTACTTGTAATTTCAAAACTCAGTCCTCCTTTACATATATATATATATATATATATATATATATATATATATATATGTTAATAATGTGCGGTATAAAAATAGTTTAAATGTCAAAACGCAAGATTAAAGAAAAAAAGCAATCCTTCAATAAACTCTGGAATCATGTGCATAATAAAGTCACAACTCACCTTTAAATGAATTAATGTATTTTCATCAAATCCCTCTTTATCTTCACCTAAGGAGCAATAATAACTGGCATCATGTTTGGGATTTCTTTTTGCTCTCTGAGACCTTGTTGCTGACATCTCCTGCAAAGATCAGAGTAACGTGCTGTTGAGTAACAACATGACACTGTACACCAGGGGTGTCAAACTCCAGGCATCGAGGGCCAGTGTACTGCAACTTTTAGATGTTCCTCTGGTCCAAAATACCTGAATTATATGACTGAATTAGCTTCTAAGTGCAGTCAAGTTGATGACCTGCTGATAACCACCCCATTTGATCCAGCCGTGTGGCATCACAGACACATCTAAAAGTTGCTGGACACAAGCCCTCAAGAACTTGAGTTTGACACCTCTGCTGTACACAATATGATTTGATGCTATTGTATGAGAAAATGCTGTATTGAAGTACACAGTATTACATAATTGACTTTCTATTGACAAGTTCTCAATACCTTCAAATATTAAAACATTATCTTAATACTAATGATTATTACCTAGATAATTTGTGCCTGTGAAAGAATATCACTCACTGATACACAGAAAATGACCAAATACAGTTTTGTCTAATTCTGGAGTGAGTCACCTTCCCTTTAAACTCTGGTACGCTGACTAAGATGGTTGGTAAGAACTAGCTAAACTGCAGCAAATCAGATGCTTTGGTGTATCCAAACATCAAGTAACCTACAACATTCTTCAGAATTACAATGTTACATATCGTAAGAGAGTCTGTATGAGTCTTACCTCTTCCTCCAAGCAAAAGAAGTTCTATTAGCACTAATTGCTTGCACCTGGTCTTGATGGACTGTACCACGTTGATAGAGGAGGAGGGGTACAACAAAAGGAGAAATCCATTTTGTTTTGGAAGCATACAAGGTTTGATTTTTTTTCAGGAACAAGAAAATTAATTTATTTGAGTAATATTTTGTAACTTTCCTTCAATATTTCAAAGTTAAATAGTTTATCATACATTTTAATTTAATTAGGAGGCAGCAGTCAGATGGTATCTCCCACCAGCAATGTTTCATCATTTAAAAGGAAAGTCACTTCTTTTAATCATTTCTGTTCAATCAATTAATCAAGTTTACTTGTATAGCACATTTCAGCAGCAGTGCAGTTCAGTTTATATCATAAAAACAAAAACTGTTGTCTAATGACAGACACAACACCAGCAGAAAATGGTTGTCTGTTGTACCTGCCTACAGACAAATTAGACTACCTAATCTGCATGTAGGCAGAGTAGCAACATTGAGATAATGACAAAATATCAATTTTTAAAGTTTTGTGCTAACAGTAACATAAGTAATCATATTTTTGGCACTTTAAATATTATTTAAATAAATGCTTTTTATTTTTATATTTGTAATTCTGTATTACTCCATGAATAGTTATCCCTTCTTTCAAATTCAAAAATACTTTATTGATCCTAAAAGGGAAATTAAATTAAAAAAAGCTTGGGTCCTCTACCACAGGCCTTGGAGTCTGAGTGGTCTTCACGGTATATTAGCAGTTCCCAAGGGTGTGCTTCTCTGCATCATGCATTCCAATTTATTTCTAGGTATTTGTTTGAGCCACTCTTCCAGTTTAGGGGTTATCACCCTGAGGGTTTCAGTGACCACAGGCACTACTGTTGCCATCACCTTCCTCACTCTTTTAACCTCCTATCATGCATGGCATGCATTATTAATTCGTCTTCGATATTTGGGCTGATTGGGACCTAATGATTCCAAAAACAAAGAATTATCTTTCTACATGATATGTGGACATCATTTTTTTTTCAGAAAAATATTTATTCATTTTTAAATCACCATATTTAGCGCCTTTGTAAATCTCTACAGTTGCTAACTTTTGTAAACTTACACCACAACAATAAACACTGAACATCTTGGGTCTAGCCTGTAATGTGTTATAATCTTCCACCACCACTAAGTCATAAAATAATGACCTAACATGCAGACACCAGACCCCATGTAGAGCAAAATTTAGTATTGTGGACTAGACAGCCCAAAATAAGTCATCCACTTATATGGAAAATGTTTTTCTCAGGCTCCAGGAGGATGATGCTTTTTATGAGCCTTTGGTATTTCTCTAGTTTTTTCTGTTCCTTCTGATAATTTGGGATAGCTTTATCATTACAACTGATTTGCTCTGCTGCTCAGTGATCACCATGTCCAGTTGGTTTACTTTTCCCATTTGTCTTTCTGTATCTGGAAGTCCCACACGATCTTAGTTTGTTCATTTTCTACCACCATATGTGGCATTTTCGATTTTATCGAGGTGTGTTCAAGGTTACATTCCCTTCAGATGTTTCTTTACACTATTCCGGGTACTTGGTTGTGGCATTCCATGTATTCTTTTCATGCTACCATCTTACATCCTGGATTTAGATACTAGATTGTCTCAGGGGACTCTGCATACCATGCACCCAAGATCTTGCTTGGTATTATAGAGGACCGCTATTGCTCTGGTGCTAGGCACCTGCTTATGTGCCACCATGAATACTACCTCTGTGCTGTGTTTCAGTCTAAGTCTTTCTGTCCATTGGTAGTATTGTTTACTCTTTGTTGTAAAACACCCTGTTGTTATGGTTGTGCATCATAACAAATAGCAAAGTATGAAAAATATTTCCAAAAATCAGTCCAAATACACAGTATCCAAAACAAGAAGGAACTGTCCAAACAAAAGCTATTTTTCCCCCAGAAAGGCAGGAATGAAAGTTTAAAAGTAAAATTATCAATGAAAGAACAGAACTACTCCAATGTGCTACAACCTGAGCAGCACAATTTTCCATGCATCATCAGCAGCTTTTGTATTCTTATATCAGTGGACTGAATTTCCTCCCTTTTCCATCTTATCATCCCAGCAGGCTATATGATAACTGTGAATGCATAGCTGTTGATTGTCTGGACCTTGTTTCTCTCATTGGACTTGCCTTACTTATTGTAGGTACAGTGGCTTGCATAAGTGTCCATAGCCCTTGAACCTTTCTATTTTGTCACATTACAACCGCAAACATATTTTTACAGAATTCTATGGGAAAGACAAACACAAAGTGGTATACATTTGTGAAGTAGAGACAAAACTATACATGATTCAAAACATTTTTTACAAATGAAAGCTGAAAAGTGCAGTGTGCAAAAGTGTTCAACCCCCTTTCCCTAAGTGCAACCAATTGCCTTCAGAAGTTGCCTGATGACTACTAATGACTAAATAGAGTCCACCTGTGTGTAATCTAATCTTAGTAAAAATTCAACTCCTCTATGACTGCCTCAAAGGTTGGTTAAGAGAATATTTAGGAGCAAACAGCATCATCAAGTCCAAGGAACACATCAGACAGGTCAGGGATAAAGTTGTGTGGAAGCTTAAAGCAGGCTTAGGCTATAAACATGTTTTCCAAGCTTTGAATATCTCACAGAGTACTGTTCCACAAATAATCTGGAAATGGAAAGAGCATGGCACAGCTGTGAACCTACCAAGACAAGGCCATCCACCTAAACTTACAGGCTGAATAAGAAGAGCACTGATCAGAGATGCAACCAAGAGGTCCATGGTGGCTCTGGACCAAATGCAGAGATATCCACACCTCAGATGGGGGAATCTGTTCACAGTACAACTATTAGTCATGCACTGCACAAATGTGGTTTTCTGGAAGAGTGGCAATAAAAAAGCCATTATATAAAGAAAACCATAAGAAGTCCCATTTGCAGTTCGCCAGAAGCCATGTTGCGATACAGCAAAAATGATAAGACAAGACCAAAATTGAACTTTTTGGCAAAAATACAAAGCACTATTTGTGGCGGAGAACGGACACTGTACATCACTCTGAACACACCTTCCCCACTAACACACATGGTGGTGGCAGCATCATGCTCTGGTGGTGCTTCTTTTCTTCAGGGACAGGAAAGATTGTAAGATGGATTGAGCCAAATACAGGGCAATCTTGGAAGAAAACCTGCTGGAGTCTGCAAAAGACTTGAGGCTGTGGTGGAGGTTCACCTTCCAGCAGGACAATGACCCTAAACATAAAGCCAGATCTATAATGGAATGGTTTAAATCAAAACATATTTATGTGTTAGAATGGCAAAGTCAAAGTCTAGACATAAATTCTGCTTCAAAATGCTTGGTTTTGGGGACGCAGAGCAGACCAGAATCAACAAAATGTTATTAGTGGAGTGCAAAAATAGTTTGGTGAAAAAATGGCTGTCTTATGGTTCATATTTCTTTTAATCCATGCACTTATTTCACACATTTATTAACCATGATGTTTTAAATAAACAATATTTGATCAAAATATATATTAATTTCTGTATATTTTAGGTGCCACATACATTCCAAGGTTGGACAAAAGGTTGGGTTTGTCATGATTTGGGTGGTGAGGCAGAGGCAGCAGACCCAGGGTAAGATGAATAAGATGGTTTAATAATGAAAGAAGTCCAGAAATCCAAAAACATACAAAGTCCAGGCAGCACAAAGGAGCGGATGCAGAAGCTCGCAGATAGTGTTGTTGCGCAACACCCCCCCCCTCCTTCCTGTCTCTACTCTCTCACTCTCTGCTTCCTCTTCTGAGAGGGGAGATGTGCTACCAGCTCTCCATCTAACGGGTTAATTGAGTTTCCTAAATCTGCCGGGATTTACCCTGTCCAGAACTGAAGTAAACTCTGTTTAAGCTGGTTTCGAGAAACGATTCACCTGATTTTTAACGGCCTACATCCAGGTGTCTCACCCTTCTTCCCTCTGTGAATTAGCCAGACTGAGCAGCCTACAGCCAACTAGTTTCACAGAGCACACCTGTTAACGGTCGCTCGTTCTCTTATTTTACAACTTGCATTTGTTATTGAACCAGGTAGGTTTTAGTGACTCGGGCGAGTCCCAAGGATGACGTTTTAAATTTGGGCTACCAGCAACTTAAAAACATTTTAAACTTTTTCCTCTCCAGAATCAAACATCACAGCTATTTTACAACCATCAAAGAACTTTAAGGTGACTCATTAACTGAATGTCCACAACATCTTTTAGATTTTCTTTATGCTAAATATTTTATTAGTAAGGCATTTTTGCAAGGGTCAGTACAGCTTAATTCAGTAGCAGAAATAATCAAATAAGTAAAATCAGTCATCTAGTCTGTCTTTCCCTACTGCTGACTGAGAACTAAAAAAGGAAACCTTTGAGAGAGACGGACGGAGCCTGGCGCCTCGAACCCCAGACCTGGCACGACGACGAAGAAGGTGCTGCAGCAGGAGGAAGACGCCGATCGATGAAGGCCAGGATCTCCGCAGGTCTGATGATGAAGAAGGTGTTGCAGCAGGAGGAAGACGCCGATCGATGAAGGCCAGGATCTCCGCAGGTCTGATGATGAAGAAGGTGTTGCAGCAGGAGGAAGACGCCGATCGATGAAGGCCAGGATCTCCGCAGGTCTGATGATGAAGAAGGTGTTGCAGCAGGAGGAAGACGCCGATCGATGAAGGCCAGGATCTCCGCAGGTCTGATGATGAAGAAGGTGTTGCAGCAGGAGGAAGATGTTGATCAGCGAAGGCAGGAATCTCTGTAGGTCTGATGAGCTTCTTCTCCGCATGGATGGTGAGGTCACACAGGACTTGGTGCTGGCAGGAAGGAAGGCACCAGTTCTTCTTCTTTGTCTTTGCCTTTGTCTTCATCTTTGTCTTTGGGGTCTGAACCCAGCCGATGAGAGAAGTGCGATTTGAAGCCACAGGTTGTGGGGCTGACGGGTTGGTCCCCATGGCCGGACAGTCTTCGGCTCCGTGGCCCCGGCTCTTCTTCAGCTGCAGAGTTCTTTGTCCATCTCTTGGCTCGAAGCTGCCCGGAGGATCCAACGAAAGGTTCCTCTTTTGCACCCACCTTATATAGGGTTTATCCACCCCTTTGGTGCGTTTTCATTGGCTGTCTGCTTAGACAGATGACCTCACATCCATCACTGTCCTTCAGACATTATGTCCTGATGTCTGTGCTGATGTCTCAGAGTTGCTCAACCTCCTGTCTCCGTTGTCTTCACAACCTTTCACCTAAATAAGGCGTTGATCATCTCTGCTCTCCTGTTAGTTCCTTGCCTTTCACCTTTCACCTACTCTCTACCTCCAACATATCAGTGATGTTTAATTGCAGTTACACCTTTTACACCATTTCAAGTTCAATGTCAAAATCACATTTATATCACATTTATTTTCTTCAGCTTCTCTGATTTATCATTCATTTATGATTTTATAACCATAACTTATTAATTATCCTTATTATAATCCTAATGTGAGTTATTACAGATGTTTTTCTGAAAAGAAACCAAAAGAATAATACATGATTCTAATTATTTACTACTAAAGTTACAGTTACTTGTTTTCCTTGTAAGTGTTCCCACAAATATAAGTGTAAGTATTATTACAAGTAAACCAATATTAATATAAGTATTTTACTTTGAATCTTATCAAATTATCAAAATGTTTTAGATTTCATTCTTTAAAACTTTCATGATTTAAAATAAGAAATAGTCTCAGCTATTTTTTATAAATCTGCAGGCTGGAACTTACTTCCTCTTTTTCCAGGAAACCTGCTTTTCCTGTTTAATGACTCTCTCTGACTGACTATGATTTCTTATGATTAGATAGAAAAAAGTAGAATTAAAGCAAAGTTTGCTTTAGACAAAAACAACACACCCAACCAGATTTATTTTATTGACACCTAAGTCTACTGTTGGGCCTAGATGTCACTTGAGTGATTCATTTTAAAGATAACTTTATTTATTATTACTGTTAAACTAACTTTATTGACACTTAAGTCTACTGTTGGGCCTAGATATCACTTGAGTGATTCATTTTAAAGATAACTTTATTTATTATTACTGCTAAACTAAAATCTCCAGCATGGGGAAGTGGGATGAGCTCGGATTTTCTTGACACCCCCTCCACGAGGTCAGACCTTTCACATGCTGGGAGTCCATCACCCTCCTGCAGTTCGCCGTCCTCATCCCCTGGAAAGAGAAGATGTTCGTCTGGGATGTGAAGATGCAGATTCTTCATCCTCAGTTGTCACAGAGGGCTCAGTGTAGTCATCAAAACTCCACTTCTCTTGACACCCCCTCCTTGGAGTTTTGATTTCCCCCATGAGGTGATGAATGTCGAAGAAAACTTGGATCGTTCTGATTCTTCTACAGGAACTTTCGCTGGATGAACTGTCAGTTCTTCAGGATGTGGGATGGTTCTTTAGGGAAGGGAAGATGGGCTGAGACAGAAGGCCTCAAAAAAAAAAAAAAAATTCTGGCTGTTCAGCAGAGCAAAGCAAAAAGCATAAGCATCATGACGCTTTATCCGTAATCATGATCCTTTTCCATTTTAATCCATCAGGTTGTGACAGGAGTTCTTCTTTAGCATAATCCAATTTCTTCACGGCCCTCCCAGTCCAAAGCCTTGAAGTTGTTCTTTGAACGGCAACCTTCCTGTAATAGTGGCCAGTCTACTGTAGGATGGCATGGTGCTTGATTCTCTGGCCATCTTCTCGTAATGTTCTGGTTTGCTGTAGCTAAGAACTGGCTTGAGCACTGCTTCCTCATGGACCCCTTTCTTCATCAGTAGTACTGTGTTGAAGTTCAGTACTTACTTTACAAAATCTTGGGCGTTGAATCTCAGCTTGATCACCGTAGCTGCAGGCCGATCTTGAGCTTTAATCCAAACTCTCTGCCCTGCTTTCAGTGACACTTTGAGCTGCAACTTCCCTTTTTCCTCTCTGAACAAAAAGGAGAAGTGTCTTCGCCTCCCTGCTTTCTGTGACGTGAACGGAGTTCCTCTGCAGGGGAAGACCTGCTCTTCTAGCAGTTGTCACTGTGTCCATCAGCACCAAGAGGTACTTCTCACCTCTCTTTCCTGTTGTCCCCATTGGTTCTGCTACATCCATGCAGACTGAACCCCATGGGACTGTGCTCTTGATGAACAAACCTTCCATCCGCTGCCCTGGGTGCCCTGCGTATCGACCACATACCTCAAAGTCACACAGCTGCATCGGATGGGCTGAAGGGACATCCAGCAGTCCTGCTTGCTCAGTTCTTCACGGGGGTGTAGCACGCCTGCATATTCGAGGGCCTTATGCACGCACCGTACTACCTGGTCCCCGTGCTACTCTAGGACCACCTGTCCTTAGGTGTTCTGTCCCACCTCGACACCGGCAGAGACAACCTTTCTTAGTGGCACGAAAGGTCGTCATCTTTGCCCCTCCATAGAGCTTCTTCTCAGGTGTGCGCCTTGTCGCTGCACCTCAAGTTTCGGGCGGAGCCTCAGTTCTGCTTTCTTCTTCCACAAATCTTTGTGTGCCACGGGCTTGCCCTTTGCAGTCTCGAAACCATTTTCTTCCCAAATGGCCAAGTCCTCTCTAAGGGCCTGAGCACAGTAGTAACTGTCAGTTACTAACCTGGCACTCTTGATTTTCCTTTTCACCAGCTCCAGCAATCCTTCCAGTACTGCCGTTACTTCTCCGGCTTGAGCACTACCGGGAGCTTTTCCTTTCTGACGGCATCTCTCTTTGCCGTCTTGCTTCAGAATAAATCCCCAGTATGCCGACTGGTCGGACCCCTTTCTGGATCCATCGGTGTAGATTGCCCCTTCCAGTTGTCCTGGCTTCTCAGATGTCGCTTGCGGTCGTTTCTTACTGGTGGGTTGTGCTGGCTCAATTTCAAGCTCCGGGTCCAGCAGGATGTCTTTAACCATGTCTGCGTCTGTGTGATGATGTCAGCTGCTGGTGTTTGTTCCTCTGTTGCCGGATGTCTTCTCGATGGCTGCAGTGGAGGACGCGGTGTGCTTCCTCATCCATCGTCAGCTGATGATACTTTTCTGTGTTTCTTGTGCATGCTTGCAGGCTGGTCTTTTCTTTTCTTGTCAGCATTACATCACGAACCACTCCAGCAAGACTGAGCCAACTTTCCTTTGTCAGGGGTTGATGTTTCAGTTCCTCATTCTTGGAACCAACGTCCCCCCTTGCTTCAGGTCTGAGTCACAGTAGCTGTGTAGAAAGTTGATGCAGTTCTGTTGAGGTCTCCTCCTTTTCCAAACGATCTGGGCGGCCGGCTTCCTCCGGTTTCTTCCCCAGATTTTCCTCCTCGAAGTGATCATCCATCACTCCGTCTCTCTGTCGGTTCGAGTTGTCTATCCCCCAAAGCCTCTCTTTGCGCTTCGAGCAGGGATGGGTCTAGACTATGTTGGCTACTAGCTTCACTGTCTGGATCCGGTCATTTATCCTCAGTAGAAGCTTTCCCTCACCTGTATGCTATACAGTTACTGCGAGGGTTGTGACTGATGGCCTTATCAGTCACCACTAACTCTTTTCCCTAAGAGTTAGTAACCCAAGTGAGCTATTCAGAGTCTCACATCTGTTTTCACTGACTTGGTATCTTTGGGGCCCGCCTACTCAGTTGTGCGCCGCCCCACGTTGGGCGCCACTTGTTGTTGCGCAACACCCCCCCCCTCCTTCCTGTCTCTACTCTCTCACTCTCTGCTTCCTCTTCTGAGAGGGGAGATGTGCTACCAGCTCTCCATCTAACGGGTTAATTGAGTTTCCTAAATCTGCCGGGATTTACCCTGTCCAGAACTGAAGTAAACTCTGTTTAAGCTGGTTTCGAGAAACGATTCACCTGATTTTTAACGGCCTACATCCAGGTGTCTCACCCTTCTTCCCTCTGTGAATTAGCCAGACTGAGCAGCCTACAGCCAACTAGTTTCACAGAGCACACCTGTTAACGGTCGCTCGTTCTCTTATTTTACAACTTGCATTTGTTATTGAACCAGGTAGGTTTTAGTGACTCGGGCGAGTCCCAAGGATGACGTTTTAAATTTGGGCTACCAGCAACTTAAAAACATTTTAAACTTTTTCCTCTCCAGAATCAAACATCACAGCTATTTTACAACCATCAAAGAACTTTAAGGTGACTCATTAACTGAATGTCCACAACATCTTTTAGATTTTCTTTATGCTAAATATTTTATTAGTAAGGCATTTTTGCAAGGGTCAGTACAGCTTAATTCAGTAGCAGAAATAATCAAATAAGTAAAATCAGTCATCTAGTCTGTCTTTCCCTACTGCTGACTGAGAACTAAAAAAGGAAACCTTTGAGAGAGACGGACGGAGCCTGGCGCCTCGAACCCCAGACCTGGCACGACGACGAAGAAGGTGCTGCAGCAGGAGGAAGACGCCGATCGATGAAGGCCAGGATCTCCGCAGGTCTGATGATGAAGAAGGTGTTGCAGCAGGAGGAAGACGCCGATCGATGAAGGCCAGGATCTCCGCAGGTCTGATGATGAAGAAGGTGTTGCAGCAGGAGGAAGACGCCGATCGATGAAGGCCAGGATCTCCGCAGGTCTGATGATGAAGAAGGTGTTGCAGCAGGAGGAAGACGCCGATCGATGAAGGCCAGGATCTCCGCAGGTCTGATGATGAAGAAGGTGTTGCAGCAGGAGGAAGATGTTGATCAGCGAAGGCAGGAATCTCTGTAGGTCTGATGAGCTTCTTCTCCGCATGGATGGTGAGGTCACACAGGACTTGGTGCTGGCAGGAAGGAAGGCACCAGTTCTTCTTCTTTGTCTTTGCCTTTGTCTTCATCTTTGTCTTTGGGGTCTGAACCCAGCCGATGAGAGAAGTGCGATTTGAAGCCACAGGTTGTGGGGCTGACGGGTTGGTCCCCATGGCCGGACAGTCTTCGGCTCCGTGGCCCCG
This sequence comes from Xiphophorus maculatus, assembly GCF_002775205.1. NCBI lineage: Eukaryota > Metazoa > Chordata > Actinopteri > Cyprinodontiformes > Poeciliidae > Xiphophorus > Xiphophorus maculatus. The sequence goes on along the minus strand of NC_036451.1, from coordinate 19,473,429 downwards.
GCTCTTCTTCAGCTGCAGAGTTCTTTGTCCATCTCTTGGCTCGAAGCTGCCCGGAGGATCCAACGAAAGGTTCCTCTTTTGCACCCACCTTATATAGGGTTTATCCACCCCTTTGGTGCGTTTTCATTGGCTGTCTGCTTAGACAGATGACCTCACATCCATCACTGTCCTTCAGACATTATGTCCTGATGTCTGTGCTGATGTCTCAGAGTTGCTCAACCTCCTGTCTCCGTTGTCTTCACAACCTTTCACCTAAATAAGGCGTTGATCATCTCTGCTCTCCTGTTAGTTCCTTGCCTTTCACCTTTCACCTACTCTCTACCTCCAACATATCAGTGATGTTTAATTGCAGTTACACCTTTTACACCATTTCAAGTTCAATGTCAAAATCACATTTATATCACATTTATTTTCTTCAGCTTCTCTGATTTATCATTCATTTATGATTTTATAACCATAACTTATTAATTATCCTTATTATAATCCTAATGTGAGTTATTACAGATGTTTTTCTGAAAAGAAACCAAAAGAATAATACATGATTCTAATTATTTACTACTAAAGTTACAGTTACTTGTTTTCCTTGTAAGTGTTCCCACAAATATAAGTGTAAGTATTATTACAAGTAAACCAATATTAATATAAGTATTTTACTTTGAATCTTATCAAATTATCAAAATGTTTTAGATTTCATTCTTTAAAACTTTCATGATTTAAAATAAGAAATAGTCTCAGCTATTTTTTATAAATCTGCAGGCTGGAACTTACTTCCTCTTTTTCCAGGAAACCTGCTTTTCCTGTTTAATGACTCTCTCTGACTGACTATGATTTCTTATGATTAGATAGAAAAAAGTAGAATTAAAGCAAAGTTTGCTTTAGACAAAAACAACACACCCAACCAGATTTATTTTATTGACACCTAAGTCTACTGTTGGGCCTAGATGTCACTTGAGTGATTCATTTTAAAGATAACTTTATTTATTATTACTGTTAAACTAACTTTATTGACACTTAAGTCTACTGTTGGGCCTAGATATCACTTGAGTGATTCATTTTAAAGATAACTTTATTTATTATTACTGCTAAACTAAAATCTCCAGCATGGGGAAGTGGGATGAGCTCGGATTTTCTTGACACCCCCTCCACGAGGTCAGACCTTTCACATGCTGGGAGTCCATCACCCTCCTGCAGTTCGCCGTCCTCATCCCCTGGAAAGAGAAGATGTTCGTCTGGGATGTGAAGATGCAGATTCTTCATCCTCAGTTGTCACAGAGGGCTCAGTGTAGTCATCAAAACTCCACTTCTCTTGACACCCCCTCCTTGGAGTTTTGATTTCCCCCATGAGGTGATGAATGTCGAAGAAAACTTGGATCGTTCTGATTCTTCTACAGGAACTTTCGCTGGATGAACTGTCAGTTCTTCAGGATGTGGGATGGTTCTTTAGGGAAGGGAAGATGGGCTGAGACAGAAGGCCTCAAAAAAAAAAAAAAATTCTGGCTGTTCAGCAGAGCAAAGCAAAAAGCATAAGCATCATGACGCTTTATCCGTAATCATGATCCTTTTCCATTTTAATCCATCAGGTTGTGACAGGAGTTCTTCTTTAGCATAATCCAATTTCTTCACGGCCCTCCCAGTCCAAAGCCTTGAAGTTGTTCTTTGAACGGCAACCTTCCTGTAATAGTGGCCAGTCTACTGTAGGATGGCATGGTGCTTGATTCTCTGGCCATCTTCTCGTAATGTTCTGGTTTGCTGTAGCTAAGAACTGGCTTGAGCACTGCTTCCTCATGGACCCCTTTCTTCATCAGTAGTACTGTGTTGAAGTTCAGTACTTACTTTACAAAATCTTGGGCGTTGAATCTCAGCTTGATCACCGTAGCTGCAGGCCGATCTTGAGCTTTAATCCAAACTCTCTGCCCTGCTTTCAGTGACACTTTGAGCTGCAACTTCCCTTTTTCCTCTCTGAACAAAAAGGAGAAGTGTCTTCGCCTCCCTGCTTTCTGTGACGTGAACGGAGTTCCTCTGCAGGGGAAGACCTGCTCTTCTAGCAGTTGTCACTGTGTCCATCAGCACCAAGAGGTACTTCTCACCTCTCTTTCCTGTTGTCCCCATTGGTTCTGCTACATCCATGCAGACTGAACCCCATGGGACTGTGCTCTTGATGAACAAACCTTCCATCCGCTGCCCTGGGTGCCCTGCGTATCGACCACATACCTCAAAGTCACACAGCTGCATCGGATGGGCTGAAGGGACATCCAGCAGTCCTGCTTGCTCAGTTCTTCACGGGGGTGTAGCACGCCTGCATATTCGAGGGCCTTATGCACGCACCGTACTACCTGGTCCCCGTGCTACTCTAGGACCACCTGTCCTTAGGTGTTCTGTCCCACCTCGACACCGGCAGAGACAACCTTTCTTAGTGGCACGAAAGGTCGTCATCTTTGCCCCTCCATAGAGCTTCTTCTCAGGTGTGCGCCTTGTCGCTGCACCTCAAGTTTCGGGCGGAGCCTCAGTTCTGCTTTCTTCTTCCACAAATCTTTGTGTGCCACGGGCTTGCCCTTTGCAGTCTCGAAACCATTTTCTTCCCAAATGGCCAAGTCCTCTCTAAGGGCCTGAGCACAGTAGTAACTGTCAGTTACTAACCTGGCACTCTTGATTTTCCTTTTCACCAGCTCCAGCAATCCTTCCAGTACTGCCGTTACTTCTCCGGCTTGAGCACTACCGGGAGCTTTTCCTTTCTGACGGCATCTCTCTTTGCCGTCTTGCTTCAGAATAAATCCCCAGTATGCCGACTGGTCGGACCCCTTTCTGGATCCATCGGTGTAGATTGCCCCTTCCAGTTGTCCTGGCTTCTCAGATGTCGCTTGCGGTCGTTTCTTACTGGTGGGTTGTGCTGGCTCAATTTCAAGCTCCGGGTCCAGCAGGATGTCTTTAACCATGTCTGCGTCTGTGTGATGATGTCAGCTGCTGGTGTTTGTTCCTCTGTTGCCGGATGTCTTCTCGATGGCTGCAGTGGAGGACGCGGTGTGCTTCCTCATCCATCGTCAGCTGATGATACTTTTCTGTGTTTCTTGTGCATGCTTGCAGGCTGGTCTTTTCTTTTCTTGTCAGCATTACATCACGAACCACTCCAGCAAGACTGAGCCAACTTTCCTTTGTCAGGGGTTGATGTTTCAGTTCCTCATTCTTGGAACCAACGTCCCCCCTTGCTTCAGGTCTGAGTCACAGTAGCTGTGTAGAAAGTTGATGCAGTTCTGTTGAGGTCTCCTCCTTTTCCAAACGATCTGGGCGGCCGGCTTCCTCCGGTTTCTTCCCCAGATTTTCCTCCTCGAAGTGATCATCCATCACTCCGTCTCTCTGTCGGTTCGAGTTGTCTATCCCCCAAAGCCTCTCTTTGCGCTTCGAGCAGGGATGGGTCTAGACTATGTTGGCTACTAGCTTCACTGTCTGGATCCGGTCATTTATCCTCAGTAGAAGCTTTCCCTCACCTGTATGCTATACAGTTACTGCGAGGGTTGTGACTGATGGCCTTATCAGTCACCACTAACTCTTTTCCCTAAGAGTTAGTAACCCAAGTGAGCTATTCAGAGTCTCACATCTGTTTTCACTGACTTGGTATCTTTGGGGCCCGCCTACTCAGTTGTGCGCCGCCCCACGTTGGGCGCCACTTGTTGTTGCGCAACACCCCCCCCCTCCTTCCTGTCTCTACTCTCTCACTCTCTGCTTCCTCTTCTGAGAGGGGAGATGTGCTACCAGCTCTCCATCTAACGGGTTAATTGAGTTTCCTAAATCTGCCGGGATTTACCCTGTCCAGAACTGAAGTAAACTCTGTTTAAGCTGGTTTCGAGAAACGATTCACCTGATTTTTAACGGCCTACATCCAGGTGTCTCACCCTTCTTCCCTCTGTGAATTAGCCAGACTGAGCAGCCTACAGCCAACTAGTTTCACAGAGCACACCTGTTAACGGTCGCTCGTTCTCTTATTTTACAACTTGCATTTGTTATTGAACCAGGTAGGTTTTAGTGACTCGGGCGAGTCCCAAGGATGACGTTTTAAATTTGGGCTACCAGCAACTTAAAAACATTTTAAACTTTTTCCTCTCCAGAATCAAACATCACAGCTATTTTACAACCATCAAAGAACTTTAAGGTGACTCATTAACTGAATGTCCACAACATCTTTTAGATTTTCTTTATGCTAAATATTTTATTAGTAAGGCATTTTTGCAAGGGTCAGTACAGCTTAATTCAGTAGCAGAAATAATCAAATAAGTAAAATCAGTCATCTAGTCTGTCTTTCCCTACTGCTGACTGAGAACTAAAAAAGGAAACCTTTGAGAGAGACGGACGGAGCCTGGCGCCTCGAACCCCAGACCTGGCACGACGACGAAGAAGGTGCTGCAGCAGGAGGAAGACGCCGATCGATGAAGGCCAGGATCTCCGCAGGTCTGATGATGAAGAAGGTGTTGCAGCAGGAGGAAGACGCCGATCGATGAAGGCCAGGATCTCCGCAGGTCTGATGATGAAGAAGGTGTTGCAGCAGGAGGAAGACGCCGATCGATGAAGGCCAGGATCTCCGCAGGTCTGATGATGAAGAAGGTGTTGCAGCAGGAGGAAGACGCCGATCGATGAAGGCCAGGATCTCCGCAGGTCTGATGATGAAGAAGGTGTTGCAGCAGGAGGAAGATGTTGATCAGCGAAGGCAGGAATCTCTGTAGGTCTGATGAGCTTCTTCTCCGCATGGATGGTGAGGTCACACAGGACTTGGTGCTGGCAGGAAGGAAGGCACCAGTTCTTCTTCTTTGTCTTTGCCTTTGTCTTCATCTTTGTCTTTGGGGTCTGAACCCAGCCGATGAGAGAAGTGCGATTTGAAGCCACAGGTTGTGGGGCTGACGGGTTGGTCCCCATGGCCGGACAGTCTTCGGCTCCGTGGCCCCGGCTCTTCTTCAGCTGCAGAGTTCTTTGTCCATCTCTTGGCTCGAAGCTGCCCGGAGGATCCAACGAAAGGTTCCTCTTTTGCACCCACCTTATATAGGGTTTATCCACCCCTTTGGTGCGTTTTCATTGGCTGTCTGCTTAGACAGATGACCTCACATCCATCACTGTCCTTCAGACATTATGTCCTGATGTCTGTGCTGATGTCTCAGAGTTGCTCAACCTCCTGTCTCCGTTGTCTTCACAACCTTTCACCTAAATAAGGCGTTGATCATCTCTGCTCTCCTGTTAGTTCCTTGCCTTTCACCTTTCACCTACTCTCTACCTCCAACATATCAGTGATGTTTAATTGCAGTTACACCTTTTACACCATTTCAAGTTCAATGTCAAAATCACATTTATATCACATTTATTTTCTTCAGCTTCTCTGATTTATCATTCATTTATGATTTTATAACCATAACTTATTAATTATCCTTATTATAATCCTAATGTGAGTTATTACAGATGTTTTTCTGAAAAGAAACCAAAAGAATAATACATGATTCTAATTATTTACTACTAAAGTTACAGTTACTTGTTTTCCTTGTAAGTGTTCCCACAAATATAAGTGTAAGTATTATTACAAGTAAACCAATATTAATATAAGTATTTTACTTTGAATCTTATCAAATTATCAAAATGTTTTAGATTTCATTCTTTAAAACTTTCATGATTTAAAATAAGAAATAGTCTCAGCTATTTTTTATAAATCTGCAGGCTGGAACTTACTTCCTCTTTTTCCAGGAAACCTGCTTTTCCTGTTTAATGACTCTCTCTGACTGACTATGATTTCTTATGATTAGATAGAAAAAAGTAGAATTAAAGCAAAGTTTGCTTTAGACAAAAACAACACACCCAACCAGATTTATTTTATTGACACCTAAGTCTACTGTTGGGCCTAGATGTCACTTGAGTGATTCATTTTAAAGATAACTTTATTTATTATTACTGTTAAACTAACTTTATTGACACTTAAGTCTACTGTTGGGCCTAGATATCACTTGAGTGATTCATTTTAAAGATAACTTTATTTATTATTACTGCTAAACTAAAATCTCCAGCATGGGGAAGTGGGATGAGCTCGGATTTTCTTGACAATAGTGACAACAGGTACTGGACAAACACGACAAAGACCCGACGAGGAACAAAGAACATAGGTGGGGTTAAATACACAGAGGGTAATCAAGGAGACAAGAAACACCTGGGAACAATCAAGGGGAGACAGGACAACACGGAGACTCAGAGAGACAGAAACTAAAAATAAACACAGCTAAGGAAAAGATCCTGACCTTTATAAAATATTCACTCTTATAGCACAGAGTAATCATATTGCCAACTCATCCCCAGTGTAAATAGCGACACATGAATTAGAAGGACAGTGTAATCATTAGCAGGACCTTCCGGCAGACAACCAATCAGAATAAGACCTTGTGTGAATATTCATGAGGTATTGCTATTACACAAACCTGCCATAGGGGGCACTGTGGTGATACACAGATTATACACAAAATCAGGTTTATGTGTATTAAGCGGACATCTCTTTTTTTTTGCATTTTTGGGGTTTATGGACCAATAGAAACCTTTCTACGTTTTTAGATTTTTGTCAGAATTAGCAGGACACCGCTCCTGTCCTGTTAATTCAAAATGTCCTTCTAGTGTTGTGTGTATTCTGACAAAATGTCCTGCTAAATCACATACACCAACGCACACACACACACACACACACACACACACACACACACACACACACACACACACACACACACACACACACACACACACACACACACACACATAAACAACTCCTCATAGGACGGCTTCTTGTGAAAAGTCTTCCAAGGCTTGCAAGAACAAAGCTGAAATATGCACTGCAGCAAGCTAGGATTTGAAGACTCACACATCAATACTCAATATATCTTACAGTATGTCTGTGAGCAATCACAACCCACCCAAGGATTGGATGCCAGTGTGTCAGAGTTGAGCCAAAGCCAGGTCAGGAGTGATCAAAGGCTGCAGAGGAGAGACAGAGGGGGTTATCTGGTCCCAATTACATTCAATCATGAGAAAATTGGCAAACTGTAAAGCAAGAGAGATCTTCATGATGAGAGCAGCAGGCCAGATGAGCTAAGGTGGCCTGGAGACATTTCTGGCTTCATAGGGACAATTACCAATGGTGCTTTGTCATAAACCAATATCAGTGAAAAATAGTCCTAATGGGATGCCTAAATGCCAACAACAAAATGGTGTGTTACTGTCATCATGGAACAACTGGCATGCGGTGTTGGAAAATAGATTATCTTAGAGATGAAAACCAGAGTACTAAAAGAACCATTACATTTTTTTACATCACTGTCTGACATTTAATCATGTAAACCTTTTTTTCTTCTCAGTTTTAGGGTAATTTTAATTACCAAAATTAGTTATATTTGCCGAATGCCAGAATAATGAGGAAAAAAAATATTCAGAGATCTTTTTCTACTTCCTTTCAATCAATGCCAGACACAGAAGGTGAAAAATCATTTGTGTATTTTATTTCAATGTATGCAAAAGCCAGATTTTATCTGTGTTCAATCAATATTTTAAGTATTAACTTTAATAACATGACAGGCATGTGTGTTGTAGTTTTAATAAATGTCATTGTACTAAGTTGTATGTTAATGTTTATGGTTTTCTTGCACCGATTTAAAATATCCATCCAATAAACTGTAATCTCACTGCTTAAATGAGGCAATAATATATAACTATTAATATTCAATTATTTGGTTAATAGAATACTGATAACATATGATGGTCTAATGATAAGTTAGGTAAACTGTTAAAGATGAACTAAGACAAACAAAAGCTTTTCCTTCTACACAAAGGTGTTGACTAGACCCCACTTCCCCACCTAATGAATTCTGATAAAGACAAAGAAGATAACCAAAAGAGATTTCACTTACTGTGGGTTTAACCCTGATTTGTTAAGCTGTTCCTTCTCCTTTGTGATTGGTCAGCGGCTCTCGGCAAAGAATGTCAAAAAAGAAAAAAAGTGACCCACCACTGAGCACCTCCTTGCTCAAATCCCTCCATCCCCCACTTTACTCCTCCCCCCTTTCCCAACTATCCACTAGCCCCTCTCGTCTCTCCTCCCTTTCCCCTCGTTCTCGCACAGTTGCCTCACGGCTTGCTGTGACCCATCTTGCACCTCCCGAAGCCCACAACAGACGCTTGGTGTGTGAAGAAGGTCAGGAGTTCAGCCGTGGCTGAGGCTCCATTCCTCCCTGTGCACAGAGGAGGCCTGCCCTGCGGGTTTATAATTATCTGCCGTTGGCATTCAGCACAGGTTCAAGCACAGTGCAAGCATTGGCACCAGCGTGGGGGGATGCGCTTGGTTACACTCTTGGTGATTAGTTGTCCCTAATTGTCAGTTCCTTGTTCCTTTTTACCTTTCTCGCCTCTCCCCCTGTCCACATTGCTCTCACTGGTTCATGCATCTTCACCTTAAAATGCTTTGTTTTGCTTCTGTCTTCCTTGGGATTCTTTGTGTTCACCTTGAAGCATTTTATTCACTCAAATAAGTAAAAGTATCTCTTTCAGAGCATATGTACTCTTTCAAAGATTCATAAAGTAATTCTCAAGTTTTGGCTCCCTGGGTTTAGCGCAAACCTTTGCTCACTGAAAATCAATACTCTACAAAATTTTCAGCTGTGCTGCTCGTCAGGAGTTGGTTTAACAGACTGCTATGGTCCATAAAGTTTCAATACTGTTTAAGTTATTGTTGGCCACTCCAAAACTAGTTTTGATGAGAAACCATGTTGAGCTGTTTATTCACTTCACTGTAGACCACGACACTGGTCTTTTCAGCATCTTCCAGTTTATGACAGATATGAACATTGGTGGTTCCGGTTTTGTTTTTGGCATCATCACCAGACAAAAGCACAACAAAACTGTCTACGGTGTAGTCCATAAATATCTCCATTGACATAGACAGTCAGGTGTGTGCCAGCAAACCAAACAATCTGAAATAATATTAATTCCCCTAAGAAGAGGAGTCAACGATCAACCCAGAAACTTGTTGATGGCTATAAAAAGGTTCCTACGCAATTTGTTAAAGGAGACATATGTTAATATTTAAACCCGTATATATGTATATCTTTTAGATTTTCTTCAAAGTTAAAGTCAAACTGATGTACCTAATTGTTGTTTTTAGGATTCTTTGAAGTTGTATATTATATTATGGCCAACCCACCATCCAATCTCCAGAAAAAGAATGACTCACATTGATCATGATGAATAAAAGCCCAGAATCAACCTCAAATAAATTGAGCTGGGCATACTCACTCTGTGAACAAGGTAGCTGTTAAAGTGCTCTACTTTGGTTAAATTGTGCTTGTATGTAAATTAGACAGACTCCATATTTAGGGTGAGCTTGAAAAATAATTTTGAGAGTCAGAATGATTCTCTCACACACTTTATCTTGTGATTCACAACAGACATTCTGGAGCAACTCAGTCAGTTCCACTCAAAGGTGAATGTGTGCTTTCCATCAGGCATTTATATTGGCACTGACAGACAGCATGATAAATGACACTGGATGAATCCATTCTTCAACGACTTCAGAGATGTCTCCGCACCATTAGTCATTCACACTGGAGATCTCTGCAAGAGTCCATCATTGCTGCTCTGGGAAACACATCTGCAGACCTTGAGACAGACCCTGAAATGGACTCGCAACTGAACCAATACTGCCGGGGCTGCTGGGATTGCTGGGTTGGGGGATGAAAAAGACGAACAGCAGTCAAGCAGATGTGTGGCCTGGACCCCTGCCAAGGAGTACTGTCAAAGCAGCTCCGTCACCCTATAGCAGGGCCTTCATCTCAATATGAGTGAGAGGAAAAAGAGAGAGAGAGGTAGCAAACAGCAGGGAGCAGGTCTAAAAGGAGGACAAAGGCCAATGATCCACGGCAGAACATCAGGATTCTCAGAGGGGTGAAGGCACACTGCCTGGTCAAGCAGTACAACAAGCTGATGACAGAAAATATATGATTACATTTAATGTGCAAACACCTCATTGAATGCAGCACCTTTAAAGGCCTATTGTTCTTTGGCATTTCAGTGGAAAGTTAAATCAGTCCTTCCAAGGCCTTCACAAAAATCTATATTTACCACATGCACAGATGGTTGGAGTATGTTTTTTTTTAAAGAACCCCTTTCCTCCTCCCCCGTCCTGTTCCTGGTGTAGGAAAGAAGTTGAGATTTTTGCCAATTTCCAAGAGCCCTGCGAGATGAGACACGGACTTTTGACAGGTGTTTGTTTGAATATCAAACAGAGGAATCGAGGCCTGCAGATGGCAGGCAGATTGCATTCCAGACAGGGGCTTCGGTCTGGGCCCCAAGCGATGGGAGTAAGCCCATCTTTGCTCCTCAGTAAATCTCCAGGGGAATCATTTTTCCAAATCCCTCCACTGTTACTATCATTATCATCATCACCACCTTCACCACTGCACCTGATGTCTGTAGACAGTTTGTCCACAGAGGAGCAGCAAAGCACTTTGTTCTTTCACAAGCTTTGAGCATAAAAATCTCAGAGACGTAGATAAGAGAGTGATGATTGCTCTTGTGCATTGCCAGTGTCCAAGTTAAACTTTAAAGAACAGTTTGACTGCTCTTGCTTGAAGTGTTTTATGGGAAGGGGTTTTCATTAAAGTTGTGGTATTCAGTCAGATCAAAATAAAGGTATGCATTTAAAGGGTCAAAGGTAGATGTAACATTATGAGGAACATTTTTAAAATTCCCATCACGCTACTGCAGATCTGTCTTGTGTTTCTGTGACTTACTAAAATATGTGCATCTTGCTCAGTATCATTGGCTTTCCATGAACCTGATCATTTCTTTGGTGTATCTGTGAAGGAGTCATGGGAAAGGCTTTTCTAGGATCAATACGTTGCCTGCAGTACTGCTGCAGGCGGTCCACAAAGGTTTTTCCACGTTTCACTCTGTTTTGGCACTGACCTAAGCTTCATGTTCAAATCATCTTAAATTTGTTTTGTCCATTTCATTGTTGGTGGATCCTTGGACTCTCTAGCATGCAGCTAGACCTGGTGCAGCATGTAGTTCAACAGTCATTCCCCGGATGTGGCTCAACCTCTGCTGCCTGCTTTTCTGGGCATGTTATTCAGTGGTCTGTCACAGCTGGCACCCATCTTGGATGTTGTCATTGGCAATTTAGTCATGCAAAGTTTAACATCTGTTCAATCTAAATGACACCAAGATACAAAAGCAGCCCCTTTCACAAAATACTTCAAGGCAGGATCTATGCCACAAAGGGCAAAAGTTGACCAGTCTCCATTATGCCCCTGACCGGCCAAGTGGGGTGGACTTAAAAGAGCAAGCCAGGTTATCTAGTAGAGAGAGGGATATAATGATGATGTAAGATTTATGCAAACAGCCAGCAGTAGGATAAGACTTTTCACAACTGCTACTCAAATGTTTAGGCCATTACTCTATAATAACACCATTCAAATTCATGCACCACTTTAGAGATGCTCACTCTCTACTCATCAAGGTTCACCGACATCGTCATGCAAAGTGCTTGGAGTGACTCCAACTGCAGGGCATTCCAACCTATTTTCTTAATTATTAATTCACTAATTACTTGGAGACCAAGAAAAGACTTTGTAAAGAGCAATAAACTTTCAGCCTGAAATGGTGAGGTGACCATTACGTATGGTGAAATAGTAACAAAATTAGCTTGCCCTTTTTTAAAGCTTCATCTCAATACAAAAACGACACAGAAAACAGAGTGTGCATTATAAGTGACACCTTCTTTAGGCAGTATTTGTGACAGAACTTCATGTTGTGGCTGTAAAATAAGAATGGTATAAGGGCCTCTTTCCTAATTCCAATTTAAGACAATTTGGGATGGAGTTTCCTGTGAAAATCAGGTTTAATTTTTCTTATATCTGATGGTGACAGATCTCTCCTTGCATTAAAGTGTTAGTTGCTTTTTGCCATATTTTGTTACAATGCTCAAGTGATCCCCACAATTGAGAGCAAATGATACATTAATGTATTGGAAATTACACCATTACTGGTCTACGTATAATTAGAGCATCGCTATTTGGTTGCTACAAAGTTTCCAAAAGAGCTCGCTGTAAAATTGAAAGAAAAAAAGAGGTTTAATTTAGAAAATTAATCTTTACAAACAGGAGAAATTTCACCTTTTCAATTGAATTGAAAGAGTAAGATATTGACAGTAAAGGTACCAGATGTGTTTTTTAAAGCTTTGGCAGATTTTGCATCGGGGGACGACACTCACCTCCCCCTGAGGGTGGCAGGCTGACAGAATGCATGTAGGCAGATCTGTTTGATGCACAGGTAGCTTCAGATTCTCCCCACATTCACCACCAGAACTATTCAAAGAGAATAAATGTGGAATTCTTGCAGTGAACAACCCACTGAGAGGGATAGAGTCTGCTCACCCTACTGTTTCATTGTGTCCACACCACCCTGCTCCTCCCCCCTACCGCCTTCTTTACTGTAACAATGACCTGTGGATGAATGCAACACCTCCCACCAAACCCTCTAGCCCCCACTTCCCTGACCCCAAGCCATGATGAGGTAAAAAAAAACAAAAACCCTGTTATTTTCTTAACCCAGATACTAGACAATATCCACTCCCTGTGTCTCAGACCAAAATTTGTCTTCAATTACGCAGACCATCGCCAAGTAGGGTACACTGCCTGGAATGTGTGACTCCCATTTTTCCAGGAGTTGGGGTGCAGAGAAGCAGATGTTAGTCAAGGTAAATAGAGGATTTGTCTGTGTTTTACTGGCAGCCTCTTCTCTTTAGGTCAGACATCTCTAATCAAGGTTTCTGCAACTGCTTCATCCTGCAATCAAGGAAAGTTTTCATTGTACGTTCAGTCTGACAGAAACCACATGACACGGGTAATTGTGAAAAGCCAATAAAATTGCCCACATGCTAACACTGGCTTGACATTAGGACAGCACAATGTGACCACATGATGTTAATGAGCTGCAACAAAACAAGGCGGCTTGTGACGCTAATCTGAAGTTCTTCAAAAGTGAGACTTTAGTCGATAATGTCACAAAGATCTGAAGCGCTACAATGTGTTCGTGCCAAACTTGCCCAATTTAGCCAGCAGTTACTGGAACCTCACTCCTTCTGAAGCCAGTTAAGTCTTACACACAAAAAGCTCAATGCGAGGAAAGCTCCTCAAACAAACTCGAACCTTGAACAAAAGAAGTACGGAGGAATCTGTGCTGAAAGAATGTGGGTCCTCTTTCAGCTGCTGGTACGCTTACGGCACCGCCTGTCGAGGAGAAGAAAAATCCCAGGAAGAAACAAACTGATGAAATGCAAAACAATTCCAACCTCCTGCCGCCCGCTGATTGATTGATTACGACTTGTCACATTTCTCTCTCATTCAGCTCGCTAAAGGCAAGAGTGAGTTCAGGCACCTTGTTTAATTCGCACCACAACAGTTTCAAGATGAAATTCTTTCACTTTTAATTACATTCCATGTGAATATGTATTTTTAGGACTCAACTCTGGAACAATTTACTTTATAATTACCGATGTATACACAACGTAAAGTGTTCTGTTGCTATAGAGTCGACTGCTACAGCTGTAATCCAAATAGCCACAAGCATGAGGCACTCATGGGAGACAGCTTTTAATGTCATCGCACTGACATCAGCGTCAGTGTTTAGTGTTCACTTGCTTGCAGCCACATCGGAGTTGTGTGAAGTTAATGCTAATGCAAACCAACCCCAGCATCTATGCCACCTCAGCACCGGAGGGACTTAAACCATGTATAACATCAATTATTCCGGAAGCAGTCACATGAGATGTGTCCCCATTATTAACTTCTGCTGTTGGTCAGTATTTTTATGAAACATTAATATTACTTGTTCAAAGAGTTATTAGAGTGAATTTAGATGTTTTGTTGCTGTAGCAAATAGAAGAAACTTCTCATCTGCCCATTATTTCACTGTGCTTTGGAAGTTTGTTTATATCTCTTGAACGTTTTCAAACTTCCATTCATTTTACTGGATGTTTTATGTGACAGTAAAGTAACACATACAAGATAGGATGGACTGGTATTACTATTTTGTTTTAAAAAAAGTTTTGCAAAAAAAAAAAAGCCGTAAAAAAATGTCATTTGTACTCAGCCCTTTTCACTCTGATGCCATTAAATACAATTTAGCTCAAGCAATTGTCTTCATATGTCACGTAAATGTTATGTGACATATGTCCACTGTGTCACATAGTGGACACCGTGGGTATCTCAGTATAGAAACAGCTGTTCTGTCTGTGTTTCAGGCGTTTCTTACAAAATATTTGGGAGTAAACTTCATTATAAAAACCAGTAAACACTGCAGATGACAGGCGTGACACAGTCAAGAAGTGTAAAGCAGGGTTATGTTAAAAAAAAGTGGTTAAAGTAAGACAAAGCTGCAAACCCACCAAGAGATGCTTACCCACCTAAACTAATAATCCAAGGAGGAACTTTGGAAAAACTGCAGAGATTCACAACTCGGGTGATTGGATCTGTCCAAAAGCACAACCAGTCATTCATTTAAAAAAAAGGAACATAGGGACATGAAGGACAAATAGGAAACAATTGAAGAAAGCAGCACAATTTGCAGATTACTACAGGGAATAAACATGTGGGAGAGGGCGCTCTGGTCAGGTAAAACCATGAACAAACCTTTTGGCCTACATTCAAAACACTATAGTTTTGGTAAAGAGTTCCATTTTTCAGTAGTAAAATACACAGACAGTGAGTGAAAAGGGAAAGCTAAAACAGAATAATTTTAATTAAAGTGTAACTGGGGAAAAAAATTTTTAGCAGGTAGTCACCATTCAGTCTGACTGTTTTTGACCAATTATGCAAAGGTAAATGGGCAAAAGCAAAATCCTTAAGGCTTCAGCTGAAGATGTTTCTAGAGAGAACCGATTCCGAGGGGCTGAATATAAATATCACATTAAGTTACAGTTTTTGGTTGTAATGTTAACATTTTCAACAACTTCAGCTAATAACAAATGGCATTAAGGTAGTTTTGTGACTCTGGCTTTTTTTAAAAGAATCAGCGAATCACAATACATTGTCTCTTAAAGCAACCTGTTGTTCTTCTTTGTGCTTTGACTCTTGACTTGCTCTCCCCTCCTAAAGCTGCAAGTGTTTAGTCAGATCTTTGCTTTTACAGGTGAAGACCAAATGAGGTGATGGCTATTGACAACCATGTGGGACAGCAGGAGATCACGTTTTCATGGGGTTATTCTGTACTTATGCAAAAACACAGCTGGTCAGGGGGAGAGTTGATGATGCTTTCATCCTCCTTTTGTACTGATGTGGGATTTCACATCGAACTGTAAGTGCAGCAGGAAAACCTCCCCTTAGCTGTACTTTTCTGCTTCCTGCATCCTGCTTTCTGATGGATGGTCAGGGAAGACTACTTGAGCCTTATTGACTTCCGCTGCAAATACTCAAGGCAGCGAAACAGCAGTTGGAGCGATTAAGCAGCAATCACATTTGTAATTATGATAATGTTAATTGAGCTTGTCAAGGATGAATAATTTCAGGGGAGACAGTAAATATACCTAACAAGGCTTTTCTCAGTGGTAAACACGGTGCTTTAAAAACTGTAATTAGCCTTTTAATGCGTAACACATGGCTTACAAGCCATCCCTGGGCCTGAACTTCCCTGCTCTTAACCACTTTTCTCCGACTCTCGGTAGGACACACTTTTCGCATAGCTGGAAATCTAACCACACAAATAGGAAGCTTATACTGCGGGTTGGGGTTGAAGCAAAGACCTACGCATGCCAGCAGTTGTAGGACAAATTGTTATTTTCCTGTAAGCCCACTATTTCTATACCTTTAGTTGCTTGCAGTTCTTTTTATGAATAATATTTTCCTAGATGTATCCTACTTTTGCTCACTAGGAACTGAAATTCCTTTGGAAAGGTTCAAATATAAGTGGAAGAGATTGGCTGAAACTAACAAAACAACGGCTTACCCTCAAGCACCGTGATTGCGTTCAACCTTTCAGTCTCTCTCCGAACTCCTCCTCATGAATCCCAAAGCCACTCAAACTGGTCGAGAATTCCCCATTTGGAGAGAGAGACACAGATAATTGGTCACAGATTTTTTTTTTTTTTGTCAGTACATCACAAAGAAACCTTCTATTCACCCCTGCACAGCTGTCTACTTCTTCCATCGCTGCCCCCTCTACTTGCAACCCTTTCAACGCTTCCTCACAATGATCTGCACCATAAGGGAAAGGTTGAGGAGCTGCTAATCGCCAAAAACACAAGCCCTTTTCTGTGGCACAATAAACCAGTTGCGACACATGCCTCTCATGACCCTGACCTAAAAGCCCCTCTCCAGCCTCCTTACGCCTTCAGGCATCAGTGACAGCGACTGGACATCTGAATATGAACCTGCTGCATGCCTAAAAGTGTTTTCACAATCGAGATTTTGTTCTTCAACACTCTATCTGGACATCAACTAAGCTGTTGCTGTTTACAACAAGCACAGTCAGACCAGACAAAACCGCCCACCTTGGAAGTGAGAGCCAATGAAAAAAGCACCCAAACACCAGGCAAAGCAGCTTTGATGTAGTATTTCTCTGTATTTAGCCAATTACGTAAAATATGCTTTAAGAGAATGCTAAAGATGAAGTGGAAGTGGAGCTTGTTCTCTGAATAGTATTTTAACATTTATATGACTTAGTTACAGATTTGCTGCAGATTTCTTTGCTTAGCATCCATAAAACGCTCTCTGTCATTGAGGTGTGGTGGCTGAAGAGGCCTTTGGAGCACAGAGAGCTCAATATCAAGTTCAAGAAACCAGTTAGCATTGATCTGAGTTTTGTGACATGGCATATTTACCTGCTGGAAGCGACCACCAGGAGATGGGTATGCTGTGGTACATAATAAGACACATCCGACAAGGCAAAGTTCCAGCAGATCAGTATTTTATGAAATACTCAGATCACCCTGTCTGAGCTAACATCAATTCCAATGTCAAAATCACATAAATGCATTTTCTCCCCTATTCTGAAATCACTAACTTGCTCTAGTTAGTGAGCAAGTTAGTGAATTGGCCTATTCGCTATTTGTGTTAATAGGCAATTGCACAAATGTAGATGTAGAAATAATTTTGGATGCCTTCCTGTCACTCTCACATCTATTTTGTCATTTTTCAATAAAGTTTTGGCTCAATAAAGTTAATGAAGTCTCACAGAAATAATAATAATAATAAAAAAAAATCATTTTATTGTTAAATTTTATTTTTATTACATAATGTAGTGAGAAATATAGTGATTGTAAAAATATAGTAGTCAGACTTTTAGAAGGCATAGAGAGAAGAAATCTGTTCAAACAGGAAATGAGGGAGAGGAGAGCAACACGTTTCACCCTCGGTTTCCTGTACTTTCTCCTTTTTTTCCTCCAAGCTTAATGGATTGCATGTGCAGGGTCCGTCTCGTGTTAAACACCGAGAAGACAAAAACAGACACAGAACAGAGTGTGTGTGTGTGGGGAGGGGGGGGCGTACAAATAAGACACTGCATGGCAGTGAAAGCAGGAAAAAAAAAGAATTCCCAAAAAAGAAAAATGAAGAAGCATTCAGGAAAATCACATGATTACAATTCCAGTCACAAACCAGCACAGCAGCCAGTGCGCTGATCCTAGACTTCTGGAGAAACCTCGCAGAGCTGTTCCCAAGGGGCTCGTGGGAAGGCATAGGTCAACCACCCCTTTCCTGACTAACCACATGTTAAAGGAATTCAGCAGTGCATTGTGGGATGTGACACCAATAACCTCCGCCATGGAGTTCCAAATTACAAACACATACACCCCGAAAACCTGTCGGCCATTTCAGCACCGGAGGAACAACAAATGATAAGCTAAAATGGAATATTATGCTGCAAGACACATGTGAAGCAAACAGAAATGTGATGCAGTGTATGCTTTGTTTCAGTCTTGTCATAAGATGAATGTTGAACATGTGCCTCTTGCTTGTTCTTTTTTTTTTTATCTCCCTAAAAGTTATGACATAATCACCTAATAAAAAGATGATGGGGCAACCCAAGTGATTTTTTAACAACAGCAAATCAAATATCCGCTGAGCATTACAGTATTATCATTTTCTGATCCTTGTTCTTTTCTAAATCACCAATTATAAGTAAACACAACTAGAGGTTATTTAGTTTGCCTCTCTGTTAGCTGGATGAAACCTGGGTTAATGAGAGCAGCAGAACCAAAAGACAGCGATTTAAAACCCGGGAGAAACATGTGTTATATTTAAAAATATCCATGTTGACCGAGCGTAAACAAAGTAATTTGATAAAAACAGACTGATCTGCAATCACATGGAGAACAACTGTGACAAACGAACCCGTTCTTGCTGCTGAAAAAAGGATAATCATCTCTGAGTTTATTATTCTGAAGCTCGTAATTACGGCAACAAATGTGTGGGTCTTTTTATACCCACTAAAGATCTCGAGAGTAACCATATATGGAGTTTCTTTCTTTCCTAATGTACCGCCAGCTCCTTCTGTTCCTGCAGAGCATGGGGCGTTTGTGTGGGAGAAAATGAAGAAGTGGACATACATCTGTCTGCAAAAAATAAAAATAAAACACAACTTAATATGCAGGAAGACAACAAATAGCATAAGGAAATACAGGCTTTCCTTATAGCGAAATAAAACTTTACCTTTTAACATAAACACCAACGATATATCATATAGGTTTGTCCATTCTGGGAGTGGTCCAGCATTTGCTCCACCATTTTGGAATCCCCAGGATCCCAGAGGGACTATTTGGTGCCACGGCAGGCCCCTGGGATGGAGCAACCACAGGTGGTGTCCAGCAGCTGCTACACGTCTGCACACAAAAACACACACATAGGACTAATGCGCATTACCCCCGCATACTCTCACACACACATGCCGCCAGGGTGCATGTATACGTGAAGTATGCATGCACCCATGGTGTGCATGCCTACATAATTTAATAACACGACTATATAAAAACAAGGAAGCACACGACACCAACGTGCTCTTACACGTTTTACACGCTGAGAATTTAACAAAGTAAATCAAAGAGAAACTGAATGTGCGCACGCAGAAGAACACACGCAGATAAAATATTCTTTGAACAAACAGATTTTTTGCTGCTGGTGCCAAATGATGCATACTGATCACACGCACGCTGACATCAGACTATTACTCCGGATAATGCTCTCACATCTGGGCTGCACATATGCAAGCGCAACCGCTGCATCTCGTTCAAAAACAAAGCAGGGCAAAAAAAATAAAAAATCCTTGATGACTCAATGAAATAAACATGAAGGCATCTGAAAAACACAACTCAAGAGTTATCTTACACAACCACAGCAACACATACAGATTATTACAAAAAAAAAGTAGCGTGAAGAAGCCATGTGCGACCAGCGTCACACCCACACAGATTCCAGAGAAGAGGAATCTCCGGTGCTGCTGTCCATCTTTCAGCTCCAGTGGCACACACACCAAGGAGAGAAAAAAAAAACACAACTTCACAGTTTTAATTGTATACAAAGCCAACTTGATTTCTGCGTCGTTTCATATTGATTTCCCTGCAAACATTCATATTATTTAAGCTCTTATTCTCTTTTTGTATACATTTTTTTGAGATAAGTGGGTTTTATAGCAGGTGTAGATATCAAATACAGAGCCCGAATTCCTTCTGTTTTGTAAGCAAACACACAGCATTTGCATAAACCCGGCCAAGCTCTAACTTTCCAGACAAGACTACCTATTTTCCAGGGAAGATGAACAGCAGCTTTTCCCGAGATTCCAGAGCAATGAGGCAACAAATTAAAACAGACATTAGCGGTGAATTTGAGCTCTCGAGGGGAGTAGCAAGACACATGACTGGCAGAATCGCTGTGCAAACCTTCCCACAATTGTCTCTTTCATTGGTCCCATGGCACAGACTTGTTGCCTTCCAAAAGTGTGACTCAAGGAATGGGGGGAGAGCCATGACTAGGTGGGTGGGATTCATTAAAAAAGAGGGGGAGGAAAAAAAATCCCTCACACAGACTTCTGATTCAACCCCATAATAACACCAATAGGAATCCACAGGTGTCACAGCTCCAAACTGACACCATATGAATGCATATTAACCTCCAACAGCGATTGTGGTATTGCACTAATTGTTATCAGTGCTTTCTTTTTTCCTTTTTTGCTCATTCTTGCTTGTTCTTATACTTCATCACCCAGAGCTTGTGCAGTTGTAGTCGTATATCAGGGCATACGTCTTTGTGCATGTCAGCAGTCTGACCTACAGTCTGACATGTGAAGGGCAACAGCGGATGTCGAAAATAATGGAGCAGGACTCCAGGGGTTTTTGGGTTTCTACTCAAGAAGTTTATGCAGTTTATGAAGACTGAGAATGGAGGAAGCAAAGGGGGATTGAGCTCCATCTTTGGACCTTCTGTTGATGTAAAATAATAATAATAATAATAATGCTCTATTGCTGGTAAGAAAAGCCTTACAAAGTAGGTAGACCCAAGGAGGTGTACAGAGCCATGCAAAGTATTTATATTCCATGAAAGTTGCACATTTTCTCACATTGCAAGCACTAGTATCAATGTGTTTTACTTGGATTTAATGTGATAGACCGACACAAAGCAGTGCTTATTCCTGACGTGGAAGAAACTGAAAATATGATTTTTTTTTTTTTATTTAAAGACACACTGGCTTGCAGTTGAACCTAAACCTTTTTACTCTGACAACACCCCAACCCTAAATAACACTGAGAACTCATCTGCCACCTAATGACTAAATGCTGTTCATCTGTGTGTCATTTAATCTCAGTATACATACAGCTGCTCTGCATAAGCCTCAGAAATCAAAGCAACATCATAAAGACAAAGGAACATAAAAGATAAGTAAAGGAATAATGCTGCGATAAAGTTTAAAGCACTGCTAAACAATAGTCCATTCTGTCAACATCTCAAGACGCAATATTCAAACCGTGACCTGAAAGTGGAAAAGGTTTGTCACAACCACAAACCTAACGGGACATGTATTTCTATCTAAGCTGACAGGACCAATTAAGTAGAACATTAATCAGACAAACAGTCAATCTGGAGGAGTCCCCAAGCTCAGGTGGAACATCTGTTTTTAGGATGACTGTTAGCTATGCGGTGCTCTCTATGTTTGTTTAACAGTGGCAAGAAGGGAAAAAAAACACAGTTATGGACATGGTCAGTACAAAAATAAACCAGCAAATACAAATTAATGATGCAGCTGTCAGATGATCATATTCCTTACACACAAGAAAAGTTTATTTTCATTCCATCATCATTTTCCTTCTACATCACACCAATGAGCTAAATTGGATTTCAAATCAAATCTGAATAAATCACACTGCAGAGACTTGTTCTGCAATGTACTGCACCTCCAAAAAAAAAAAAAAAGGGATGGTCTCAGTTTTGTGCAAAACCTTGATGGTGAACCTGTATCATACAACATGTCTGCAGTGAGATTAACTGTCTTTCCTCAACTCATCTCCAACTTTGTTTTGGTTATCCTTGGAAAGTAAGGATGATGGATTAGGGTGAGTGAATGTTGTCAGGGGTTTTGGACTCTACAAGGAACAAGCAAAAGCATCCATGGTAAAAAATTTGATCAGAAGAGCCAGGAAAGCTTATGCAGGAAAGTCAGGTGGGTGGTTATTTGTCAGTGCTACAAGTCCCGTCTTGCCCCCTTTTTTCTCCTCAGACTGTACTGTATATCTCTCATCACGACTGCGCTGGAGGCACAATGTGCAGCAGCCTTCGTGGGAGCCTGTCTGCAATGATTGCCCTGCTCCTCCAACGTTTGTATATGTCTTTCAGGAGACACGGGCAAGACGGAGGGGGCGGGCGGGTGGAGGGTATAGGTGGGTGGAGCGAGGTGGGGGCTTCTCTAAAGTCTGACAAATTGCTGAAAATTGCCTTCACACAGCCATTCCTGTTTGGACACACTTGCCACATCTGGATGTGATCTGGCAACAAAAGTGCCGTGGCGGAGGGCTCAGCTCCCAGAGTGGTGCCACATATTACCCAAACCCCTCGCCTCCTCCGCCTCACTTCCTCCCTCTCCTCCTCCACCTCCTCGGGTTGGATCTGCAAACAGACAGCCGGTCACCCCCCCATCCCCCCTAACTCATCTCTCTGTGGGAAACCAGGAGCTGATGGTGCCGTGTGCTGATGCTAAGCGGTCGCCCCACAGACAGGAGCATTCCTGAGCACCTCTCTGACTTTAAGGGTATCAGTGGGTTGTAATTGAGGCGTCTGCTAAAATAATTGCTGCACTGTGATGCTGCGCCGCTGCACAGCCTTTCAAAGGAGAAAGCTGTTTGCAATCTGGCAGCAAAAGAATGCTGGGGGATAAATCATCTGTCTTTAACACAATAGCACACACTCCCCCACAGATGCAATAAGACTAGTTTTGTGAATCATTTGTTGAATCCTGACCATGTTACTTCACTGTAACAATTTTGTTAGGGACTCCAAGCCTTTAGGAGTCGATGCTTAAAACAATATCTGCCACAGGTTGGCATTTTTTTGTAACGCGGTGATGCATTTAGCAAATTTCTGAATTATTTGCCTTTTCATGTACGCGTCAAATAAACAGGCCGCTGACTAAGAAGTAGAGGAGAGGTCATGGGTAACTACTTGCAGAATTTTTAGCAGTGCAGCTGTGTAGCTGGACAAGAAAAAACGAGCGCACAGCTGCAGACGGAGGCCTCGGCTTCTCAAATTGCCTCTGCTTCAGTTTCCTGCACTTTCCTACCGACCAGGCCTAAACGGGCCCTCATTAGACCCACCCCCAGTTTAATACTCTGTGATGTCATTGAAGTCTTTTTCTTTTTCTCTTTTTTTGGTACTTTTCAAAAGGGATTTTTTTTTATCCCTTTTGCCGTTGCCTTTGCTGTCACTGGGCAAATATTCCCAGGTGTTGGAGTAGAGCGCGCGAATGAAGAGAGGTGAATGGGTATTTTCTTTCTTTTCTTCTTCTGACGTTCTTTACCTGCCCATCTGTCTGCTGCTATCCCCAGATCTGCTTGAGTTTTGACTTCCCCGGGTTTTGTTTGTCCATCTGTGTTTGCATCACCCCTCCCCCATGCTTTTTCTTCTTCTCTCCATCAGCAGAGGGAGGTTGAGGAATGATCAAGCCAGCTTTGAATCTCCATGGCCCCTGCCCTGACTTTTCCCAGTTGCAAAAGCATTTAGAACCGCTCAAGTATTACTCCATACATCTCAAGAACAAGAAAAAAAAGGGGAAAAAAAACAGACATGAGGAGTAGGGGGATGATGAGGATGATGAGGAAGGATGGAAAGGTGGAGTGGAACAAAACAAAAAGAGAGTGAAGCCTCTATTCTACCTAAGGATTTGTGGCTGATAGCTGTAAAGTATCCTCTACAGTGTACTTTTGAGTGCTGCCTTACACATGTGGCAAGCAGTGTGTTATTGAGCATGTGTATAGCCAGGGAAGATGGCAGACCCCTTTAAACCCAGGACTAATTAGACATGACTCTAAGGGAAGTCAGAAATCACCACATCATATGGTCAACAGTTCCTGTCTTCCAACAATATAGGAGTTAGGTTGTTTGAAACTATTTGCTCCGCAGCTGTTGCAGCTTCCCATTTCCTGTCCGGAATGCTCTGTCTGTGTGTCTCTCTCTCTCTCTTCACCATCCGGTGAAAATAAATCAGGTGGATTTTGTGTCTGGCAGGGGGTCTGGTAAGATTTAGAACGAGTGGAGGACTCATCTATTATTTTTATGTTCATGACTTTGAGGTACTGCTTATGCTCCAGAGATGTATTGTTTTTGTAGCCCCCAGTTTTTTTTAAGCAGTTGAAAACCAATCACTTTGAAAATGCCTTTGCTTAAATTGATATGATGATCAGTGGTTTTAGTTGTTTTTTATTATTATTATTTTTCATTATGGTGTGCATCCCATTGTGGTGAAACTACTAATGTGCAGAAAAAGAATATCGTATCAGCAGCAAAATAAAACTCCCACCCTTTAAGGATGGCTGTTCTGATTTCACCAGAAAATACTAAAGGAGAATCAGTTTGTTACTTTGAGGATGTGAAACAGGACATTTGTCTGACAAATCTGCATGTTATTGTACAAGAATAAGTTTGGTTTGGCTAAGAACGACTAACAATAAGTGCCCAATGCAATCATTAATAAAGTTTATGTATGAAAATTATCAAGTTCAGGCACCACTTGATTATTAGGAAATAAAAGTCAAATAGTTTTATTTTGTTATGAATACCTGTCTGCTGAGGTGTGGTATTGTAGAACAATAGATGAAAGAATAAGGTTATGCACTGATGTTCTCCCTGCAAACAGAAACTACATAGGATAAACACTCAAAGTCTCCCCAAAATATAAGAATTTATTAACAAAATACCTAAACAGTCAGGTCAAATACTTTGGTTAAGAAACTCGAACTAAAAATATAAGTACATTTTTAAAAATCACAGCAATCTAAAGGACTCATCGGCATTTATGACAAATGCTCATTGGCAGTTCTTTCCACCTAGGGTTTCCCAATCAGTTATTAAAAGGAGTTGTTACTTTTCCACCTAGCTTACGGTTAATTTGGATCATTTTTCTATCTTAATAAATGATTTGAAAACTGCAAGTTGCATTTACTCAGTTTACCTTTGTCTTGTACTCGACTTTGTGAAACAGCGATCAGATATGAACCCTGCATGCAACTCCAGCCGTTCAAAGAGTGAATAAATTCCTACTTTACAAGTTACAAAAGTTTACATAAAAATTACAACCAACAGACATCGGATTTGTAGCACCTGTCAAATCTAATTTAATCATATTCCCTAAATAACAACTGTATGAGCTACACTGGATCAAAAGCTGATGTGTGCAGCCAAAAGCTTAATCCCATATAATTTTCCAAAGCAATTCCAAAAGTGCACCCACATTACAAACAATAGAAAAGCTCTTCTGCAGACTGTGCATCGCCCAGCTTTTACCATGCAGCTACACCTCACACCTGCTGTGTGCTGTGAGAGGAGGGAACAACTGGAGGCCCAAAACGCTGGGTGCGCACATTTTGGGAGACAGAAGCACAAGTGGGTATGCGAGCTGTCGAATGAATGCCTGCTTTTACGTGCGTACGGACGTATAAGAATGCATCAGCGCTCGTGGCACAAAGCGTGGCCTCGGCTCGATTTAACCCTGTGCTGAATGCCACAGCGACGCCAGTCAGACTTTGTGTGGCCACATACCTCCAGTGAAGAAGATATGGAAAAAATCTGTGGACCAGTAAGTCTGGGAGATTACATGGCTCCTCTTGGCCTTGGCCTCAATAATGCCTCAAATATATTCTTGCCATGTCTATTATTTAGGGGGTTTTATCAATTCAAAAAAAAAGAAAAGAAGATTGATCCTTCTCATTCTTAATTCGACTGTTTACGTACATGTATGGATGCTTGTGGAAGAGTTGGCATGTGTATACATAGAAGATTATTGATGCATGAGAGAGAGGATTATGTGCTGGAATAGTGGTGGATAAACTAAAACACAAGACTGGCTTTATTTTATTTTTTTAATTGCGTCTTGCTACGATGAATGGCCAGCGCAGCTGTCTGTGTGAACAGCTGCCAGGCTAAAAAGATTGGATCGAGCAGGCTCTGGGAGTGAGGAAAGAACAGCCCAGCAAGAATCTTGTGCAGACAATGAGGGATTTCGCAAGTTCACAACTTTAAAAAACGCATGCCGGATTAAGAATCACTTATTGGAAAATCACATCTGTTTCCGACACATTTTTTCCCAGGGAAAACTCACAAATATCCATGCTGTTTGGGTGAAGCAGAAGGCAGCACGGAGAGTAATTTCATAAAGTAGACTGAGGGAGATATTGTGTGTTTTTTTTTTTTCTTTCACCTTTGCTAATGTGAAATTTGTGAGCTTACATAATACAATTTACAGCTGGGGTAACAAATAAACAACAACAAAAAAAAACCAAGTAATTTCATCTGAGAGGTTTGATAAAGCGGTCAGTATGGAAGTTCTGCACAAAACTTAGTCAGACTTGAAGTAAGTGCTGTTGTTTTGCTAACTCCCTCTGTCTGCTTCAGCCTGGGGCTTTGTGGCTGATGGCTCCATGTCTATAAATCACTGGGAATGCATGCTTTATATCCTGAAGCAAGCACAGTAAGACAGCATGGCAAATCACATTCGCTTTCTAGCCTGGCCTGTTTGCAGAACCGAACTGATAACCCGAGCAGACATTAATGGGGCATGATCCCTCTTGTTTGCAAATTCTGCACATATCATGTTTTAACAGTGATGCCACATGAAAGAGTTGGATGCAGATGAAGCCGCTTTGTTGATTGTTTCCAAGCACTCGCTACAGTTTCTCAGGTGTTCAAATACCAAAAGTAGAGCCAAAGGAGATGGATAATTTGAGGAAAACCCGGTGTGGGTTCTAAGCAGTGGACAAAATTGAGTCAACACAGGCCCGGAAGTTGCTTCGCCTATGTCATCTTAGTTTTTTTTAGTTCTGTGCTTGATTTAAGGCTGTCAATGTCTTTAAATATTGCAGTTCTATATTGCCTTACAAAAGTAAGAAAAATATTTCACTTTTGTGTATTTACAGACAAACCTAATTCTGTTTTATTGGGACTTTATGATATACGCAGATAGCAACAAAAAGTGCACAATTTTTGCAATTGTTAAATTGGCCCAGCAAAAGTTTAGGTTTATTTTGAAATTCTGAATCAATTACAAGACGTAGCAGTGACAGATGTTCTCAACCCAGATTTTCTTCAATTGCTTTACCTGTACTGCACAATGATGGACAACACATTTAGTCACTCAATATGCAAAGCTGGCCCACAAAAAACCTCCAAAAGACAGTTGGATTTAAATGCAATGAAAAGTATTTATTTGAGAATAGATATAACTGACAAGCCGTTTTTAGATTTTTATTTTCAAAAAGTATCCGATGAGCATGTGTCCTCATCAATCCACTTCACAATTATGTGCTACTTTGTGTCGCTCAGTCCCACACAATCCCAATAAACACTTGAATTTTGCTTTGATGAAGTTGAAGAGGTAGGAATATTTCTGCAAGATGATGTAACTGTATTAAAGGAAGGGTTTGTGGCATGTGATTGTGCTTAGTGCTTTTTTTTCCATTAGATGCTCTCACTTTGCTTTCTTTTCTCCAAAATGCCCTGCCCAGATATTTAGGAATCAGGCCGCATAGCTCACTATCATCTAACTCTAATCAAAGTGCCGAATCGTGAAATGGACAGCTGTTGTCATATGCCTCGATTCCAAATGGCTATCTGCCCCTGCTAGTTGCCCGGGTTCTTAGTTGGCCAGCTGAAGTTGTAGGGGGAGCGAGGGTTAAAGGGTGGCTGCCATTTCAAGCGCTTGTCAGAAAAGTCCCTACAGCTCAGAAACTTATCCAAGGTAAGCTTCTTTTTTCCTTTTTTTTGTGCTTCTCACTGGTATGACTCATAATGTTTCCAGATTGCTTCTCACCTGAGGCTGCTAATTAAGATTTTGAGATAATTCTGTGGTTTAGAGCAATAATTTCTTAATATAAAAGGCCATTCATTGTCACTGTTGGAGTACTTAATCCACGGCTGTAGTGAATTTAATATGTTTTATGACGTGACAAAGTGTTGATAAGATTGTTGTGTTTGGGCTGAATTCCAATACGCATGACTCTCTATCACAATAAAAGGAGCGGCTCGTGTGCTGAGAATGTGGGAAACATCTGCTGCGATGGAAAGCGGAATGGAAACAGACAGAAAGACTTTTCCAGCACCTCACTGAGTTTTGCTCAGGATATACGACACTAGTAAATTGAATGTCTTCACTTTCCTCCAACCTCATATTGGTTTTATATGTGGGAAAGGTCAGAATTTTGAGTGATAATGTGCTATAAAAAAATATGGTCATACTTACACTTGTCTCTGTCACTGGCACCCATCTATTCCTGGTTCAGGACAGTTGTCCAGGGGGGAAGGGTAAAAACAATAGGCGACCAACTGTTGCCGACTAAAGGAGGGCTTTGACACAACTCTAGCATAAGATTTGGGTATAGAAGTCAATGCACGGAATGTGCAGATGGGTATTTATGGAAAATAAGAACCACAGAGGCAAAATAAATGGAGATTTTTATGCACATTAATACATTGCAGAATAAGCAAATTGCTTATTCTTTTGTTAAATCAGAAGCAAACATAGAGTTGTAATTGTAAAGAGACTTAAAGCACCATCTACACTAATTGGCACTCCTGACAAAAAATTTGTGCAAAAGCCTTTAAACAATAGTTGTCATGGAAACATGGTGACTCCCAAGACGCCACTCTTCTCTAAACACAGTTCTGTCACTGTCACTGCAGTTCTCTGGTGCTTTCACACCTCAACAGTCCAGGCTATTTTTGTTTAATTGGGTGAGAAATGCTGAATATTTTCACACCTCCATTTGGTTTCATTCACACTGACACTGCAACTGAATTTTTAAATCTAACCAAACTTCTTATTTCAAATCATGGATCTGCAACAGTTGCTCATTTGGAGCAATATGAGACAGCAAGCAATCCAGCCTCTTGATCTATATGAATGAGAGGAATGCAGTGCTAATGAAAAAGACGGCAGAGCAGGAGAGAAGAAGCTTCAGTCCACGGTTCTGCTAATCTCCACTTTTGGGAATAGAGCCAATCAGTGGCGAGGAATATTAGAGGTATTGACTGCTTTGCAAATGTTAGCCAGTAGCATGTCAAGCAGCATTGCACCTGCTGCTTGACAATGCAGCTTAACAAGCTGCATTTTCTTTCCAGTACTATGCTCTAAAAAAAAAACAAATCTGCAAATGGGAACATTTTCCACAAATAATTTGGAGTTATATTCATCAGAATAATCTGTGAACAGGTGGTGGTCCACTGTACCTGCTTTGTCTTGTTGTTTGCTGAGGAGGATATGGATACAAATGTCCCTTTGGCGGAAGCAAACTAGGGGTGCTGATCATTTTCCTCCTTTACCTGAAATAACTGAATATGACAAAATGACTTTGCAGTTTTGGTCAAGCGTAACTATTTTAGGTGGGAAATGTAGCCATCTGTCGCTGGATGTTTCATGTGTATTATTTGCACTCACCAGGAGGAGTATTACCCTAAAATATGTTTTTAGAAAAAAATAACTTAAGCAAATTTCTTTTTAAATATGTGGTCATTGTCTGCTTTGAGAAAATATAGTTATATGAGTCTAATGGTATCCACAAACAGGAGGCCACTCAGTTTTTTTTTGGTTAGAATTAAGGTGATATGGAAATAGAGCTTAATACAGTTTACCTATAACTGTAGTAAAAACTAAATGTGATTTATGACCTTATATTGCCATAATTCATAAAAATGCTTGTTGACAATAAACAAATAAATTGTGCAGTGGTTAAAGTGTATGAGTATAACAGGGTTTGTTTATGGATAGAAAATGGAAGTGAGCAGACTGCAAACTGAAAAACGACGCAACTGACCAAGAGCTGCAAACTGACTTATAGTTCATTTAAACATCCCGTTAGCAAACGTCTCCATTTTCTACACACACAAAAAAAAGTCATATACGAATCAACAAAACTGCAAAACTACCAAAGAGGATTGGCAAAATGATTGGCACCTAAAATTTTACAGCAAAACACCACCAACTTATATAACATGCACTGAGCCAGTTAAACCCAATTATATTTATACAATATATATAAATGATTACTAGCTGCTTTGAAACACCAGGGATAAATATGTTCTGATTTTTACATTAACTCTAACAGTCAGTAAATGAGTGCTGAGCTGATATGTTCAGAGGCGTGCAAGTATCTTGAATTCTGACAGTGAGGAGAGCTGACAGGAGAGAGACAAGGCTTGTCCAAACAAAGTAATGTTTTGGAATACGCCTGATGGGCTGCTTGTCGAAACCACCTTGAAGTGTTTTCCTGCTTGCTGAAGAAACAGGAAAAGAAAACACAGTAGAATAATAATGAGAAAAACCTGAGATGGTGGAGATCTTTAACCCTAAACACACACTCCCATACACACGCATACGCATTCACAATCATGTGGGTGTGGGTCAGAGGTCAAATGGCCCTGAACTCTCTCCCTTTAGGCTGAGGACATCAGAAGTCCCTCTGTGTGCTGCTCTCCATTTATTTTACTCATCATCCCTCATCAGGGGGGGATGACCCTCTGACCTCAACGCTGGGGTTACCTGTCAGTGGACTGTCTATTCGTGAGCATGGGGCATGAAGCTCTGGCAACATTTGTCTTTTGTGAAAAAAAAAAAAAAAGAATAAAAAAACTGTTTCTCGCTAGTGAAGTTATCTTGAAATTACATGTAAACATTCAGCATACTTTTGCATACATTCAGGAATGCCAAACACTCTTTATGAAGATGACAAGCATGTGTTTAACCAAGAACAAAAGATCCAAAAGAACACAGTTAACAGATGCCTGTGTCCTGATACTTACCTTGGTTTACCTACAAAAACACTCTAAAAGCATCCTAGTGTGTGCTGTCAGCTATCAATCAGAGAGCCGTAAGTGGGATCCTTGAGTGAAGATGCTATCAGCTCTGCCTCATATACACTCACACCACAGTTTCCCTTATCTCTGCACAGATAACAGATCCCCTTTCACAGCGAGCGGCCTTAACCAGGCACACTCCTGTTTCTAGATCTCTGTCTTATTCTGTGCGTCAGCTGCGCCATGAGCTGCTTCATTTCAGACAGGGGCCCTAAAACAACAAAACAAAACAAAACAAAAAACTAGAGCAAAAACAGCCAATTTGCTCTGGTTCCTGTGTAAAATTCAATAAGTGTGTCTATTACATTGCTGCAGCGTGGTGCTTGCAGAGGCCACAGAGGGAGCATGCTACTCCCTGATTCCAATCGCTGATGCTATCAGCCACTGGCAGAAACATGATACATGTCTCAGTTGACAAATCTAGATGGCCGTGAAATTAAAGGAAAATCAGAGGAATGGAACATAAGTAGCTTCCTGCTCCTGTACCGTATTGCTATTAATTTCAAACAATACATTTCCAGGATAAAATGAAACGATCTAAAGGTTACCGTGTTTGTTTGTAACCAAACAGATGATTTTTAAGGGAGTAAAAGTTGGGGTAAAAGGCGCATAATGTGAACACTTGTCATGGTGAGAAATCAGTTCAGTCATTTGTTTTTTAAACATTTTCCTTTCATTTCTGTAGACAGCGAGCTATTAAGATGGTTCTGTTATGGTCTCGTTTTTGGGGACTTCCACAAGACCACAGCAAGTTAAGCCTAATAACAAAAACAAGCATCCTGGTGTGGAGCTGGTCCCACAGTGTGAGGACCTTAATGAGGAACATGTGGAGTTGCCCAGACACACTGTCAGAGGAAACCTAATCCCTCACTCCCTTCTTTTTTTCTCTCTCTTTTCCACCACCCTTCCCCCCATCCCCACCATTCTTTCTTCTCTGCTCTCCTTTGGCTATGCTTGCCGTTCTCCACGTCCCGTCTTTTAACAATGTGGTGTTACTTTTAGCTCCTTTCTACTTCAAACATATGTTTGCCCAAGCCTTCCTGCTTCTTTGAGAAGAACCTGTCCTTTTAGTCTTTCCAGACCGTAGATTAAGAGACCAAACCACTTTTTTTTTAATTATTATTACTATTTTTTTTTATCTGATAACCATCCACCTGCTCTTGCTCTCTTTCCCACTTGTTTTAGCTTTAGTGATACATATATGCTGGCATGCAATGCAATCCGCTCATAAGGAAAGAAAAGAAGAAAGACCTCTTTCTCCACACATCAGGCTTGACAGGCAGTTCCTTTCATGTGCTGAATTCATCCTTACCATCCACCTGGATCAATTCACTGTTTGCTTCAGTGGCCATTGGTGCTGCAGTGTGGAACATCAGATTGTTCAGTAAAAAGCAGCTTATTGAGTAAAAACTACACCCTTAAGTATTTTGCCTTCAATTTTTTTTTAATTTTTTATGTAACACATGTTTAACTTGTTTTATCTACCCAGTGGTATTTATTTCTAATCATAAACTCAGGTACACAATGTGCTTTCTTTCCCAGAAAATGTCCCATTGTGGTTTTGAAGACACACATGATAGCAGGTGAGAAAATACCTTTTTATTTGCTGCGAAACAACACAAATCTGTGTTAGTGCTCTGTCCACAGGCAATCAGTGGGAAAATTATGACCTTACCTTTTAGGGGGAGAGGGGCAGGGGTGAAAATAAGCCTCAAAATTAGCTGAATAAACAGAGTAAGGTAGATTCCTTAGGGGGGTTAAGATTGATAAAGCAGGTCCAGTCTGAGGCTGGCCATAGAAGAGAAAGATTTTTGAAGTGAGGTTGTGTTAACAAGTTAAAAGCAATGAGTGGCGTTTTCATTCAGTATAAGTCCAGAGTAGCTGAATTCAGATGCTGAAGTTCAAATGCAGTCTGAGAGGGAAATGACAAAAATAACTCCTCCAATCTGAAAACTGCTCTATTCTAAAAAAAAATAAATGACAAAACGTCTCAGAAGTTCATAAACTGTCGCCATGTTATGTGCAGAGGAACCATTGGCCATGCATGTAATGAAGGTAGGAGGTGGTGTAACACCAGTGTATCTATGAAACACAAACTGGCAAATGAACATGGATAACATATTATTTTGGCTTTTTACTCTATATTCCTAATATCCTGGTTAGACACAACGACATTAGAACAGGTTTTGATCCTTTCTCAGTTTCAACTAAATCAGTCATTTAGGTCTTGTCTTGAAATTTTATTCTCAACACTAGTCAAGAGCACAGCTACAACATCCATTTATTTTTATTTTTCCAACAACTTAGTTTGAACTTTGCAGCTCCACTCAAATGCAAGTTTTCAAATTGTCCAAGTTGAAAAATTCAGAATTTCTTTTACTTTTTACAGCAATGACTACATTGTTATAATTACACCAATGTTCTTGAAAATTGTGTCACATTGGTTTTGATCTTTGACTTTATCTTACCTCCTGTAAAGTCTCAGTTTTGGTTTGGTTTTATGCTATGTGGTCCTGATTACAATAAAGTGTTCATTAGAAGATTTATTTTAAAAAATATACATATAGGTGTTTGTAAATTCTCCAATCAAAAGTTGCAAAGCCTGAAGAAGATCCTTAGTGGTGCAACACCTCCTACCTCCGCCTTCTGTTCTAATAACCTTTCATTGGAAACCAAAATGGAGAATGAAAGGTTCTTGAAATTTTGTATAAACCAACTAGATGTGCTTGAGAGTAGTTTTGTTTTAGAGCAGCAGACATTCACTTTAATCTCAGCTCCTCTCAGACTAACGGCTAACGTTAACCTCTGAGTTCAACTATTCTGTATTTTTGTGAAAACGAAGATGTAAGAAACTCTATATGCAGCAGGTAAGTTTTCAAATGTTTTAACAGAACTAATCTCAGAAACCTCCTGAGCACTGTCTATATATAGCAATAAGTAGCATTAATGAGACATTTGTTGTTGAAAGTGGAGACTTGCTCACCCCATCAATACCTGCTGGACATATTGGACCCACTCCAACATAAGCCTGTAAGGACCTTTCACAGGTCTGTCGAGCCACCTGAATCTCACAATTGTATGGCTGAAGGAGCCTCCTGCATGTGTACAGAAAACCCAGTGATCCAGTAACCGCCTGGGTTCACTTCTCTCTCATGCAATCCGGGCGAAGGCACAGAAGACGACCTAAAACTACAGTCCAAATGGTCCAGCTGCATCCAAACAAATCATGAGCTCCAGATTCAAGCACAGATATTTGACAACGTTTAAGTCGAGTGAGTAAGTTTATGCAGTAATTGACTTGTGGGTTGTTGTGTTTTTTTTTGCTCTTTTTGCTTGAATGGCACAAAAAGACCCACAATGCATTTCAAGCAAAGAAAAAAAGAAGACTGAAATCTGGTGGGTTTGTGTGCCTCACAGATGGTTCAGCCTCACAGCAGCTGTGCAAATGAAAGACAGAGTGTCGCTGAAGGAGAGAGGAAGATGGAAAGTTGGCCACGTAGGGAAAGAGTAACATACAAGCTGCTAACTGGAAAAGTAATGGAAAATTTTAGAGTGTGCCGATATTTACAGTGAGAAAATCTGTGAGAAGTCTGCTGTAGAGGCTTCACTCTGAATCTTAAATGGTTCCCGATCTAAAACAAGACAGCTATATTTGATATTTTGCATTCACAACTGGCAGTCCAACCCCAAAATTTAAGCTGAGTGTGGTGTGAGAAAACAACAGGTGACAAAATCCTGCTGATGCTTAAAACTCACATTTGTTCTTGGTGGGAGAGTCTGGAGGGAGAGCCAAAAAAAAATAAAAAAAAATAAAAAATACGAGTCTTAAGTCTTCATGTGGAAAAAAAAATGTCTCCTGAGAACAGAGCCGGCTCAAGGCATACGCAGAATGTGTGGCTGCTTGAAATTTCATAGGGTAGTTTGAAAAGTGTAGTAACTACAAAGTTAACAGGGGTTTAATGGTTCATGAAATGGCTCTTTAATAAAGATTGTAAGTTTGCTAAAGTGATGATTCGCACTCCCTTTTGCTCAGCAGCAGACCCAATTTTTCAGCCTCCAGGACAATCTAATATAGAAAAATAAAATCCAAAGCGCATGCTGTACCACACATAAGATACTATGTTTGGCAAATGTGTTGCTTATATGTACAAATAAAATGAAGCTGTGTAACATTTACCACCCTCAGAATTGATTACGTTTAATTCGAAGCCAATTATAACTTCACACCGTCCTCCTCACTGCAGCTCAAACCACTTTTCCACCGTCTTCATCCCCCAGTAATCACTGCAAGTAAATATCAAGCGGTTAGCGAATAATTAGTCTTTCATTGGCCAGCAATCACCTCTGGGCCCCGTCTACGCTCCAGACCCCTCCCTCGCAGAGCCGCCCTAAAGACAGGGGCCCCTTTTTGAATGACAGCGCTTGGGAAGGAAGACGAATTTTTGTCTGATTTCCCGCAGCCGCAGCGTCGATGAGAAGCAGTCGAGGAACTCCATTCTAACTGAATGGATTGGCATGGGGAGAAGCGGACCTCAAATCACGGCTAAGCGGCAGCTTTGGTACTGTTTAGCCTTCACGATGGTTTTACTTGCTCTGCTGTTTCGGCCAGGTAAGTGGAGCTTTTTTTTTTTTTCTCCCCCATTTCTTCCTGTCCAATCCATGCTCCCCCACTGCAGTGCTGCATGCAAAGCTTGTCTCCCCGGAATGGAGGTGGCGATGGGGAAAGTTAACTTTTTTTGGTGTTGAGTTGTTGAATCTGAACATTGTCCTCGCAATGAACGCTTTGCTGTAAAGTTTTATAATGTCGCCTCTTAACTAGTTGAAAAGGTTTCTGGGTCCGCGGCTGCTCCGGAGACAAAGTAACAAATGTTCTGCT
Source organism: Xiphophorus maculatus (assembly GCF_002775205.1). Taxonomy (NCBI): domain Eukaryota; kingdom Metazoa; phylum Chordata; class Actinopteri; order Cyprinodontiformes; family Poeciliidae; genus Xiphophorus; species Xiphophorus maculatus. Next base: position 19,437,963 of record NC_036451.1, on the reverse strand, counting down.
GCTGCGTCCCAACACAGTCCGCTCTGTTAGCCGAGCAACACGAGTTATCCATCCTCACTCTTATTATTACCACGCATTACTGTTTCCACGCCACGCAGCAACAATAAACAATGCGCTTCTAACAGCTAAACAGTCGCCCTCCGTCCCAGCTGACGCTCGTTTTGTCGCATTTCTTTATTTTATTTTATTTTTATCTTTCTTGTTATCAAGTTGCGGCTTAGCTTCCAGCTAGCATAGCTCACTAGCAACAGGCGCAGGAAACTTACAGAGAAAAAACCCCACGGGAACTTTGTGTTTTTAAACCACCGCCGTGCAGCTTATCAGCTTCAATCTCTTATCATATGAAGCACAGCTGTGACTCTTCTACCCATCGCCTGTTGTTATTAGTTGCAGTGAAAGCTAAGCCTGTTATTTTACGTATTAATTCGTCATTTATTAACTTTGTTAGCCACCATGCTTGAGAACTTTCTGGCCTCTGAACGGACGCTCCTCAATCGCCGCTTGAAGTTTTAAAAATCTCTGATTCCCTCTTTGTTTGCATTGAGATTCCCCCCCAGTTTTCTTGAAAATCAAATTAAATGCTTAGCAATCACTGCCACGCTGTTTTGTTTAAAGCTCTTGCAATGTTACAGGTGGAAAAACATAAGAACAAAACACTGTTTTTCTTCTTTAGATCCAAAATACCTTTATTAATGTTCCAGATAAGAGTATAATCTAGATGTGGATGGAGATTGGCTGGACGCGACAAAACTAAAATCTCACAATAGAAAGATGTCACACACAAAATAAAGAATTAATAATAGAACCACAATTCATATTTTCATTTATGTGCGTTTTCACTTTACCACTGGTTGGTTGCTGCAGCAGAGTTTCAATTTTGCGGCAAACGTAACATTTTTTTGAATTTTATAATTTTAAGTATGAGATTTCTATGTAATGCTTTGTCAGGTGCATGTGTGTGGAGGACCAAAACTGACATAAGAAATAAAAGCATAAATATATATTTAGTTTTTCCTTGTCCTTAGACGAGTTTCCGTCAAGAAATGTATATATTTTCTTTTTCATTTCCCCTAAACATGCATTTTTGTCAAGAAAAGTAGATATTTTGTTTTGTCTTTTCCTTATATAAGCCCTCCTTCTTTTGTCATTGCCTCCTCTCCTTTTTCTGTTTGTCCTTTTTCTACTTGTCCTTTTTCAACTTGTACTTTTTTTTACTTGTCCTTTTTCGACTCATCCTTCTCCATGTGCATCTTTATGTTAATGAGGAGATCTGCTTTCTATGTCCAGCTCCTACTGTTGGCCAGTAGAGCTTTGGATCCAACGTCACTGCGTAAGACGTGGGGCGTTTACATCTCGCGCAGTTGCTCTGCGCCATTTTTACAGGCCACAGACCAAAACAAACTTTATCCTGGTGTTTTTATTGTGTTACCAACCGCAGTTAAGTTAGTTTCGAGCTGGATATTGGATATTCCAATGTCTGCCGAGCAAGCGGCATTTTGCTCAAGGTTGATCCGATTTATGAACGTTAATTTCGGCCAGCGCTCGGAGGTTCACTTAGGGACTGTCAACAAATTTCCAAGCCAAACACTCCTGTCAAACAAATGTTTATAAATGCCTTGCCCTGTGACCAACTGATACAAAAAAGTGGTAATTCATGCTTTTACATGAGACCCTCTATTAAAATCTCAAGTCATATTTAGGCCTGTCACGATAGCAAATTTTGCTGAGCGATTAATTGTCTCAAAAATTATTGCGATAAACGATAATATTGTTTGAAGACCTTTTTACACTGATTTAATGGAAATGACATAATAATCCATGCGATTTCTTGCCAAAGATAGATACACTTTATTTTCAAAAGAACACTTAAACACTGGAGCTGATAAACAAAATAAACAAAACAACCAAAAACGAAAATAAAATGGTCTCCATTAACAAAAAACGCACTTGAAAAAAATAACTAAACATAAAGCCAAAGTGGAAATAAATACTGCATTCAACCAAAAGAGTGCAGATTATGAAGTGTGTATATTATGTTGCCCTTCAGTAATAATTAGATTTAAATAGAGAAGATGGGCACATTGACTACCTGATGCAATAGTTCACACTACAGATTTTTTGCTCCTATTTTTCCCTTTACAACAATCTTAAAACGTTGGTCTTTCTAAGATTGTGTGGTGTGTTACGGTAGATCGTCCTCCGATCTAAATCAGGGGTTTTCCCGACTGGGAGCTTAACGCAGCCTGTTGAATGTGACAGGTAGCCAATCAGAAAGCGCGGATTCTCCTCCGTGTTTCCTGAGGGGAAATTACGGAGGGGAATCCCAAACAGCTGACACGGCGCAACCGAAGTCCAGCGGACATTGGAGATGATATGTGGAAACAACATTAATGTTTATTCAACATGCAAAGAATATAGAAATGACAAGAGGAGGAGTTGGAGCGAAACCGGTAACTTTTCAGCTGTTCTTCGTTAACGTGGCATAAATAGGTTCTAATGATTTTCATTCAGTCAGGACTTTACGCTGACACTAGAGCCACATGCATTGCAGGTAGATTGTAGTAAAGCATTGATTAATGCCTGGTTTTAAAATGAGTTCACTGAACTTGTAGCCATTATTTTGTGCCCATTGTTGGACACCACATGGCAGGACCGAACCCGGTGGATTTCTGTCGGCTAATGTGTGGTCTGTCAGGTTTTGAAAATGGGCCGACAATCAGCCGGTCTAAGATCGTGTAGTGTGCGCTGGGCTTTACACTGAGGAAATTAGGAAGGGAGGAGTCAGTGGAGAGCACCGGAGTTGAGCCTTTTTTTCATTCAGTGTCATTAACAGAAAGAGAAAAGGGCCGGAAGAGACGATAATGCCGATAATTAAAATGACGTCGATAGTTTTCATTTATCGTACGATTAATCGATTTATCGTTTATCGCGACAGGCCTAGTCATATTCAATATTTTAAATAATTTTAATATTAAATAATATAATGTTTCCTTCAATAACTTCCAAATTGTGTGCCACATTACTTATATGCTTTTATTTCTTATTATGTCAGTTTTGGTCCTCCATACATGTGTACCGTGGTATGTAATTGCTTTTATTTCAAAAGTGAACAATTGTCACCAATACTGTATTAGTAAGTAGGCATTAATTATAACAGATATAGTGAGATTTTCTCTAAGATTTAGTAATTCTTATCTTTATGTTCAAACACAGATGTTGGCAGGAAATATCTAAAGAAAATACATATTCAAAAATTGTGTTTGCTTCTGCTGGTTTTTAACTTTTTGTTGTTTTGTTGGAGTGTAAAAAGGTAAGAATTAGTCAGGCTATCTGCTTAGGTAGAGCATCCAGTCACTTGCTTAATATTCATGTTCCTCTCATTTTGCAAAGTGCACTAGCATTAATTTAATAATAGTGGTGCTCCTGTAGCTTCCACACTGTTTGTTGCAATCAGAAATATGTTAACGTCATTTTATGTGAGTGTAGAGTGCTCTTTGCCTTCTTTGAGCCAGCTGACTGGTCTTTTGCAGCAACTTGTGGGGGAGGGGCATTGCTGCATTAGTCAGAGGAAACTCCTTTCACTCCAGCATTTGCTCTGGCATCCCATTAAAAACACTGCAGATGTAGGAAGTGTGTGACACACAACTTATTTGCAGTTTTGAAACTTAATTTTATAACACCATTCTGTGCCTTGATTCCGATAACCACCTCTGTCTATTTCAGACTAATTTTGTCATTTGTAATAATTTGACGAAACTTGCTTGTTTTTTTGTGAAAGTGGGGGTGTAGCATTACTTGATATTATGTTAAGGATAGTGTAAACGATGGGTCTTATTTGAAGATCATTAAAATGTACTTATCCCTAATTGGCTTTCAGATTATTGTTTAGTTTTTCAGCATCACATGATATAAAACACAAATTTTAAGTGCTCTAATCCCTACTTTGTTTTGAGCAAGACATTTGCTAGAATGAGTAATGATGGATTGATTAAGCAGATCATTTAGAAGAGAGGAAGTTGATTATCATCATTGTCAGATACCTATTTAAAAAAAAGAAAGCTAAACCATCTGCATTGCAAGTAGCCCCATCCCTTAGCCTTTGAAATGCATTTTTACGTGTTTATTGCTGTTTTTTTAAGATTTTCATAAACTTATAAGAAAACACTTGCGTGTTTACAGCTTAGATAACTTGTATATGTTTATTTGAACTCAACATTTCTGTTTCTTTTCATTACGTTGTAGTTCTAGTACATTGTCTCAGGAAAACAGTGAGTTTCTCTGATCTTTAAATTATCTGCCATCAGTATAATGATGGACTAAAACAAACTTTTATCTCTTTATATAACAGAGATCAAATTAAAAATTGCTGTTTGTTTCAACATTTATTTTGTGTATTTATTTATTTTTTGGTCCCCACATTTGTTTCCCGTGAGGTTTTCACACTTTCTGCTAGGTATTTAAGTGCCAGAGCATAAAGACCCTTCAGGGAGATGCAGGGTGAAAATGGCTGTGCAGGCTGTGATTGTCAAAAACTGTCAGTCTCAGCAGACTCCAGTGACCTCGCAGCGAGGCTGGAATTCAGAAGAGGGATGCATTTAACATGACCTCTCACTCTGCTTCACAGAATTATTCAAGCTTGGTTTTAAGTGACTGTGAAATACATTAATATGTTCTGGTGCTCGCTGTGGCGGCAAGCGCGCAGACGCGACACGTCCAGTTTGCCGTCTTTGTTTGGGCTGTCGGAACATTAGCTGGAGCTTTGGGAGTGAACAGAGTATTCTGTTGCAGTGCTTGGAGTGTACCCTGTCAGAGCTGCCTCGAGCCTCGCAGTAAAAAGTGATGCATGTGTTTGAGATTCTGGCTGATTCTGTTCCAGAATGGAAATATTTCCAGCTCGCAGCTATCCCAGTCAGCACAGACATCTCCTCCAAAAACAGCCATAAACCTGAAATAACCCTGATAAATCTTTGCACCCTTTTTTTTTTTTTTTTTTTTTATTCCTCCAAGTAGTAAGTGTATTTCTTTGTGTCCTGGTAACAAATAATCAGTTTGTGAGCCATTACTAAACCTGAAGCACTGGATTTGGGTTCCTCCTGCTAAATATCACTTTATGTGTTTCCTTTGCTTCCCAACTTCCAGGTGGGACCCGGAGTTGCTGAGCTTTGTAGTATTCTTCTTTTGATCCGTTTAAATTTTGCAACCCCAATACCTTCAATCTTGCACTGCAACGTAGCTTAGTTTGATATATTTCAGTTACCAAACATTCAGCTGAAGCAACTTCAAACACCCCGAGGCCAACTAGCCTTGGTAAGATTCTTTCTGCAGTGAAGCTGTTTCTGTTGAAGGAAATATGCTTTAACTGAACTTGAAGCACAGTGGGAGTTCTGGGGCTTGTGAGCTCACACTTTTTGGATTTTACTGAAATAAGATGACAGTTTAGAAGTATGGATCTTTTTTGTGTCAGGCCTGGCATCAGTAAATATCAGATAGATGATTGCTCTATACATTTATAGATTTAAAACACTTTTTAGGAGAAGTATTTCTTATGAAGAATCAACAGAGGATTTGTTTACAGTGTAATCACTTATTATTGTTACAGGTTCTATGATTAGAGTTTTGTGAGGGATTTCTTATCTTTGATTATTGTCAAAATCTGACCTGCCAATACCGGTTTTAGCAATATTTGCAAAGAACTTTCATTAGCAGCATTCAGCTTTTATTTTCTGCTATGAGCAGTACGTAATTATTTATATTAAAAGTAGCGATAATGTCACACTAGGTGTGTGAAAGAGCAGTCACCACAAAAGTATTTTATTATTATTATTATTATTATTATTATTTTAAAGCAAAGAAATCATTACAGCACTGACAATTTAAACTAGTTCCAGCATTTCCATTGTATGGTTATCATTACTAAAGCAAGAGTCTCTGTATATTCTATAAAGAAAATGCAACAATCAGATTTCCAAAAAAGTGCAGATCCAGCATGAATAATGACAAATGGGTTTGAGACTCAAATGATAAAACAGTAAATTTTATGTCGTATTCTGTTGTCTGTTCAAGTCTAGCCCTTCATAAATGCATTTTTTTCTTTAAGAAAGTGCAGTGTCTGAATTAATTTTTAAACACTTCTTTATTTAGTAACAACTTCCACACCAAACAGTGTTGCTGTTTGCTTGACCTGAGTGTGCTCAGCCATAGTATGATTGGGGAAAAAAAATCTGAAATTTTAACATTTCCAAAAACCTGTTCCATTGCGTATCAAAAAAAAGGAAAAAAAAACAAACAAAAAAAGTATGGTAGTGGTTTAAAAACACAAACGCTCCGCCTGCAAAACGTGAAAATGTAGTTTGCATGCAAGGCCTGTAGGAGCCAGTTAAACTTTGTGAACTTTCAGACCCTGAGGCATGTTTTTGTAACTCTTTGCTTATCTGGTGTATGTAATCTATGGACCTTTGCTGACAATATCAATAATCCGCAATGAGCAGATTTTGGTTCAACACGCCAAATAATCTGAAGAGATGCAGACACAGAGGTATGTCATGGTCGTTGTTGTTCTGTGCGCCGGTGAAAACCAAACCTCAGTGCGCAAACACAAGATGACCTGACCGACATCATCGTTTCCAAATGTGTTTGGTTTACATGGAAATGATTCTCACTGTGTTTCTAGAAAGTCTCTCTCTGGAGCCTGATGTCAAAGCTTTGCATTGCTGTTTGGCAAAAACGCCGTTACTGTGTAAATGAGAGGCCAAAACACAACCAAACATTTACACTGCACTCACTCATTAGCCACTATTCAGGACAAATCAGGTTATTACTATTTCTTGGTAATTATCCTTTTTGTGTTTTCCAGCTCACTGCCAGCAGTGTCGAATCCAGCGGTGCAATGCAGACTACGTGGCTTCAACGTCACCTCCCAATGGCGTTCAGGAAGAAGTGGCTTTGGGTATGAACTACTGCATCGCCTTACGGGCCTACGCACTGTGCACCCGGCGCCAGGCACGCAGTTGCCGGGGTGACCTGGTCTACCACTCGGCCGTTTTCCGTATTAAGGAGCTATTCTCCCAGCATAACTGCTCCAGCGACGGCCCCACCTCCTCCGCCAAGGTGCCCAGCACATCTCGGCCCGGGGTGTCGGAGCTCTGCGACTACGAGAATCGGGTCCTCTTGTCGGGCTCGGTGGGTCAGCAGAAGAAGTACGCCCACTGTGGATTATTTGGAGACCCGCACCTACGGACGTTTCGGGATGAGTTTCAGACCTGCAAAGTGGAGGGGGCATGGCCTCTGATCGACAACCGCTTCCTGTCGGTGCAGGTGACCAACGTCCCCGTTGTCCTGGGCTCCAGTGCAACAGCAACCAGCAAGGTGAGGAGGAGATTGGATTATTAGTAGGGTCTAAACTTTTTGGTCTATAACATCCAGAAACAGAACAGTTGTTTTACTCAAAAATCTGTTGGATTCCCTACAATTGCAAATGTTTGGCGCCATTTAGAGAACCAAAGCTGGTGTCATTTGAATTCATGTAAATTTGAAACGACCTCTGTTAACGACATGTTTGAAAGTAAAGGCTTATACAAGCAGGGTGGTTTTCAAATGCTAGCATGCCAGCACCAGCACTGCCATTAGTGGCATCAAACATGTGTAGTTAATCACTGTTGCATTGTGCCTCTCTAGTCTGAAGCATTCCTTGCGTCTTGGAGCTCTTTTAGATTCATGAAGGGGTGGGGGGTCTGAGAGGGTCTTTCACTGGTGTTGAATCACAGGCATGCATGAGTGCTCTACCTTTAACACATGGGTGGTCATATGGTAGTGATTAACGCTCACTCCAACATTTTCCTCCGCCACCACGATCAGAAATGTTTTTTCACCCCTCTGGTCAAATAATTAACTTGGTGCTTTTTGTGTAAATATGGCATAATTTGGAAAAATAAAGGAGGAATTGACTGGCAGAAAGGAGTTTTTAATCGGGTTTTTAAACAGGCCATTTGGGCAATTTTTTTTGGAAGCCTTTAAATGTTCTCTTGCATCTTGAATGGTTGGACTAACTACTTTCTTTGTGGTTTTTAATATAATTTTTGTTGGGGGGGGTTTTTATACAGATGTTAAAGGAGGTCCGATATGCAAAATATACTTTTTGCTCATTTTGATCTTACCATTCGGGTCTCTGCAGCTTCTTGAAACAATCCAAGTGCTTTAAAAAGAACCACCCAGCTATTTCCTGGCAATAAGTTAATGTTTTTTGGTATCTGGAAAAGGAGCCATTTTAAAAAACTGGCCAATTATTAAGTCACAAACGGCTGGCAATGCCTCGTCACTTAGTAACCCCAGCCTAGCCTAGGAAATTGCCTAGCAACCCAAGCGGCATTTGAGCTCGCTTTTTCAGCTAGTTTCTCCTCTGTACAATGGCTGCTGGAAAAGACAAGCATGTCGCTGTCGAGTCACCATGCAGATGCCGCTTGCTGCATCCTTGATGGTTGTGCAGGGGACTACAATTGCAAATCTTTGCAGCCATATTCAGGTGTATAAAGTTCACGTAAAGTGTGGCCAAAAACAGCTTGCATGGATTTAAAGTGACAAGAGGCCCTAAAGCAGCTCATTCTGCAAGGAGCTCAAAATAGGGAGAACTGAGTAGAATAAAATGTCATTATCTAAGAATGATTTTTTTGGAAAAAACGTAATGAACACATTTTGTGTAACTTGGAGACCTAAACTAACTTGTTCAAGGAAGCATAAGAAGTCCTTTTTAAAGACCCAACTGAGTAAAAAAATCATATTGCATAAAGGATTTTAGAACCACGTTATGTTTGAAATCCAATGCAGTTGTGAGGTACGGTTCTTTGTCTGTCATATTTTGTGACGCAAGTAATTTCTTTGAGAATCCTTTTCAGTTACCACACAGGAAATTATAAAATACAGTACTGCCAGTAGGATTGTCTTTTACTTCTAAACTTGGGGGGGAAAGCTGTTTTTTAACCAAAAAATTGAAGTAGTTGAAGTTGTAAAACTTAATATTTTAGATATTTAAATGTTTTGTATTTGAGGCAAGATTATATCAGAGTAAAAAGCACAGACACTTAAAGTTTAAAGATAAAATAATCAGGCTTATGCACCAATGTAGCTGACTCAACCAGGAAATACTTTGTTTTCTGCTGCCACCTTGTGGCTTAGAATTTTCTTTTTTTCTTTTTTTTTCTTTTTTGAAATCTTTCAGAACCCTTTTCTTTCCAAAAATATACATTAAAAGTTTGACAGTGTTTAAATGTGTTAATTAAACAATCTACTTTCTGACCTCATTTTCAGATCACGGTGATCTTCAAGACATATCAAGGCTGCACAGAGCAGAAGGTGTACCAGGCCACCACTGAGGACCTGCCTCTGGCCTTTCAGGATGGAACGCGGAGCGGCGGTGAGAGCAGCAGCCTGACCATCATGGAGCGAGGCGGCAGCTCCGGAGTGGGCCGACAGGTGAAGATACAGGCCCGCTACATCGGCACCTCCATCATCATCAGGCGCGTGGGCAGCTACCTGACCTTCGCCATCCGCATGCCGGAGGACACCCTGGACTTTTCCGAGGACAGCGGCGGCTTGCAGCTGTGCCTGCACGGCTGCCCGCGCAACGAGCTCATCAAGGAGCACACGCTGAGCCGCCAGAGCCAGCAGCCCCGCCTGCAGGCCACAAACACAGAGCTGGGTCCTCTGCGGCCCCCGCACCAGGTCTACACGGTGGAGCGCGCTACGGCCAAGTGTAGAGAGACCCTGCAGGTGGAGGACCTGTACTTCCAGTCCTGTGTGTTTGACTTGCTGACAACAGGAGACCCGGAGTTCTCCATGGCGGCGTACGGCGCTCTGGAGGACTTAAAGGCACTGCCGCCCAGTAAGCTGAAGCAAAACTCTCCAAGGACTCCTCGGGTTCTTAACGGAGGAGCAACACAGACACTGGCTGCAACGTCCAACGGCTCCTTGCTGCCACTCCTCCTCCTTACTTTGCTGCAGTTGTAAAAACTCAAAAAAGAAGACATGGAAGGATAACCAGCTTGAGGAAAGAGTGACTATATCCACGATTTATAGTTGTCTTTTAATCGTCACAGGGGCGTGGGAGTGGCACTTTCAGGTTCTTCCATTTTTCTCTGAAGGATGTCAGTTTGAAAAGATGACACATTTCTGGGGGATTTATAGCAATATTGAGTCATTTGAAGAAAAAAAAAATATTTTGCATAAAGGCTCCTATGAACATTAAATCCAGAGTTGTCTGAACTGACCACAAAGTAATAGAAACAGCTTTTTGTAAATATCATTTTCCTGGCGATGTTCTCAGCTCTTAAACACTCCACATCGAGAAAAGTTGAAAATCACTCCATTCGCCATATTTTTTATGGACGAGCAACGTTGCTTTCAAATCCTGTTTAATCCGGTTATCTCAGTAGCACTTACTGTATTTGCAACAATTGTTGGGAATTTAATGGGGGTTTTTTGTTTGTTTTTTAATGCTTTAATCTGTTGTTCCACAAATTGGCATACAAATACACAGGATCCAACAACTGTATATGGAAAAAACTACCTATCCTTAAGTAATATGTGATTTTTCAACACTCATTCTGTGAAACACTCCCTCTTCAAGCTGTTCAGCTTCCAGTTTTAAACAAATCTTTATAAAATAATATATTTAAAGAGTGTATATATGTCTTTTATATTTTGTAAATACTTTGTATAGATGTTTTAACTGTAATATGATTTACATTTGTTGTGTTTAAGTAGGTTACTTTGAGTTATTGTAAGAAAAGTGAACTAATATGTGTTGTGCTGTATCTTTAATTATCTGTATTAAATGGTTGAACACTCCATAGTGGAATGTAGCCTATTTCCATTTGTCACTGTTGTTTGATTAGAGACAGTTGTCTTGGCATGAATTCAAAAAGTAAATCTCATATTGCGCAGAAGTATTACACATTGTGATACGTTTTAAATGTTCTTTTTAAAAGTTAATTTGGGTTATTATAGCTTACAGCTAGTGAAAACCCAAAATTCAGGCTGTTGGAAGATTAGAATGTCACAGTCATAAAACCGTCTACACCTGCCCAGGTAAAGTGTTTTTGATGACTTTGAAACAGAAGTGACTTAAACACCAAGAATCCAACTAATTTAGTTTTATTAGTAGTATGTAATTACAAGTTAAATTACTGAAATGAAGTTTTCAATAATAATCTTATTTACTGAGATGTCATCATCTTGTTGGACATCACAGTAAAGCCACAGAATTAAAATGCAAAAAGAAAAACAGAATCAGTTACATAGAATTGTGGTGCAGTCTTTCTTTCTGTCATATTTTACTTAAGGCCTGTAAAGTCAATAATTTTTGGTTTGGTCTGAAGTTAATCATTTTTCTGCAGTATCCCCTGTGTCCTGTTGGAGTTCATAAAATCTGCCAGCTTGCAGTATAAAGACAGTTTTGACAAGATGACTATGCAGCTGTAGGATTATCTCAGTTGCTTTTGAACTCTTCCATTCATGCATTGTCCTTACACTATATCTTTGTAGGTTTGAGATCAACAGACATCATGGGATGAGACAACTAATTATTCACACTTACACTAATTCCTAAGGGCAATTTGCAGTGGCCAGTTAATCAGAAATGCATATTTTTGGTCTGTGGGAGGACACCAGAGTACCTGAAGAAAATCCACACATTGAGGAGGGGGAATGCTCTGATATCTGCCCACTAGGGGCAGTCCATGTGCAATTTTTGCAACCACATTTTTTTTTCTTCCTCTCAACTTTCTGCCAATATGCTAACCTTCAAAGAAAGACTCAGGTCTCCCTTGCTCTCATGGTTTACTTGTATGCACTTTTTTCCCCTGCAGAACCGATTAAAACACATTTATTTTTGATTAAACTGAACCCTTTTTCACACAACTGTGTTCTTGCAATGCCACCTGTGACCTGGTGGTGTCCTTAGTTTACAAGGTCTGCCAGCTTGCAGTTCGAGCACAAGCTTTGACAAGCTGGCTCTGTAGCTGTAGGGTTCCAAAGTATGTTCTCGGTCCCCTGTGTAAATGTTACTTTTGAATGCTGAGTTGGCTGCTGGCTTTTGCTTTTGTCTGCCGGAGCACTGCATGGCTCCATAAAGGATTCGGTCCACTGTTAAAGCCAGCATTGGAGTTGACAGCAACGGCTTCATATTTGCACTATATTTAAAAGCTGAGTGCTATGATTAGAAAGAGGGGCTGTGATCAGTTTTAATTTCCATTAAAAATGCAATTAAGGAAGCTCGGGCAGACTCCTTATGAAGACATTAAGAATTAATGCTCCATAACCCGCAGACGTGAATGTAATTCACATCGGATTGAGTTAAAGGTAACCTGATTCTGGTAATGCTCTTGATTGACAACACGTTTCATCACACATGCCGTCATTCTTTATCCCTCCGTGTCCTATTTAAATAAAGGCAACGTGACGGAGAGGTACTCCGGATGTGGGAGATGGCCGCTGAAAGGTGTCATTTTTTACTCTTTCACACGTGAAGCACATTCCAGATGGCCTAAATAAGGTCTCTCTTGGGTGACTTCATCACCTCAGTCTTAATATGAGGAGGAAGCTGGAAGAAGATTGAGAAGGAGTGAGGTCATTACAGAAAAGAAGTGGAAACTGTCACATTCTTATACTGACGCTGTCCAGTGGTGGAAAGGGAGTAGATTCACTCAGATACATATAGCCTCAATGCTAATACTCTCTTCATTCCTTGCATCTTTATGCTCCTCTGCTTTAGATCAGTGTTTCACTCGTCTTCAGTGATGCAGAGACGTTTACATCTCCTCAGCATCGGCATGAATGTTAGACTAATTAGAGGCTATAAGACATGGATTTGCACTATTCTTTCCCAAGTAGGAATAACAATTTATATAATTCTGGCTAGATATTCAACCAGTCCTTCAGGTAGAATTATGAAAGAGCATTTAAATTTAAATTCTGTAAATTTTAGGTTTGAGGTCAGCAGATTTCTAAAATAGCAGTTTATCCTATACAAGACCAGTTTCAATGTGTGGCATGTCGGGACACATTTGGGACCAAGATTCAAAACACGCGATCCACTTCGTCTCCTCAAGATGAACAGAGATTGGTTCGGATGATAAATAACAAACCAGGAACACGTGAAGCACAAGCCTACCAGGAACTAGGAAGTGCAGGACTGTCAGTGACACATCTCCTTCCAGAAAGAAGGAGATGTGTCATCTTCATTCTCTCTTCCAGAGAAAAGGAAGATAAAACCTCAACTTGAAAAGTAACACTTTACCAGCTATCAAGCATGGCGGTGGTAGTGTCATGCTATGGGTGAATTTCACTGAAGAAGAAGGGTGACCTCTTTTCATTTCTTCAATGTCACTTTAAATTAGCGGCCACATTGTTGAAGCTTGTACACAACTAGATTTGTCTGGATAAACTGCTGCAATTGTCAGGATTTTAACACTGTAAAACAAAAATATAGACTATGGACTATATGGACAATTAAAACATAAAATTCACTTATGTATACACCGTGTAAACATAAACAGTTTTTATGACATTTTAAATTCATTCACGGGAATAAAAAATATAACTCTGCCTTTAAGACAGCATAATACTGCTATGATAGTGGTGGTTTAAACAGAATAATCAAAAAACAGAGCTTAGGTCTTGTGTTAGTAGTTCAGAGGATATTTAGCTCCAATGTTGAGTCTCTTCACAATGATACAAAAGTGCCAGGTTGAAATTTTTAAATCTGAGCCGTAATTTCCAAATTCATTGATATTTTGGAACGCTTACTTTAAACAAAAAGACACAAACCGCATCGATCTCTCACACACACACAAGCATCCTAACTTCGATGATAACATATTCTAATAGTTATTTTCCCCCCCATTGGCTGAGGAGAAGAGGAGAACAAAACTTAAAAAGCTGCAAGTCCCCCGTTCATGACTCATATCATCTGTTGAGACGCAGCCATCTGACAGGACTGTCAGGCAGCAGAGCTTTGTACAATAAACCCGTGTGAGAGCTCCCTCAGTCTGATGAAAGGCGGCGGAGCTGTCTGACAACTTGGAAACATTTCAAACTGAGGAGCCCAGATTTATTTTATTTTTTTTCCCCCTCATCCACTTTTGAAAATTGGAACTGAAGCATAAGTCAAGCCGTCCACTCTGAAGCAACTTTAATGGAGTTCTTGCCTTTGTATCTGCAAGGCAGACGCAGCGTGTGCACATAGTTTTTGGAAGATTGCTTGTCCACCCTCTTTGAGCCATCCTGTCTTGACTTTTCCCCGTAAACAAGGACAATTACCTGGTTAATGAGTTGAGAGGGGTGTGGAGGGGGGAGAGAGAGCTTGAGTGATGGATACTCTCAATTGGGAAATTAATTTGATAATAATAAAGCACTTGGCAAGATAAATAGATAGCGGTGTGTGAGTCTTTTCCGTGATTGATAATACATAGATTGATGGCTGTCTTAATTAAAGCTGTTCCTCGGACAAAAATGAGGTGGCCTTGATGAGTAGACATAGTTGCAAGGTGAGATAATGAAATTGAAGCAGCAGCTTCTTCATTCTTTCTTTTAAGGTATGAAGACGCCAAGCCTTCTCAGCCAGATCAACTTCGTCATGAAACAAAATACAGTTGACGACAGCTAAGTAGCTCAGTACTTGGAAGCGTGTAAAAAAATATAATAATAAAAAAGTAAAAAAACATCCACACAAGGTGCCTTTAGCACACCAGCTTAAATTATCGACGCTGAGGGATGCATGAGACGTTGGTTACCAAATTGCTGTCAACTCATTCATCTGCTCTCGCAGCCTTGTGTTTGCTCCTGAAATGATCCACCTTGCATCATCCCTGCACTCGTAACCCCGGCCCTGCTCGGGCTGCCGAAGTGTTTTGCTTAATGATGCACTAGTGGCCTGATTGTTGCATCGAGCAAGGAAGGCGTACGACGCACACATACATTGCACACGGTTACATGGGTCACCGCTGCGGAACAAAGAGTGAGAAGTTTCTCATTTCTCTGGAAAGTTTCAGCCCGTGTGCATGTGGGTGTGTGTATGTGTGTGGCTTCTGAAATCTAGTGGCAGCAATCATACAGCTATCTCTTATACTGCAGCCTCTCTCATACTTGACCAACTCAATCTTTCTGTGTCTCCTCAATAATCAGAGTGACAGTGAGCAACCAGACATATCTCACCCGCTGGCTCAGTGCAGCACGCATATTGACCTACATATCGAATCATACTCTCCTGGTTTGTGTGATAGAGATGTGGAGGGGGGGGAGAGAGGGCTGCCTGATTGACAGCTACTTTTGTAAACACATTGCATTGCATGGGGTTTCTGTTTATGGCCGTGTGTTTACCGTTACTGCTTCTAGCAAAAAGTATTCATACCCGTTGAACCGTCATATTTTGTGGCTTGACAACTGTAATTTATAGGGGGTGTATGTGCTAAACAAGCACAACATTTGGGAAGGTAGAGCAAAACAACACAATTTTCAAAATATTTCCAAATATACGTCTGAAAAATGTAGTGCTTTTTGCAGTGAGCCCTCAACTCTGGTACACTGAAATAAAATTTAATGGATCCAAATGCTCTTAGAAGGCCCCTAATTGTAAAAAAAAAGAAAAAAAAAAAGAAGACGATTAATGTATGTGTAATTTAAAATCAGAATAAAAAAACTGTTCAGGTCAGAGATAAAAGTTGTAGCAAGGACCCAATCCTTGAACAAGGATTGGGTCCTTGCTATGAAGCACTATCTCAAGCTTTTGAACATCTGTACAAAATAGTGGTTCACCAGAGAGCATCATTCAGATGAACAGGCAGGAGGTCCATGGTAACTCTGGAGGAGCAGCAGGGATTCATAGTTAAGGAGTAATTAAACAATTAGTTCGTGCAATCTACAAATCTAGAAGAACAAAGATGTTTTTGGAAGAATTTAGACGCAATGAGGAGTGTAATTTAGTTTGCCAGGAATCTTGAAGTAGACATAGTTGAAGTTGGTGGGAAGATAATGGAGCTAAATAAAGGAAAAGACTGAAAGAAAAGCGTTTCGAGGATTGAAAAGGACTAAAAATGGGGCAGAGGTTCACCTTCCAGAAGGACAACATCCCCAAACATACAGCTAAACATAAGCTAAAATGGAATGGTTTTATATCAAAGCATATTCATGTGTTAGAATAAAGCCAGTGGAAGCCAATAAAAAATACAATTAAAAATCAAGACTAGACTCTAACCCTAACCCTTTTCTGTGCACATACAGATTCAATCCAACTTGGAAGTCAACAGAAAGGGTGTAAAAAAAAAGTTCAAAGATTTTAACTTTTCCTTCCACTTCAAAATGATGTGGTACCTTGTGCATTCCTGTCTCATAAAATCAAAGTGATCCATTGCAGTTTGTGCTTGACAAAATGTGTGACAAAATAAAACTTTTGCAAAGCACTGTACATCTGCAAAACTGAAGTGTGGATTTACAGTATTTTTTTCTTTTTCTTGCGAGCTGCGTCAGCCAGGAAACAGCTGAGAACACCTGGCTGTCTGAGTGTGTATTTTTATTAATGAGCACAAGTCACCAAACTTTTAACAAATGGCCCCCTTGCACCCTGACGCCCTGAAAAAAAACTCGTCTCGGAAATTAAGCATCTGCATCATAAATCTTGGAAAGTTACAATAATTTGCAATTCACTCCCTCATCAAAGGCAATATTACCCTAATTTATTATCTCCCAGGCACGGGGGGTGCGCAAAGGCCGTGGAGATAAGAGTTTATCAGGAGGGGGATTGATTTTCATTAACTGATTGTAATAAAGATGAACTGCCTGCCGCTCACACTGACCAAGAGCCACACTTTATTGTAATTGGGACAATTTATTTCATGAGCCAGTGGCTCTACTTTTTTCTTTTTTTTACAGTTTTTTTTTCTTCCCCCCCATTTGAAGCCGCTCCTCAAACAAATTATATATCTTGTGTCTCAGCTGCTGCTTTTGTTACAGCGACTCCTCATGTAGGAGGATGATGATTACAAGATGTATGTGGAGGGGCAATTCAGCTGTCAACAGATGTTGCATCAAATTTAGCTCCTGGCATCCAGGCGGTGCGCGCGGTTGACAGATACCCGTTGTCCTCCTTACAACAACTTATGCCCTGGTTTTTATATTTGGATGGATATTCGTTATCTCTTTCTTAATCTTACAGATTAAGAAAAAGATAAGTTAATCTCACATAACCCTTCCCCGATAATATTTGCCTGATGCAAGTTTTAAATCCAGTTTCTCTTACACATATTCCAGCTGACCTTCTTTCACGTAAAAAAAAGAAAGAAAAGCATTCGGTCTCCGTCTTGACACAGTGAAGAAAATCTTCTCGGATACTACATGACTGAGCTTTAAATGAACATTAAATGGCTGCGATTTCAGCACTCTGGCTTTTTAAGAGGAGCCCCACAGTTAACTCCTTCTGAGATGCCTGGTTTTTAAACTATCTCCATCATAAAACATTTTTAAAAATAACACATTAAAAATGATGTGGCTGCGGAGTTGTTTAAGGGGCTGTTGCACACATATCACAGCTGCAGCACTAAACATGAGCAGGGTGTGAGAGACGTGCTCTGAGGTGATGAGCCCAAGGAGGCTGCAGCATCTGCGTCCCCTGAACTTTCAAGGTCCTTGAGATGCTGGGTGGAGTGAGGGAGCAATTCCTTGTGCAAGGACTCCCCCTGTCTTCTGAGTGTGGATCAGCACTCCACTCGGTCCAAATGAACTATAAGAAACAAAACCACCCAGTTTGATTTTTTTTATTGTAAAATTGGAAAAAAAGGAGAGAACAAGAGAAAAGTTCCAATAACCATTTCTTTTTGACACATATCTTTATCTTACCATAACCATAAAATAAATAAAGTGACAAATTAATAAATAAATTAAATAAGTAGCAAATAAATAAATAAATAAATTGATAAATAAACATCAAGTTACACACTTGACCAGGTAATTAATTATAAAATTATTAAATCATCAATTATTAATATGAAGTAATCTAAGCAGCAAGTATTAAGAAATTTTAACAGGGGAAAAAAGTTTGGTTTCTCAGGCTAATACAGAACACATTTTTTTTATTCATTATTATTTAAATTTTTTTTATTATAAAAAGATACTGCTTTCCCTGTCAGTTAATCCATGCTGTACTGATGCTGCCACAAAAACAGGTGGCGCTCTGCTTAAAAAAAAAAAAAAAAAAGAAGAAAAAAAAAACCTAAAAGAAAAACAAGTTCTACCTGTAAACAGCATTTGTTGTATCCTTCCGGTTTAAAGACTGGTTCTGAGATTCATCATACTGCTGCTTCTCTGTCTTTGTCCGCTTTTGTGCTGAGAAACCAGAAAGTTAATGTCTTTATAAAGCGAGTCCCCCCCCTCTCCTTCCCCGTCTGAACCCCCTAACCTCTACGTAACCCAAAGAAAAAGGGTCCTGTGCTGATTTTTCATATTATACAAGATTTCATATTTATAATAAGCTACTATCCTCAGCATTCAAACAATAGGTAAAGAATCATATTGTTAATACGAGCAATACCATATTCATAATCTTCATCCCTCCCGGCCCCCATTGAGCATGCTCAGAAGATTAAAAAAAGGGCACCATGGTAGCATGATAAATATTAACAGAAGAAATGATTTTAAAAACAATGGATGCAAGAGTGAAAAGTATGTAAGAGATCAATTTTAGCTCAATCGCATGCAACTTAATTAGAAAACTATAGAAATCACTACTGCCAGTTCCCTTTTTATAAGCCATTCCCAGATGTTGACGACCTAAACTTCCCTGAAACTCACAGTAAGCACAGTGATCACTGACTGATGCACCTGTTCTTATCTCAAGGGGCCAAACTCTGGCAATATTTGTTTCTCACATTGTGGATTAATCATTCTTTTTTAAATATGTTTTTATGTCCTTTTCCTTCTAAGAGTGTGCATCAAAGAACTTAACATAATTCAAAAACATTCCATTTCAGCTCCACCTGTCATCTTTAATTTGCTTTTCTCAAGCTGTTTTCAAGGCCAAATCTAATTTGATTTTAATAATTAAAAAAAAAAAACTTCTCTTGAGAAGAAATCCCATGAGAAAGACATATTTTGACAGGGGTTTACAAGGCTCTGGATGGCCTAGAGGAAGCAGGGCATATATCACAGCTTCCTAAAGCTGCTTCGCCCTGACAGCGAGCATGGAAACTCACATTTACTCGCCGAGGGAAAGGAGCTGTCTTCTGGCAAATATATAAGAAATCTAACCTTTTCACAGGAAATCTATATCGTATATCATTTCAGAGGGAGCTGACCCTTTTCCTACAGTGGTATCCTATATCACAAAATCAAATATTTCAATCTGCTAAAGAGTTTTCTAAGATAAGTATATTTATAAGACTACATTTTAAGGAAATCTGGCACATATTTAAAATCTGATGAGGAACTGCAATGGATATGCTTGCATAATTTGGCAATTCATGATGACAAAAGGCATATGTAACAAAACACTTTCGTACAGCATCTACACACTGCTGGCAGCAGAGCAACGTACAATGAACAGCAGTGAGACCTACTGAGATTCCTGATCCCTCTTTCTTATAATAATAATAACAACTCTGATCCAGTGAAGCAGGAATCACATGAGGATAAAGAGCAGCTGAGCCAAAAGTAATCAAACGCAGGGGTACAGTCGTCAGGATCTGGAGAGTCGCTCTAGTGGAAACATTTTTGTTGTAACCAAACCACAGAGGCAAAGTCATCTCTTTTTGTCTGAAGTCTCTGCAGGACGAGTGCTGCGGTGCAGTGTCCGGAGTGCTGATGTGCCTAAAGTTTGGAACGTCGATGAAAGCGCCGAAATCTCAAGTGAGTCCTGAGGGGGCAAAAGGCTTCAAAGAGCAAACTGAGTCATGGAATGGCATTTAAGAAGAAAAAAAAGAGAGAGAGAAAGCCTCACTAAGAAGAGGAGGGGAGGAGTTAATCAGTCTAAAAGAAGCCTTTGAAGAGAAAGATTTCATCTCAGATCAACTGAATGTGTTTCTCAGATCAGGATGACTCTGGTTTAGTTGATAGATCGTGTCTTACAGAGCATGCCGTGGCACGTCATCACCGCACCGGGGCTGACCATCGCTGACGGCAAACTGTCCTTCTGAAGAGGCAGCAGCACTTCTAGGCCTCCTGCTCTCTAATTGATGGATCATTTTGGTCTGAATTTCACCTGCAGTAGCTGTTAATGCCAAGCTGTCTTTCACTGTGTATGAGCTCTAACTGTGCAATTATAATGCGCAGTTACCTAAAAAAAACAAAAAACAAAACAAAACAAAAACAGCTTAGGTGTCTTTAAATGCAGACTCCAATTTACAAAAAAACCTGGGACATCATCAAATATACAGCTATAGCAAGAAAAATAATTATTTCGATAAAAATGTTAGAATGGCCCATTCTAAGGTGAAGTGTGTGGTAGTTTGGGTATTAAGTTTTCACTTGACGTCCCGACTGTGTCTTTTTCTTTTTTCCTGTGGTAGAAATCCTAAGCCCGTTTTAGCATGTTTTCATGCTATAACATGAAAATATGTTAAGACAAATATGAACACTTTTGCAAGCACTCTATGAAGGGAGACAAAAAGACTGCAGTGAGACTCGGATCAGCTCTGTCACTCAGCTTCTTCGAACTGCCAATGTGACAATCGATTGTGCATTTCTGGCCCCTGCAGCGCCGCTTCCGTCTGATCAATATTATCATTATCGTAATTATGTCCTGGTTTAGTTTCAGGGCTCCCTCATCCACTGATGATCCCTGTTAATAGACAGTAACACTGGCACTTTGACGTGAAGGAGGAAAAGTGATGGGAGGGGCGGGCGTTTCTGCTCTCACCTGCTGGAAGCAGCTGGAGCGGCTTGGCAGTGGGCGAGGGCTCGACCCAAGAACGACCCGACAGGTGGCACTTTCACCACAGTGGTTCCTGGTCAGATCATCTGCCCTGTCAAGGCGTTTACTAATGCCATGGAATGATTCGCAGTGAAGATAGAGGATTTCAAATTGAACTGAGGTTGGTATTTGTGGTCTTGTTTGAGTTTTTTTTTTCTTCTGTCCTTTCTTTGCTTCAACACTTTTGTTTCCCCCTTTTGATAAAAACGTGACTCAAAAACACAAAGATTACGCTTCTGAGATGAAATGCTGGGAATGCTGATGTATCAGGAAAATAAATAAATAAATAAATAAATAAACATATCTGAACATGCCCGACACAATGCCTAACCCATATCTTCTATACTGCTAAAATAGTACAGCTTCATTTATTTATTTTTTTTATACATTTTCTATTTTTGCTTTTATTCTTCTCCAACCCAGTAGCTATAAAGGTAAAAGGAAACCAAAAAAAAAAACCCTTGTTCTTTTTTTTTTCAACCTGAAGCTAGTATTTCTTCTTAAGTTTAACTTGTAATATTATTAGTAGTAGTTTGTAGTATTAGTATCATTAATACTATATATATATATATCGCTGTTCAGAACAATAAAAATGTTTGGTCCTTTGGTCCCTTAGGGGTGAAAGAATTGCAGTTCTACTTTTGCTATTGGAAACCTCAGTGACCTCCAAGAGTCATAGTTCTGCGCTTGCTGAGAGATGGTGAGAGAATAAGAGAAAGAGGGAAAGAGAAAGAAAGTCTGTCAGTGGACGTGTAGAATTGGTTCTTTTCTCCACTGTTTTTTTTTATCTTCAAGTTTTAACCCTCATTTGTCCAGTAAAAGCCACAAGCGCCTCTTTGTTCCTTATATATATATATGTATATATATATATATATGTGTGTATATAATATGTATATAGAAATCTATTTGTTGTTGCTGCTTTTTTGTTTGTTGCTTACTTAACAATTCAAGTCTTAACAAGAAAAAGTTCTGTTGTTCAGTCCCGTCGTGTCTCTTTTCCAGTTTTTCCTTCTTCTCGCTGTTCTGTGCCATCTGTTGCTGTTAAGTCCCCATCGAAGCGCCGTTTTTCCGCCTTCCTTTTGCCACACCTCCTGTTACTGCTCTAACCTGTATCCTCTTGTGTTGATAAGTGTTGATATGTCTCCCAAAACTCCTCACGTGTTGATTTTTTTAAAACATATGCTTGCTCTCAAAGAAAAAAAGCTGACCTCCTCCCAGATATCTTCACGTGTGTCCTCTAAACTCTGGGGAAAAAAGAAGCGAGAAGAAGAAACACAGAGAAAGAAGGGAAAAAAAGAAAGGAGCGATTTTAAATTTCACTGCTCATTAAACTGTCAATCCAAAGATCCATTTCTTTAAACTTTGGATATTTCAGTATGGCTCCATTATATCAGTGTAATGGTCTGAAGAGACCATTACACTGAATCCGTCTTTGTCAATCACAATGATGACAGATTTTTCCCACAATTAATATGCCCACAATGTGCCCCATAATAAAATCAACCCCTGGACTCCGTATTTTTGCACATTCTATGCTTAGCCTTACATTTACTGACAATACACATGAGATTTAAAATGGTAGGACAAAATCACAGGACCCACATTGCGAAAAATGTCCCCTGACTTTAAATATCTTGAACCAAAATGAAATGATTCAAGATAGTTTCCATTTAATTGGAAAATGAATGCATCTTATTAAATGCACTTCTGTCATATTTTGGGCCATAAAATATATAAAAAAGTGATATCATTAGGAATAATCTGCTCTAAATATGTCCCCTTTGCATCCATCAACAGTTTATATTTGTGCTTTGTTTGCATAATGCCCATGTCTTTCAAAATGTTGCTAATTGTAGAAGCTATCAGGGTTTTCTTCAAACACAAGGTTGTGCGGCGTGTGCATGTGTGTGTGTGTATGTTGGGGGGCGAGGTGACATAATTTCAAAGTGGAATGAAATTAACAGATAGCTTTCAAAGTGTATTACCACTATATATTTGAAGATTGCAGCATGCAGTTGCATTCAAAGCAACCAATTGGCTTCAGAAGTCACCCAATGCCTGGTTCACATGGCAAGATCTTAAAATTGTCGGTTGATTTTCAAAACCTGAGAGACCCCAGACATGACAAAGAGAAAATCAAAGCTCTAGCAGTGTGTGTGTGTGTGTGTGTGTGTGTGTGTGTGTGTGTGTGTGTGGTGTACAGCCACACAACAAAAACAACGCACTACACACAAACAGATTTCCTGCATTCAAACACGTAAAAAAACAAAAAACCTGGCTGCATGACTCACCAGAAAGAAACCATGTTTGTGGGCAATTTTTAACAGGGAAAATATACAAAAAAGTTGTCTGCAACTTCCACTTGACTTTCTGCAGTGGCAGTTGTTTCGTGTGCTGTCTTGCGGATTTTCCTCTGTGTTTCCATCACTTTGCTCTCTGATTGGCTACACATCACAGATAGCAGGCTGCATGCTCGTTTGTCCTCAGGGAACACCCCACACGCTGGGATATCAGACCAAGACAATCCAACAGGTTAAATATCCCCGATTTGAGGTCGAAGCGCTACTGATGCCCTTCCAAGCAGACTAGATCACCCCTAATACATCGCAGATGGTAGCCATCACGATAATCGGAGTGTCCTTTACATATTAAGAAGGGGAAAACTGAGTCAAAAATCAGCCTAATTATCTTGCTGTGTGAACCAGGCTTAATTATTTAATAGAGCGTAATTAAATCTGTGCTGATATAACTGGTGGTACAACATGATGATGGCTGTATCATGCTTTGGGGAAAAGAAAACTTAGTAAAGACTTGGGGCCTGGGAAGAATTTCAACTTTCCACAAGACAATAAAACACCAATATTTTGATATTTAGATGACAAAAAAACAAACAAAAAAAGTTTTGTTTTGTAAGAGCCTAGTTGAAGTCAAGCTCAATGGAGAATTCATGGCTAAACATGAATATTGCTGTCTACGTAGCTTTGCTCGCCCAATTGAGTAGAGCTCCTGCTTTGTTTGAGATACAATTGAAGCTGAATCTGAATCTATTGCAATAAAGAATAGGTAACAGTTTTAGTAGCCACAAATAATTTTCTCTGGTGTCTAAACATAAAGGCAGACCACACTGTTTTGATTATTTGTGAAATATTTAAGAACCTATATATAATTTTCTTCTCTTATTTATGATGCACAATTATAGGATTCATAGAGAGGGGTTGTTTCAAAGCTATCTATTAAAGCTTTGACAGAGAGCTTTAACATCTGTCAAATGTTAAAGCTCTTTTAACATTTGCTTTTCCTCTTTCCTTTTTTTTCTAATCTTACAGGATGAAGTGATATTTCCTTGGCCCATCTGTCAGTCAAATGTACCTCATTTCTTTGGTACATCACCGCTCAAGCATGTTTGATACCTTTGTACTAGAAAGTTAAGGATTTGTAATGATAAAAAAATTCTGCACACATATCTGTGCTTAGTGCAGACTGTAGGTTCTATTTTTACTCATCAGTTCAGATTCTGTAAAGCTTCTTTAGATGCTCATTTTTACATTCTACTCCCGATTCTCCAAAGCAAAGTCACACTTTGTCAGGCTTCAGTCGCATAGTAGAACGTTAAGTTTCTCTTGGAAAGTTTCCCTGACCTTTGTTTGACCTCCAGGACTCTTTTTAAATGTCATTTTTTATTTACATGACAAACTGGGGAAAGGAATTCCTGAAAGGACTTTGCTGCTCTTCTTTATCGCCTTCTCCTGCTTTCTGTACATGCATTATTTACAATTTAAGAGTGCTAGGCGACTGTTTAAAGGTACATGGGTGTTGATGGTGAGATCTAAAGGTGTATTCACACTGGGAAAGTCTTTGGGTCCACTTCTTTAGTGTGGACCAAAAGCAGATTTATTTTTTTGCTCTTGGTGCAGTTTGCTATAATTGATAAAGAAATCTATCCCATTGGACAGAAATCATGGTGGTGGGACAGAGCACAGCTTTATGACATGAAGCTAAAAAAAGTAAATTTTACATAATGGCTCTCCTTTAAGAGTATTCACACCTGCACTAAAGGTGCAGACCAATGGACAAAATGAACTCTGGTCTTTTTAAAGCAAACCAAATGTGTCAGGAGTGAATACATCCCTAGCTTCGTATTTATAAACCTTTGAGTTTTGCAGTATTTTGAAACAATTACATAGTTTCATTACATAATAAATGGCTCCCACCATTTTCAGGGCTTACCTGTGCTGCTGCAGTGAATACTGAAGGTAGGCTGTGTCAGTAAGGGCGGCTGGCATCCTTCGGTCTCTTTAACTGGACTTTCAACCTCTTCATCCCGATTTGAAAGCCGTTCATGGCCTGAATAGCTGCCTGTGCGCTAGCAGGGTTGTCAAAGCTGACAAAACCTGTTAGGAAACAGATCAAATTTATTAAACTTACAAGAAGAAAGGGTCAGGATGATGCCCAAAATAAGCTTTAAGCCAAAAAAGTAACTATGTGAAAGAAAGAGCTTTTGGGACATGTTTGGAGCTGTTGCTGCCAAAACACATCACACTCCTTTGTACAGGAGACATGTAATATTAAGCTGCTCTGTGGTTTTTGAGGCACATGTTGTAGAGTATGAAAAGCAACAGCCTGTTTCAGTTAAATAATAAAACAAAAGATCAGATTACTAATTCTTGCTAACAAAAAAATTCCATTAATGAGTAGATTTGAAAATTGGAAAATAGAAAATAATTACCAGCTAAAAGAGTTTAAGTAAAAGTGCTTAATATTACAGACCATGCTGACCATGATGCTTTGAATTTATATAATTTATTGGGCACGTTTTTACTTTATATCACATTACAGTAACAAATGTCGATATTTTAAACTATATATTAAACAAAAGCAAAGTGAAGTATATTAGTAAAGGGAAACACACAAAAAATATACGTGGAAGACAGTGCTCTGGTCAGATGAGAATAAAAAATACATTTTGACCAACACATAAGATTATACAGGGGGATGCTTTATTTAAACAGAGACAGGAGACTTGTTTTCTGGAAGAAAACTTGTCAGAAGCTGCAAATAACTTGAGACTGGGGCCGAGTTTAACCTCCCAGCATGACAACAACCAAAAGAATACAATCAGAACTACAAGGAAATGGTTCAGATTATGGTATAGTAAGTGTATTAGAATGACCCAGTCAAAGTCCAGATCTATTTTTTAATTGTGAGATCTGTGACTGAGTTTTCACCATTTTGAAAAATACAAAAAGTTTCAGTTTTTAGATGTGCAATGCTGGTTGGGTATTATTACACCACCTGGCAACAAGACAGCAAGATTTTGTTATTTAACAAAATATTGAATTGGGGGCCAGAATACAAATGTATGAATATTTTTAAACCATTTGCCACTTCCAACCCTCTTCAAAAGTAATTGCTACTTTGTCTTTGACATAAAATCCCAATTCTCAAAGTGTGTGGTTATAATGGGTCAAACCCTCAAAAGCTCCAAAGGCATGTATGAGCTTTGCAAAGCAACATATTTTAAACTCAGCTAACAAGTCTAGCATGAAACGGTAAAATAAAGTTCAATGTAAAAAAAAACCAAACTGACAAGTTTCGAGGTAGACGCAAACCCATCAGCACATCTTCCTCCAAAACTCCCCACTCCTCAAACCTACGCTGAATATACTGTTTCCATCAAGTAGAAAAAGTAAGCTTTCAGATTTCAGGGACCAGAAACGGCATCGGAGTGTGTCTCTGCTTGATGTTCTCCCTTGTGTCTGCGGTGCCATTAGGTACAGTTAATGACCCGTGAAAAAAACAACAGGGGCCTCTGCGCGTCCACAGCCACCTGGGAGAGACTGTGGCTGGCCTTCCTGGATCTGGTTCGGCCCATTAGGGGTGAAAGCTTGGCAGAGAAGATGAGGCCAACATGAAAGTCTGAAAAAAGAACAACGGCAGTGAAAGGATGTGACCTCCTACAAGCCACCTGCAACTAAGCACATTTAGGCTGGTGAAACGAGAGCTGAAGCAGGCACAGACCCCACAGTCTCATCAAAGACTACTTGTTTTGATGATAAGTCTCATCAATTTAAGAGTATTCTCTCTTCCTCATTTATAGATTAATTGTACCAAAGTGCTGCCGCCTTGATGTGAATGTCTATTGCAGCTGCTCGTCAATACTGCAAATAGATCTTCTTTCAGGAGTATCTAATATTAAGCCTCTCACTCAAACAAAAGCATTCAGCACTAGGGACACTTCATTGGGCTTCTGCGGTTCCCTTTGAGTAAAAACAATTGCTGCTCCACAATCACCCCCAATCCGATCCGCCCATGAAGCGTCACCGTCCAGCTCTTCAGGTGCCTGTGAGGTGAAGTCAGTCTGCTGAAGCTAAATGACGACTTGAAGCGTGGAGGTGTGCGGTTCGGCCTCAGCAGTTGCAGGTATCGACAGAAACGAGCGGTTACAGAACAGTTACGAAGATGCTGACACAGTGCCTGAAGGTTTCCGGGTCAGTCATCTGCCAAAACGAAACAAGGACATTGACTCTGATCGACTGCATCCAGGCCAGTTTGGAAACAATGCACTCGGAGCATCTTTTCCTCGGTCCTCATGCCAAAGCACAAGCAGTCATCAAGATGCAAATTCAAGTCGGTTTGTCTGGGCGACGATCAATCCTCGCAGTCTGTGGGCTGTCACATGCTGTCACAGTCAGAATAGGTTATGGAAAAGAGTGTCTTAAATGTTTTAATGTTTTCAAATTAGATTTTCAGTAAGCGATATGAGACATATGCATAAAAGACAATGATCATAACTATATAGCTCAACAAAAACAACTAAACACTTCTTAGCTCATCCCACAAGTTTTCTTTCTCCATGAAATTCAAGTCAGGGAGAAAAGGTCGATTGGGTATTTGGTGAAATATTTTTGTGTTGATATAACCATATATTATAGTTTTCCTGCTGGAATGACAAATCATTTACACTTAACTAAGAAAGTGCAAATGGATCAGTATTTTAAAAAGTTCTCATGTTTCAAATAGTACATCATGCTCTGTTCCCAGGTTCCCAGGACTTTTGGAAGAGAAACAGGCCCAAAGCGTCACAGATACTCCATGCGCATTGAAAGAAACAAGGCACTTTTTCACATATTTATTCTTATTCTTGTTTCATATCAGTCCAGCACTCTGTTCTAGAGTGCTTGGAGAAGAAGTGTTTAATCTTAATTTTATCTGAAAGAAGTGTATTGTTCCATTTAAGTCCTCCAGAAAACCATGTTGTTGTTCAAATCTCCTTCTGTTCACCGATTGACCCGGTTGAAATTTATTCAAAGAAACTGAGCTCAGTGGGAGAATTCAGTGTCTCATCCTTCCTTTGTTAGTGATTATTGGCAACACAGCTAACTCAGCAATCAGTTCACACTACCTGACTGTGTCAAAATTCAGCTCAAATATTCAAACATGTTTAATTGACTTCAATTGAGGTTGGGTTGGATTTGTGACTTCACCACTCACACAGACAGACATTTGTGCCAATTAGCAGTGTAGATAGTTCCCAACAAGAGGACATTAGTGCAGATATTTCCAAACTGGGAATCATGGGTAAAATCTGACAAAAAAAAAAACAAAAAAACTTGTGGTGTTTCCTCACATTAACAGTTTGCTTTGGAGATTTTGCACCTCTATTTTTATTTCCATCTTTATATTATCTTTCCCTTTTTGTAAAGTGACTAGCTTAAAAAAAAGCACAAATAAAAATGTCAGCTGCATTCCATTCTTAGGCAACCATCAATTGTTGCAACATTACGTTTCTATTATTTCTTAACATAATGTTTCTTTCTCCTCACTCAATAAATTCTCTAAAATTAAAGGTTGGATTATGCACAGCTTTTCAGCGTGAGTTCATGCAAATGCAACAAAAGAAGCTTTATTTTAAGAATTTATACATATATTTACCAACTGTGAATGGATCTGTACATGCAGTTTGTAACTCACCAAAGCACTTGCTCTGGTTGGTTGCCCGGTCCATGAAGACCTTAGAAGAGATGACTGTACCAAAGGGCAAAAACATCTGCATGAGTTCATTGTCTCCAAACTCCTGCGGCAGGTGGTAGATGAAGAGATTACACCCCTCTGGACCTGAGCAGACAAAAAGAGGAACGCATGCCAACTTCTTTTCTCCAGTCTCAGCAAATAATACAATTATCTATTTAACTGATCTTCAGTGGTTTTTAGCATTTTATTGAAGACTGGTACTTGGGTCAAAACAGTCCTAAAGAATAGGTTTGCTTTATGTATACGTTCCTCCATTCTTTGCTACTCAAACTGTAACTCAAAGGCTTGTAGAATAAATTACGAATAATTAAAGATAAAACTTAGAACATCTGCCTCTCAACATGCAGACAAAAGGTCTAATGTTGTATTATACAAAACTAGTCTATGAATTTATAGTAATAGTTTTGGAAGTTAGTCATAGATATGGATGGATGGATCAATGGATGGAACATTTTGACAATGGCAATGGGAATACAAAAACACATTCTCCTTACTACTATTTCTTACACTTTTGTAATTCATGTAATACCGTACTAACTTATTATATTGATACTCTTTAGCAATATCTCAGAATTTCCGTCAGACAGTTTTTCTTTCTTCCTCCTCCTTTTAAACTTGTGCAGCAGGTGTGAGCAAAAAAAAAGAAAGAAAAAAAAATCACCATGATCCACTTTAAATATTTTTATGAAAGGTGCCCCAGTTTTCCCATTTCTACATTTTCATAACTCTTGTCCCCCTTGGCTGCAGCAGCATGCTTCTTACAGGTTTATTACAATGAATTTTATTGTTACTTATAAAAAAAGAAAAAAAAAAAACATATGACTATGTTGATCATAAAACCAGAAAATTTAATACAACTGCATTATCCCTGCTTTCTGTCTAGCTATACTGCATTTTTATGGTGTATATAATGTATAAGTTACTTCAGATTAGGTGTGAAATGTAATATTGTTTCCTCAACCTTTCCACTCTATTTACCCATTCCACAGAATTGAGATGTGTACACTGTAAAAGCAATATTGGTCTCTCATGCTCATCTCTGCTTTTTATATCCATTACAGGAGGATGGGATGGGTGAAGTGTGAAAGTAATAACGTTCTCTCACCCTCACCTTCTCTCTGCTGCTGCTGCTGGATGACCTGCGGCGGCTGGGGCAGTGTTTGGCCGATGGGAGTCAGCGTGGTGGCTGGGTAGATTGCTGCGGAAAGAAGGCGCAGAGAAATAAAGAGAGGGTGGTGTAAAAAACGAGGGGATCCTGCAGAGAACGGTGTCAAGGATGCTTAAGGTCGATCATACAGGCGTAACGTGTCCAATCAAAGGCGCTCTGATGTCGTGTTCTGATGCACTGTAAACACCCTGTGGTAATTAACTTGTAGCTGATAACACGGCTGGCATTTGTGAGCAGGTGAGATCAAGCAGCGACAGAAGCCTCGTCGTGTCCCACCTGTGTATTGCTGAACGCCAGTGAAAGCTTGCTGCAGGGTGTCGGCGGCGGTGGGGCTCTGGGTGGAGTAGGGCGGCAGGCCATTGGTGTACACCGTCTCCACGGCGGGGTGCCCGTTGGGCTGATGAGGGATGCCGGTGAATCCGTTGACGATGGGGGTGACGATGCTGGGCAAGGCGGAGGTGGTGATGTTGGCTGGCGGAGAGCTGAGGCCTGCTGGGAATGAGGTACAACATTACCGCATAAGGAGCAAACCATTCCTGTGGGCTTATTTGGTACTAAAAAAAACAACAAAGAAAAATAAAAACACTGCATCCAATGCAGGTGTACACAGTCACAAACAACACACACAGACACACATGATATAGTGCCTCCTCTCTCTAATGCAAGGACACGGGTGCGACGTGAGTCTGTCACATATCCGCCGTTTGTCGTGACACATCCTGCAGAATAGCTCGGAAGTCAACCTGTGAAAAATGAGCCTGTCTGTTGTGTTTGCGCGATACCCCGCTGGCTCCTATTGCTCAGGATGATGAAACCACTATGCAACTTCAGAGCAAAAAAAAAAAAAAGAAAAGAAAAAAAGAAAAAAGCAACCCAAAAAAAACAAAAGAGTGGGGAAAAAAGGAAACCGATGTGGTGTAGATAGAGGCAGATTACAGAAGGAGATTTGCTTGAATGAGCAGGTAGCTTATACTCAAATATGCCTCTTACTTTTATACATACACAATAAAATACAATAAAAAAGTTGGCAGTTTGACAAATGGGTCGGTCGTAACATACATAGTACAAGCCTGACAGGCTGCTGCAGAGAGGTTCATGAGTGGAATCAAAATTGCAAGCATCCTGTTCTCTGCTGTTCAATGCATTTTTAAAAGAACCCCTCGGTTTAGAAAGTGCTTCCAATTATGCCGGGGAATGTCAAAGTACCCATTTGGAGCGGATTCTCACTTTGTGATGGCCTCCCTCTAAAGGATGTTCTTCGTGGCGAAGCATTTCGAGCCAGCTGAGGAACAGCTCCCCAGAGGACCACTTCTCAATCTGGAAGCCCTCACACCCTGATTGGACAGACAACCCAGGTTGTCACGGAAACCCTTCAGCAGCTTGTCATATCCCCACGAGCCGGTACCTCAGCAAGGACCCCGCTGTGAGCGGCAGCTAAACAATCACATACACATACACACGGAGTACACCCTGAAATGGACCTGTAAATAAGCTGAGGTGCCAGTAAATACAGCGCATATTGTTACTTGTATTATTCTCTACTTATGACTCTTCTTTTTTATTTCCTATGCTCTTTTGTCTTCTCCATATCACTTCTGTCTGAGCGTTTAAGCTATGGAGGACGCTGACAGTTAACAACAATGGCAACCAGGGGAATTTTCTCGGCCCAGTGAGACTTCTTGTGTCTTTTGCAAAGGTTTCCTCTTTTCCTTTTCTTTTTTTTTCCAGAAGCCTCCCTGCGATTGCTTGTTTCCTGCGAAGTTGTGATGAATTAGACCGCAGCTTCAGCCCCATTCTCCTACCAGGACCCAGGAGACCGCCGCTCCTACTTTGAGGGCTGGAGGCAGCTATAGTGTACCCAGACCACACGCACTCTACTGTACCACCAGATAATGTATCCTCTCCATCATCAAGCAAATTCATTTTCCAAAGCTTAGCAGTGTTTTGGGAGCGCACACTTATGTATGTTCACCAGTTGCGACAGTGGAGGAACTAGTACTGTCCTGCAAAAGTAATAACACTGTTTGAACTTTTTCACATTTTATCATTTTACAACCAGATGCTTTTGTGGATTTTACTGGGACTTTATGGTAGAACAACACAAATTAGCAGATGATTGGGAAGTAGAAGGAGCATTCTGGACCATTTTCAAATCTTTTGACAAAAGACAAAAGAGAGAGGAGCATTAATTTTTCAGCACCCTCTAGTTGAATTTATTGAAAACCAACTCTTTTGGGTATTTTTGTGCAAGCTTTACAAATGTTTATACTGAATATTGTTGAGCTTTCTAATTATCATAGCTTTTCATCCAAGTTTGCCATATATTTACATCCATCCATCTTCTAATCTATTCTGATCATGTTCCTTATCTCGGAAGAAAAGCATCACCATGGCAGCATCAGTTTTAGTTTTCCACCACACATACTGTTCGACATTTGGGCGCAGATGTTCTAAATTGGCCTCATTTGGCTAAAGCAACATTTTTCACATCTTTGCCAGTTTAGGTCAAGAGCCATGTTTTAATATGTTTGAATAATTGCCATCGTCTTTTGATTCTCAGACGATAAACTGAACAGTCTATGATGTTCCCAGAACTCTAGATATTATTTTATAATTGAACCCGGCTGCTTTAGACATCTGCACAGCTTCATCTCTGACCTGTCTGCTTGCTCCTCGTTCTTCGTGGTTTTGCTTTTTTCTTCCACAACGTTTTTTCTAAAAAATGTCTGAAGCAGTTGGTTACATTGGATTTTTTTTTCTTTTTTTCTTTTTTTACAAAGATGAATAAAAGCCCTGAATACAATATGTAATATGAGGCATGTCTCAAACTTTTGTTGAAAACCATCTTTCATTTTTCTATCATGACAAGAAATTCCAACCAAATATTTCTCCTACTCGGGCGTGCCGTGGTGGCGTAGTGGTTAGCGCAACCCATATTTGGAGGCCTTGAGTCCTCGACGCGGCCGTCGCGGGTTCGACTCCCGGACCCGACGATATTTGCCGCATGTCTTCCCCCCTCTCCTTCCCCGTTTCCTGTCAGCCCACTATCATATAAGGGACACTAGAGCCCACAAAAGACCCCCTGGAGGGGTAAAAAAATATATATATATATTTCTCCTACTCTTACATGGCACAATAGAATAGCAATAAATCAGAGAATCTTGTAGCATTGGACTAATGTGTAAAACGAGAGGCATGTTACCTTATGTACAAAACTTTACAAGTTAACACCAAGT
Source organism: Xiphophorus maculatus (assembly GCF_002775205.1). Taxonomy (NCBI): domain Eukaryota; kingdom Metazoa; phylum Chordata; class Actinopteri; order Cyprinodontiformes; family Poeciliidae; genus Xiphophorus; species Xiphophorus maculatus. Next base: position 19,404,581 of record NC_036451.1, on the reverse strand, counting down.
GTGGCCGTGCCAGCAGACCGGTATTTTTGCCCCTGAGAATTTGTTCATTTTTGTCCACCACATGACATCTTAAAATTGTGACTTCAATGTAAATTTTAACAGTAGATGTGTAGATCAACGGATACTAATATTATTGCAATGCACTATAGCTGAGACTGCTGATCCCTTCCATGCAACTGCTGTTTCAGCACAGCAGTAAATAGAACAACTTTACCATCTTTCAGACTTTCTGGTTAACCATAGAGAAGAAAAACTCAAATTATTAAAATGGAAATACATTTGTAACAATTTATGTCCTGAGGCACATAATGGGTTTATGATAAAAGGAAAGACAATAACGTCATGGCCATTAAAGCTATGATTACATGTGGAGGCCATTTATGTGGCGAATCATCATCTTTATCCTCACTGTCACCATGTTCCAATGACCAGCATGAGCAAAGCCTCCAAACTTCTCTCCTCAGCTGAAATGAAGAAGTATTTCCTACTGTCCTGGAATGGAAAATAAGACATTTCCATTTTATACCTCACTAGACATATAGTTTTGCTATAGTGGAAAATTGTATTCATAGCTTGTTTACAATGCACATGCAACAGTGCAGATCTACATGCGGCTGTCAGCTTGCGCAGCGAGTATTGGTCCGTAATAATGACATGTTGTTTCCCACTTGGGCATGGTTGAATACAAAGCTATTGGGTAGCAGATTATATATTCTATACAGCTGGAGCTTTGCTAAGAATTCCTTCCTCGTGACTACGGCACAAAGGGAGTCCACACTGTGAAACAGTATGGATAAGTGTATGTCACATGCATTTATTTATGTCATGAATACAAAATTATATCCACATTACTGTCGGTTCTTCTGAGGAAGGGAAACTGTTGATTTGCTCTCTGCAGTGATTTCCTCATGGAGCAAGTCTTCGAATATGACAGAGGTATTTATTATGCTAATTACGCATTCAAATCATCGAGGAATGCCATGCCCGTGCTGTAGAGTGCAGTCATTACCAGCACAAGGACTGTCTTTTGCTGGAGCAAGTAATAAGCACTCAAAACAGATGCTTTCATCTAACTGATTTAAAATGTGATGCATTTACAGTCAAGGAGAAAATGTCTGTCTGGTGTGAATAATAAATCTGCGTATGGGAGAAAGAGCTTTTTTCAAAGGCTAGTCTGCATACCAATAAATACCATGCGATGTTAAACACTGCCCTTTAAATCTTTAAGGCAAATCAACTGGGACGTAACGCAACATGTATGTTCATTTAAATGAACATACCTGTAAGAATGATAACCATACAAATATCAGAATACTGTGTGTTCTGTTTATGGTGCATGATTTTTACCACTGCTGCCTTTTACATGTGATAATAAGACTTTACACGTCTGCCCTTGGGACAATAATCAGTGATGTGCAGTCCTTCTATGAATCACATCCTTAAAACTGCTCCTGACATTGTGACCCCACTCTAATCTTCTGCTATTTATTATGTTTTTCACTGGCTAATTGGCCTTTTAATCACCAATTCACTTAAGTTAAATGTTTGGAAGTGAGGAGACACGTAAAACATGCAGGACCGAGACTGGCAACCACTGCGTTATTCAAATTTATGTTTATTTATATATAATTCAGGTTTTGTCAGCACACAGTTAAAAAGAAGCAGAATGAAATTTACTATGAAATACATAATCAAAGAGTCATATCTAAACAGAGAAGAAACAAAAAGAAGCACCACCATTTTTAGTTAATCATTTCCAGTTATTGACTGGTTATCCTTTCTTTCATATTATCCAAGAAAAAATTGTACTAATTTTTAGATTTATTGCATCTTCTTGAACTAATCCCAATTCAGACTTATTTATTTATAGCCATTGTAAAACTTCACCAAGCAATTTTCTGAATGTATCAATCATTAACACTGGGGACATTAATTAAAAGATGAGGAACTGAAATTTTGTCATCTGTATAAGTGCATGGAGGTTCTCGACATTCTTCTACACATACTATTGTAAAGCTCAGATTTTTTTGGTTGTGTTGACAGAGTGTGTGCCAGCATTGCATGTACGATGATAAAACACCGAGTCAAATGATGATGGCACATACAGAGTAAAGAAGGACATGATTCAAACCAGGAGCAGAGAAAGAAACACAAGAAAACAAGCTTTGATGCCTGCCTGAGGAGATGGCTGTAGCGTTGCTCCCCCAAAGACAGTGTTGAATACATGTGCATGTGTTAGTGAGGATATCAATGGCTTGTGCACAGGAATATGAAGAAATATGTTGAAGCCTTCACTTTGCCTGCTCCGCTTCTGAGGGCATTATGCATGCAGTGCTGCGACTACAGCAATGTGCCAGACTTTCCGATCACCGAGGAGGCCAGCTTCTGAAGCTTTGCTGCAGGTGAAAGTTTTTCTTTCACAGCTCTGATCTGAGTAAGGAAAGAGCTGCGACTTTGGTTGTAAAAAGCATATGCACACAAAAGGACAAGGCCAATAACCTTTCGGCCATGTTCAATACCTCGAAGATAATGTCTTTACCCTTGAAGTTACAATTAATCTAATCTTTAATGTGCAATGTGTAGATGTATAGTAGGGGTCGTTCATGTTACTGTTAGCCTGGAGATACTGAAGCCACGGTCATTATGAAGTGGAAAGATTTATGTTTTAACACTGAGACAAAGGACATCTAAATTAGAAAAGTGTTCCAGAATAGAAATTGTAATAATGAAAACACATGATGATCTCATACACAATCTAATTTTACCAATGGAACCCACCATTGACTTCTTGATGTCAGCAATGATGTAAGCAAAGATGTGACAGGAGAATAGCCTTCGCCACATTAGTTGGTTCCCATTTATCTTATAGTATTAAGGCTGAATCATTCTATTATTATTATTGCACATTAAAAGCTGCAGTCCAACAGTTTTTATCCATTTATCCAGACAACTAGGGGGTGTTTAAACACTTGTTTATCCACAAACCTCCTTCTAGGAGATCCAGTCTCCAGCTGACCTACCTCCTCACAGAGCAGCTCTACCCTGTACCTTCCCCACTCAGCTCCACCAGACTAGCAGCAGCAGCAACTACCAAACACATGGTGAAACTACCGAGTATGCTGAGCTTATCCTACCAACTACTTCTCAGTCCAATGCTTCTAATAAAACTTGTAAATAGCATCGTGGAAATGAATTATTGAGTGCTGAAGGCAGTTTTGGAAAGAGCAGGAGCTTCTTAAAGAGATAGAGTACAATTTCAAGGCACGAAACTGCAAAGTCAAATTTCTTCTAAGTTATGTTTTATATTCAGCAATTTTATAACACCTGAAGGTAACAAAGTTACTTGACTGAGCTGCAAAATGGCACTATGTGCCTGAAAATACATAATACTGCCCATTTAAAGCTAAAAGTAAACTCTTAAGTGTTCATCTAGCCAGCTGTTTGCTTCGGTCCTGATCTGATGCATCACTTCACTGTTAAATCTTTAGAATAAGCAGTCACAAGCTTGTTAATTAATCCTTTATTTAATGTAAACCTCCAAACTAATTCTTCCTCATCACTTGCTTGTTTTAAAATTAATGTTTTTATAAACCACATGCCCAGAAGCCACAAAGGACAGGTAGTATTAAGAAAGATCAGCACGTCAAACAGCTCATTAGTTTCCTGGTGTTTGTCACCATGGAAGGGTTCTGCATCAGTGGGTTAACTGTGTTTGAATCCAGGAGGATGTCGTGCCACATTCAGTCTGTCTGTCAGTGGGTTGTCCCTGGCTCTGCAGCGTCTGCAGTACATTTCGTCTTATGTGCACTTGTGCATCTTGTATGTCTTCACTGCAGAACAGCACCATACAGGAGAACATTAGAGCGACTTTGATTACACACTTCTCTCATTCCAAACAAAGCATCCTTGACACTGCGTGTTCTTTGCCACATATACCCAGCGGGATGCGCATTTCTCTCCGTTTCTTCCTTCCTTTTACTGTATTTATCTCTCCCTCCTTTCTCTCTTTCCATATCTCCAGCTTCCCCCCTCACCCTCTCTCTCTCCTCGGTTTTGTTTAACTTTCTTTTCTTCTGCAGCACTCAGGGAGAAGCACCTGGTGAACATTATTTTCAAAAAGCATCATCATGCATCATTGTAAGGATACATTCTCTAATCAGCCAAGCCATCTGGCAAACGGCTTATGCACCATCAAGCCTAAATGCTTTGCATCTGTTGATCGAGTGCATGTCTTCTTTTTTTTAGAGAGACATCCTTAACCTCTGAACCTATCAAACAAGATTTTTTTGTCATAAACATGTTGGTTACTGGGTAATTTCAAAATAAGGTGAAGAGTATAAAAGTATTGATTGATGAGTTTAGATGTTCCTTTCAAACTTAACAGAAAAAAGTCAAATACAAACTGATTTTAGAAACATAATTTGATTGATGAGACAACTTTAATGCATAAGTTAAGCTTTAGCCAAAGCGGAGATGCACTCTAAAATAAGATTTGGATATTACGATGAATTATTCCACTGAATCGTGGCAGGCATCCTACAGTCTCTCAGTAGTGTCAGAATTCCTTGCCCTACTTTCACAGACAGCCTTGCCAGTAACGTTATGTATTCCTTCAATGAACTCTAAATATGTCACAGTCAGAAGAAGGAGGTTTGTGTATGTGTGGTGGTGGGGTAGTGTGGGGGGTTAGGGGCATAAAACTCTGCAAACTAGGATCAGCAAGCTGGGGTACCGACTCCTGCAGCTGCTGCCCGCAAAATCAAATGAATGAATGAAGCAAAGGGAAATAAATTGAATATTTATGACTAACCTACTTCACCTGCTATTCTCTAACTCACTTTAAATGCCCTTGTAAAATTGTAGGTCTATTCAAAATGTATCTTACTGCTGTTAGGTTAGATGTTTATCCAAATACCAAAAAGCTCTTCTTAAGGTTGCTTAAGAAGAGCAACCTTCTTGTTTAATTAATGTTTAATTAAAATTGTTATTTTGCCAGTCTAGAAATTCAGAAAGCTTTAAAAGTATTCATAACTAACCATAGCATTAAATGCTGATTGGCATTAAATATAAACCTGTCCACCAGAATTAATAAAAAAATATATATTTGAATGTGAAAACAGTATTCGTTCACTGTCTCTTCATTTTTAAGTGACATTGCCTGCTTGTCTAACCCAGTTTTAAAAGCGATCCAACAAATGTACCTCCAGACATTCAGAACTTGTTTCAGGGGCACCAAAGTCCACCTGTTAATCTACAAGTACCATTTGGCATACTGAATCACTTTTATCTAGTAATCCAAACAACTCTTAAACCTAGCGAGACAGAAATAGTGCCTGTAAAACGTATCAACTTTCTTGAATTTTCTTTTTCTTTTCATCGTCTGTACAAATCAATCATGAACAAAATTTGGCTTTTGTGACCACAAAAACAAAAACGGGCAAAAGCCTTCTTGAATGTCAAAGTGAAAACAGATTTCTACAAAATAATGGCAATTAAATAAAAACAGATAGTCAGTCCCGGTAGTCAGGGGATGGATACAAAACTATGTCTGACACACTGAACATCCCCTGTAGTTCAGTTTAATTCATCACCAAGAAATTAAAGGAATGTGGCCCATGTATAAATATGTCTACATCAGGTCATTTACACAAACTGAGTCACTGTGCAGGAAAAAGTCCAGTAAGCGAGGCCACTAGAACGCCAGTGAGTGCAAGGAAAGAGTTGCAAACTTCAGTAGATGAGATGGGAGAAACTCTGCATACAACTACTGTTGCCTGGGTTCATTACTACTCAAAACTTTATGGGAGAGTGGCAATGAAAAAGCATCAGTTGAAGAAAACTCAGCTAGGCTGGACTTAAGTTCGCCAAGAGGTTTGTGGGAAAGTTCTTTGGTCCCCAGACAAGACGCTATGTTTGAAAATGGGGCCAGGTCAGCAGATCATCCAAACAGGTCAGGTTTAATTATTCTTAAGGTGGACATGGTGAAGAGAATCACATACGTCCAAAAGTAGCTTGTTTTATTATTATTATTTTTGTACATTTGTTGGATATTCATAAAGCCACATTTTGATGATATGATTGATTTGTAAAAGCAATAAAGGGAGGAAAACAGCAAAAGGGGTGAATACTTTTATAGGCACTGTAATTTAGTTCTTGTTTTTTAGTCACTGCATTTGTTTTTGAGTGTCTTTACTTAGTCAATAACAGGTAAACTGGGATTAATTTGACAATTTTAATTCTTGATTGTATTAATAATAATTAGATATTGTTTATTTTTCTTAATTCTTCTCATGAAAATGCCAAGAGATCTGAAAACTTGAATTTCACTTTTCATAAGTTGAACTTTTACAGATGACAAAAACAAAATCAACAAGATTTATTTTGGTTTGAGGCACAGACTCGGTTTTCTATAGACTGCAGCTGGCGAGATGCACTAACAATCCAAGTTGACTGGAGGACAAAGCCTTTCACACAACCCATGCACACACACCGACTGTGCTCCTTGCAGCGCGATTACACTATCTTCAATCAGCACCATTGTGTTGCAAAAATACAGGTATGCATGCCGAATACAAAGCTCTGAATTGCAGCACTGTCATTGCTTTTACCCATCAAAAATAAGAGCTTCTCAGCAAGACTGAGCTCTGGTTTTAATCACTGTCTTAGATTGATTATGCCTGCCCAAAAGTGCACACTTTGCGCTGAAAACATCAATGTGAATATTTGACAAATGTCTCGTCTTTCCACATACATCACCTAGAGTTGAAAATGATACTCTTCCTGCCTACAACATGTGTGTCTGCTGGCACAGTATCACTTCAGGCACATTTTTTTGTTTGTGTTCAGGTGGAGACGTCTCTGACTCAGTCCTTTTTTTGTTTGTTTTTTGAAGGTTGTATTTTTAAATTTAATAATTGGGTGATTTTTAAATTGGCTGATGATTTTTAAATGTAATAATTGGGAGCAAATGTTTAAATGAATTGCAGATTCAATCTTGCCTTGCAAAAGTGCATGGAAGTATGAGTATTTTACTGCATATAAAAAAAAGTTAAAATATATACATACACACCCACAAATATAAAAGTAAATGTCATTCAGTAAACTACACCTTACACATACAATTTGTAGACATCAAAAACTATTTTTTTCTTCACAGACCAGGTGGGCAGCTGCATATATCAATGGAGATTAAATGTGTTCATTTTGGAGCTAGGGTTTATTTCTTTATCCTTTACAACTGGACAATGATAGTGATCTCCCAGCAGGTTCCAGTACATAGCAGGTTTGAGTTTCTGTAGCTGCCAGGTTTTTCTGAACCTTTTTTGACAAGGTGGTAAAGGTGGTTGAAAACCTGGACAGAAGAGGCTGTAACATAATGATTCAGAGAACCACATCATTGTTTTTGACTCAGGAAAAAAAAAAAAAAAAGGAATTTACTACCTAAATCTTCAACATTGAAAATATTTAATATTTGTTAATATTTTAATTAGCTATTTGTTATTATGTTTTCCTCTTCTCTTCATGATCCTACCCATTGTTTTTGTCTTCTGCTGTGTTTTTGGTGTCACTCTCTAACAAGATATTTTTGTGCCTGCAGGCACACACGGTCACAAAAACACAGACTTTGCGTTTGAGTGGACAGTGGGAGGGTTACCTACATATTATTTCATGTATGCATGTATTTCTGCCTGTATTCACCCAGTGTAGAACAGAAAAAAAAAAAAACAAATCCAAGTCTTGTGCATCCAGTTCTTGTTTTTAAAATGTGTTGAAGCTGTTTCTTGCATCACAAAAAATACAAAATGCATATTTATCCCCCTCTGCTTTACTTTTTTCCCCTTCAAATTCTTATTGAAGGTGGGAATGGAGAGTGGGTAGACCCAACAAGCACATGCAGAGAAAGAACACAAATATTTTTCCCGATAAAAAAACACAGCTCAACAATAGTTTGATAAAGTGACGCAGGTTTTGTATAAACTGTATTCCTACGATGACTTTAAAGAGCATTTAAAACAAATCTCTCTGTGCTGCTGATGGCTGTGTCTCTCAGACAAGTAGCTTTAAAGTTACCAAAGACTTTGCAGTAGAAACTGAACACTGCTGAGATGACAAAGTATGAGAGTGGAGCACAACAAAGACTCAGATACTGTATAATTTATTTAGGCTTATGCTTTTGGTGAGTGAAGAATCTTGAAGTTTTTTTTTTTTTTTTCTAAAGAAAAATGAAACCCTGCTGAATAAGCAAATCTTCGGCAGTGGGTAGGTGTTTCAAAGTCCTTTTCTTCCCACTGTAATGTATGTGCATGGAGGCTGTTTGTTATGGAAAACAAACCCAACTGTATGCAAACCATGCACAAGTGCTTCAGAGCACAAGGTCAAAATGCTACGGGGAAATTAATGCCTTATCTGTACATTTAGTAATTGATGTTCTTTACTCTGCTGCTTCTACTGTAACCCTAAATCTCAGCAGTCACAAACAACATAAACATGCAAATCTCGTCTCACTTTCCCTTTTCCTCCAGAGGAATAATTTTGGATTACCGGTAAATAGGCACCCTTTCTTTAGGCCATGCTGCAGATCTAGCTTGTTACACACACACACACGCACCCCAACGCTACGCACGGCAACATAAACACAGACGTTATTAAAAGACGCTCTGGCTTGCTACCATGGTACAGAAACACCATCACATAGAGAAAGGGAATGAAACTGAGTGCTCACCCAGGGTTTGATGAAACTCACCCGACACCGGGGTCATGGGAGTGGGTGGGAGGCTGTTGATGTTGAGCGCCCCCATCTGGTGGATCTGCGTGGCAGGGAAGGCCACGCTAGGCGTGATATAACCTCCATGGGTTGCTGCCATGATGGCTGCCTGCTGCTGCATGAGCTAAAGAAGACGGACACGGAGAGATGGGTGGAGGACAGGATGGGGGAGAAGAAGGTGACAAGGGAAAAGATGGCGATGAAAAATGCAATAAGTGGCCGAAGAATCGGGAGAGGTTGGAAGAAGGGGAGTAAGAGTGAAAGATATCAAGGGCAGACGAGAGGGAGGGATTTGTGGTGATGTTGATGGATGGATAGTGCATGGAAGTGCAGAGAAAGTAGAGCAGAAGAAAAGAAAGAGAAGAAAAAGAAGCCTGTCAACCTATGTTTAGTGAATGTGCCCGTCCTCGCAGCAGGAAGCCTGTCACCAGCTGCAGAAACAATTTAATAGCTGTCTGTTGGGCTCATACAAATCAAGGCATTGACATGTGCACATTATCTCTGTGCTCAGGGGACAGACAAAGTTTGCAGAGTTACAATGCCTTTTTTCCTCATAATTGTCAAACTTCACAATACTTTGCTCGGCTGCATAGAAATGCCACAGTTGCCTCCCACTCTCATCTGCTTTTCCTCGGGCTCATGTTTAATTTTTTCCGATGGATTTGTGATGATTACCACTTGGAGCTTGACATTCAGTCATCACTTAACATCTTCTCTCATTTTATAATTTATTTGGCACATGGTGCTCAAACAAGAGTGCTTTTCTCTAAACACATTTTGCATAAAGAGTAAAGATTTGGGCTTGAAGATTCAACACTAAGCAAATCATAAAAAATAAATAAATAAATATCCCGTTACACAATGGGCTGTCAAGGAATGTGTCAAATATCAGATCCTGCCCAAACTGTTCTGGTAAGTGGAATTAATATTGACACACAATTCAAATGAGTTTGACTTACAAACATAGTCAGACGCTAAATTATTTATTTTTACATTTTGTTACATAGCTTAACATTGCAAAGTATTTCCTTGAAAACAAACACAAAGTAACAAAACTGTAGATGGAAAAGTAAAGTCAGCATTTAAAATCTTTTCTAAATAAAAAGTTGAACAGTGTTGTCACCACATGTATTCAGGTCTTTGTACTTTAATACCCCTAAAATATTCTGTAATGTCAATTGTCTTTAGAAGTTACCTAATATGTAAATACGGTCAACTTGTGTTTCCTTCTCAGTATAAATACAGTAACATGATACTTGACAGGATCTATGAAAGTGACACAGCAAACAAGGTGTAATGAGGGGTTAAGTATATATATATATATATATATATACAGTACAGACCAAAAGTTTGGACACACCTTTTAATTCAATGAGTTTCCTTTATTTTCATGACTATTGACATTGTAGATTCACACTGACGGCATCAAAACTATGAATAACACATGTGGAAATATGCACTAAACAAAAAAAGTGTAAAACAACTGAAAATACCCCTTATATTCTAGTTTCTTCAAAGTAGCAACCTTTTGCTGTGATTACTGCTTTGCACACACTGCATTTTCTTGATGAGCTTCAAGAGGTCGTCACCTGAAATGGTTTTCACTTCATAGGTGCCCTGTCAGGTTAATAAGTGGGATTTCTTGCCTTATAAATAGTCATGAAAATAAAGAAAACCCATTGAATTAGAAGGTGTGTCCAAACCTTTGGTCTGTACTGTATATATATACTGTATATGTTAATTTTGACCGAACTACTATATGTGGAAGAATGACATTCTATACTCCTCTAAGCAAAGCATTCCCACTTTGTAGCATGGTGGTGACAGTATCATGCTGTGAGTTTGCAGTGTTTCAACAGGGATACATGAGCTGATGTCAGTTGATAAGACGGCAAATCAATATTACTGGAGGCTATAAAAGACCTGGGTCTAGGGGCAGAGGTTAATTAGGACACTGACCCTAAACAAAGAGCTAGCGCTGCATCAGAAATCAAAACATAATCTTGGGGTGCATGGCTCAAGTGGCACTGCAAAGTATTAACATAATGCTTTTTTGTGCTTTATTTGCAAATACTTTGGAAACCGTGTATCATTTTTCCCACTTCACAATTATCCACTACTTTGTATTGGACTAAAAATGTCAAAATGAAATATACTAAAACTTGAGGTTGTAACATGACAAAATGTGAAAAACATCAAGGTATATGAATACTTTTGCAAACCACTGTATGTTCTTAATGTGAAACATTAAAAACTTGATGGCTTAGGCAAAGAAATCTTCAACACACACACACAAAGTAAGAGTTTAATGCATAAAAAATTTAATTTCCCTAAAAATGCCCTCACATGTCCTTCTCCTACTAAATGGACACATTAGAATAACATTTTTGAACCAAGAGTAGCTCTAGACTCAATTCGAGACCATGTTAGTAATACAACACCTTCAGTGAGTAAATGTCTATTTTCTCTTGCTGGACAATCCCGCAAAGAGATACAATCAATAGCCTTTCACTCCCTCTGCATTTTTGCTTAGCATGAACTGAGAAGTGAGAGCCGAAACCATTTTCCATCAAATGCAGCCCAAGGAGTGTTTATTCATATGCATAGGACATGCTCACATGCACCGCTGCCTTGAACCGCGCTCGCTAACAAAGACACACACACACACACGCACACGCACACACACACACACACACACACACACACACACACACACACACACACACACACACACACACACACACATACACACCACATGCATGAAGAGTGATCGAGACTATTTGAGCCTCCGCACTCTGCTTAAATTCTCCTGGTGCAAAAACCACCCTCTGAATGCCTAATTTAGAAAAAATAAAATCCATCACTGTACAATGGCTTTTGCAGCTGGTGAACCACTGGTTTTATCTGGGGAATCAATAATCTTTTGCAGGCCATGTAGCTGCCCATCAGGCATGCGGACTTGTGTGGTATAGGAATACAAACACAGCAGACCCAACCTCTTGCCCCATGTCTCTGCATCTGTTTAATACTGCATGGCTTGTATGTGTCAGGGGAGCTGCTGATAGCTGTGGCCTGAGATCGCTTCGCGCGGGCAGAAATCAAACTGCGCTGCCACTTGCACTGATGCTAATGATGGCAGTAAAGGTACAGAACGGCTCTCTGGTTGTATTTGCATGTGGACCTGGCGACGGAAAAGCCAATTATTTTTCCCTGAGTGCCCCTGTCAGGTAACCTTAAAGTGGTTATCCTGTTGTAGAAAGCCCATTGTTGGAGCCTCATCCGTAAGCCACATGCCTCGAAACAGTTTATTAATGCCTGTGGTCATTTGCATATTTTATCAATGTGAAAAATGTGAATAATTCCTTTCTACAAAAAGACAAGTTGGACATTTTAGAGACTAAAACTGAAATATATATGGTTAAATCACAAAAATAATTATGCTCTACCAAATAAGTAAACAGAAAGGTCCAATGATTTGTGATTTGAGCCATTTTATGTTCTCGTTTCTATTTTGTCACAATTTTGTTCCACATGCTTATTATGAAAATGCTATATATATCAAACATAGTCTGAAAGAAATTTGACTTCACAATTTGCCTCCATCATAACAATGCTTCCCACTATGCCGTTTACAACCATTATTAGGAGCGTTGGACTGAGAAGCAGTTAATATGATGAGCTCATCAGATGCACAGTTTCCCAGGTGTTTGCTAATTGCTGCTAGTCTGGAGGAGATCTGCATGTAAGTAAAGTACAGGTTCTTTAATACAGAGCTTTAATTTGTGAAATCTGTTTTTTAAAGCCAAATGAAAATGCCACAAAAAACGAGAACAGCTTCTACAAAAATATCATTAAAATCTCTTTTCTTGTTTTTTTTTTTTGTAAAAAAAAAAACAAACTACAATTTTGGTCAAATGTATATACATGCCCAGGTGGTTATTCAAGTAAAACCCATCTGCCCCTTGTCAGCCATCAGCCTTTTTAGTCTTAGTCTGCATGGAGTAATAATCGCAGTGGGAATAAATACTAGCATGACCAGAATACCATCCTCTCTCCCAGCTCCAAATGTCTTAGATAATGTGGCCCGTAATGCCATCTGTCAGATTGTCATGGATAAAAAAAAAAAAACCTCTCACATTAATTGTTGCTTTGTTCCAAAATAAAATCCAACAAATTGGAAACTCAAGCATGTAATTATGTTGGAATGCAGCGGTTAACACAATCTGACTTCAAGAAAAAGAAATAAATAATCAAAGAGCAGCTATGCCGACCGAGGGAAACACAGTCACTCCGTTACACTTTTCATATGCTTATTTCTCCTCTCTCTGAAATTCAAAGACATTATATTCATAAGACCCCTTACCCCCCTGAGCTCCCCCCTACACCCTATTTATTTATGCACTCCCCGAGTAGATAGAAACCGTCTCTGGTAGAGAATGAGCAAAGCTGAGGAGTCTTCATCATCACACACAAAACCATTTCTAGCTGCCTTTCAAAAGGCAGACCGAAACAAGGGAACAAAAAAAAAAAAAAAGACAGAGTGCATCCAGATGAAAAGGAGCACAGAAAGTTGCCTGGGCTCCAGCAGCATTCAGTTAGTGTCAGACATCTGCTTTTTTATTGCAACCTGATGGCATTACTCTCCCCTGGTGCTAGCAGGCAATCACCTCTTTATCACATGGCAATTATCTCCGTAGTGCTGCTCTGTGACTCGCCGACTCTTAGTGCTGTCACATGTGACCCCTTACAGCCCAACCAGCCAATGACAGAGAAAAAACGCGGTGGCTGTGGTGAGTCAGGGGGTGGCGGGGAAGCGTAGGGGGTCCAGAAACAAAGAAGGGCTAGCAGGGGAGCGATAGAGAGAGGGTGTAAAAGGTTGGAAAAATTAGAGTGTCAAGGAGACAGTGGGTCACAGAGGTGAACTCAAGGGCCACATTTGTTACCACCGAGCCAGCAGGCTGCGTTTCTCAATAGTTTTCTCATTTCTGATGCGCTCCGTAAGAAGCGCGCATGCATTCACTCACGTGCAACGGCTGGCCCCTCGCATGCATAATGCAGAAAAATCAGGTCACACTCACACAGCCTGGCATGTGCATGCGTGTGGGCAGTTTACAGTACAGCCAAATGATGCTGTAATTTGTGGCCATCATTTCTCTCCCCCGCACAGCGTGGCAGTTTGAACGCAGAACCCTCCGACAGGGGGAGATGTTTCCTAATGTGAGCTTACAGCCGTCTTCCTCCTCCCTCTCATCCACCCACGCTCACTGTCACTATTAGCGCCAATTCCAACCATTCCTTCTCTCTTCTTGTTTGTCTCATTTTGCCTAATGTATGTTTTCAGGGAGGCGCTCATGATGCATTTAAATATTAAACATCTCACTTGTTTCATTTTCTTTTTTTCTTCTTCTTGTTTTGCCCTGTGACACACTTTGTAGTCATGCAGAGCTGAAATGTCTGGCTGAAACCATCTCAGAGGATAAGGGGGAAAAAGAGTGTTCAAATGTGTTTGTATCTCAGAAAGGGAAAAACAAAAAAAAAAAGCTAATAAGTGGTTGCTTTAAGACCTGAACTCTGCGTTTCTTGGGAGAGCTATTATCATTCAACACCAACTCGGGATTGAAACATGGATTTGCGCTCTCTTGCTTTCTTTGGCTGAAATCGCCTTCTTTTGCAAATAGGTTGTCTCCTGTCAGAGCACGCCGGTGTCTCTGCCTGTCGTAAAAATGGCACATTTCTCACTTTTGGCACATGTTGTCAGTGTTGTACCCCTCCTCAATTTGTGTTCAGAGCCTCCATCCTTCCCTCCTCCCCCTCCTGGTTTGACTAAAATCCAATTTACTGGCTGTCAGCTCAACTCTATAATCCTATCCACTGCTGTAGTGGAGAGGTAGCTCTTTGAATTTTACCATTTACTGTATTCACTGGTTATAGCTATATATACCATCTTTCCCCGTGTCTGTATCCTATGCTTCCCTACCTCGTCTTCTCTTGGCCAGTGTGTATGGAGAGTAGGCGAGCGTGTTGTGTGTCTTTGGAGATAAAGTCCTTTTTCTGTCACTGCAGGATTTTCGTCTTGGGGTAATATGTGTAGTTTATCTTGCAGCAAAGAAACATTAATCGTATCACTTCAGCGCACTCTGGCTGCAGGGGAAATCAAGACTCCACAGCATGGGTGTGCATCCAGCTTGAATGAGTCTCACATATACAAAATCAATGCACACGTTTTTTTGTTTTTTTAAAATTAAGGCAATTTCTCTGTTACATAACAAGCAGACCAGTGTTTTGATTCATTAAATATGCACAGTAACACAGATGAAATGACTTTACTGAAAATCCATAGCTAAAAGTTGGGTTGAGTTTATCTCCAAAAACTCCTTCTCGCCAAATGTTTCTGCAGCAACTTTCTGTGTTTTGGTGGATTCCTTACGTTTGGGTCTCCTTTATTCACACCCATAATACAAAAGTGACCGTTACATATCCACATTTTCTGTTTTGAATGTAATGGTAACCAATTCTCCCTGTGATGCTGATGTATCCCTCATGCCCTTGTGTCTTCTGCTCCGAACTCAATTTCCAAGCTCCGCTCCGCTCTTTGTCATATTATATGAATGTATCAGAGAAAGAGAGAAAGAGAGAGAGAGGCTGGGGGTGGGTGAGGGTTGTTGGTGGGCGAACTCACTGCCCAGTGTACGCAAGTGTGTATGCTCTTGTGTGCATCTCTATGAGCCGACACGGGTCTCTGCCACAGTAAATAAAAGTCATGGCCAACCAGAGCGGTGCACAATGGTCTCCCTGCAGACCGCCACGGCCTCCATCGCCCCTTAAACATTTGCATTTCTCCACATTTCCTGGGAAAGGGCTGCATTTCATGAATGGTAATGAAGGTGGGAGTTTTAGTGGAGAGTGCACAAGAGATGCCCTCGCAATTACTCCAGGATGGTCAATTTGCACATTTCACAGTGGGTCCCACGGCTGTGATATGAAAATGAGGGAAATGGATAGGCCCCCAAGACATCACTAACATCAACAATTAATACTGACATTTTGATACTGCTCATATATATATATATTCAGATAGATGATGAGAAACATTAATTCATACCACTACATTCCAGAAAGCGTATTCTGTGCAATGCATGTATTATTTTCTGCATTTATGCAGCGTCTCCTCACAGATGCCATGCTTCTTTATCTCAGTGCAGGATGGAAAGCCTTTCTTAAATTCATTTCACTGTCCTTCAAGCAGGAAGTCTGCAGGTGTATGCGTGTAAGCTGTGAGAATGGGGGGTCTCTCCACATGCGCTTCTCTTCAGCAGGAAAGAAGAAAGTTTGTGTACAGATAAGTTGCCTGTGGAATATTCAGGGTGAGCCCACAGCATATTGTGGGCCTGGAAAGAGGGGGCAGGGAAAGGCAATGTATGGGTGGAGGGGCATGCAGAGGGGTTCATAGGCTGTCTGAACTCATCAAAGTGCGGCGGTCTGCTGTGTGTGTATAATGTCACGCCTTGAGGGGGTGGGGGCGAAGTGGCAGGAGGGCAGGGGAGAGCTGATGAAGAGGTTGGAGGGTATGGCTAACTAAAGGTGCACATGCCGACATGCTGAGCCTATCGGAGGTCTGGGCGTAATGGCACTGCCGCAAAGAGAAGGAAATTTGTGAGAATTTCTGTAACAAAGTTTAATAAAATGGATTACTGCTAGAATCACAAAGACAAAAATCTATGTCACTGGTGTAAAGTGAAATTTTGCAGAGTTGGAACTAGTTAGTCGTATTGGGTAGTTTACTCAGTAACATTTATATTTTATTCTGATTCAAATGTAATATTAGTGTAACTATTTCAGTTAGTCAAATTAACATAATTACATTAAAGAATTTTCTAAAATTTAAAACAATCTTTACTTTTGTGACTGTGTTTGTAATTGTAAACATTTAAACGTAACAATGATAGCAGTATTAAAATTGACATTAATCAAACCCCATCATTTCAACTCATTAAATAACATCAATGAACTTATCACCTATTTAATGATGACTAGACAATGAGCACCCCTTTACATGTTCACATTTAAATGGGATGCAAATTGTTATCCAACCGTGCGATAAGCCTTAAATCAAAAATACAGAGCGTATCTTGGTTTCAAAAGAAAGAAAGGAACTGGGACATATTTGGATCTCAGTAGCTCTAAATGTAATAATGTCAGGTAGAAATTGAGGTAGCAGATAGATGGATGACGCTGTAAATGCTGGGTATTCAAATTGTACCTGAAAGACTTTCAGAGCATATGGAGTGCAGGTTTAATAGGTGCTGTATGTGCACGCTGCTGTGCCTGTATGAATGTTTTCATGTAAAACAGTTTAAACGAAAAGCTTTTGTGTTTCAGGAGAGGAAAAGAGCTTGCAATATTTGCCAAAGATAACCAGGTATACAATCGTGAGATGAGGCACAACTTCCATTCAAAGTGTTTGTGAGCATACAGCTTTGCTTTTTCACAGAAAATAATGTATATTTGATACATTTTAATTATGAATACTTCCCAAAAAATTATCTATTTAATTAATTGTTTCATTGAGTAACAAGTTAAAGTTAGTGTTATTAATTTACTTAACGTCACTAGATATAACTACCTATAGTCCCCAACTGTGCCATGGCCTGACTTATGGCAACATAAATTGCCTTACCTAAATGGCATGTACTTTTGTCTTTCTCATTCTGAAAAGCATCTAAACACAATAGTCACTGCATAATAATGCTCCTTTAAAATAGGAGTCTTGCTGCTAGCAATCTGGTAAACTTCAAAAAGTTAAGTAAAAATTGAAAACTCTTCTGTTACATTTATTTAAAAAGAAATGTAGTATGGCACTGTTCTTAATTCATCAACCAGGATAAGGCTGGTTAATGGCGCAAACTCTGCTTCCGTCTACAACGACGTAATTCATAGCTGGGAATTGCATCACACCAATGTGGATCGTGTTCCAGTTGAAGGTTGCATTTTCTTTATTTCTTTTGATGCCAACTAATATTAGCAATGCAAGCCAATATTATATTGTTTACCCTTCAAACACTAAAGGAATATGTCGATAAACACATATTGTAAATTATCAAAGTGACAGCACTAAAGATTAAATGAGTGTTATATAAAGTGGTCTTATTCCTTTCTCGTCTCCTTTTTTATTTTCCGGACCCATGAAAATTAAACAAAAGGAGACAGTGCAGCAACAATTAAATCAACACATCATCTGACAGCTCATCTTTTGTCCTTCTTAAATAACAGTCAACAGTGTCACAATAGAAGCCATTTGTTTCACATATCCAATACTATCTTTTGTAAATGATCATGTTTAACAATGAAATAAAACAGTGACCAAGTTTTCTGCTGTTACAAAGCAAATATTGCAAGACACTGAGAACACTGTCTGTTTTGCCACATTATTTACATGTTAAACTACATCTGGTATTACAATAGTTTATGACGACTGCACTCTGGTTTTCTCTAAATTTGATATTTCTGTGTATCGTGCTTTTTCCAACTCACCGCATGTGCGTAAGAGCTGTAGGTGCTAAAGGGAAGGGCGATGGCAGGATTAAAGATGCCAAACTGCCCCACCATCTGCTGCATACGTCTGATGGTGCGCTCCTTGTCTGTGTCGGCAAACTTGACCACCAGGCTGGAAGAAGCGCCCTGAAGGAAAGAAACGAAGAGGGAAAAAAAAATGACGGGCTTTTCTGAAAATACCTCCCACAATACTTGACACAGCCAAGAAAAAAACTAAACAAAACAGTCTGTATTACACTGTATTTCCAACCAGTTTTATATGTCTGGTAATTGTAGAAACAGCTTCAAAGTACTGAAATGAAAAGCAACTGTAATGTCATTCTTACTTGAAATGTTTTAAGCTTTCATGTTTATTAGCAGCAACAACCAATATTAACATCAATTTGCTCATCTTCTTCTTCTTCTCCGTTGTTAGTGAAGGAAGTCTTAGTTGCAACATCACTGCTCATTTTTATTACCACAGAGGTTTCTTTTTGGTTTTATCTGACATACAAGAGCATGGAACTATGAAATATGAGTAGAAATACAGTGTGCTTATTGAATGAACAGCTCTGTAAGCAGATGAGAAAACGGGAAGCCTCATTTCATTCCATCATAAAATCACTTGAAGCAAAGCAGCTGCAGTCTGGTTAACACAAAATTTCAATTTGACTCAACTTTCTATTCCTCTTACACAAAACGGCACAACTCCTGATCTACAGGGATCAATGGATAATTTTGTGCCTTTAATGATTCAACTGAACTGATTTTCTTTTTAATGTAACAATCATACAATTTACAACTCCGAGATAATAAACTTTTAATTGACTATTTAATTAAATACGGTTTTCATGAGCCACATTCAGACATGACATTTGTCGTGCACATAGAGTCAAAAACCACTGCTGACCAAACAGAACACAGAGGCTTTTCTTACATTTCTCTAAAACACCTTGCTGATCTTTATGACTTTTGGGGAAATATTCTATGAACTGAAGAGACAAGGGTGAAACATTTTTGAGGGTGTATGTCCTGTTATGTCCTGCTATAACTTAACACAGCATTTCAAAAAAAGATACCAATACTCAAACATGATTGGCGGTTCCTACTTAATGAAGCCATAAGCTTGACGCTCTCCGTATTTCCCCTTCGGTTCACTGGATGATAAAACGACAAAAACAACCCAGACTGGATCCTCTTGATAAAGTTAAACGGTTTACTTCAAAAAATAAAAAAAATATACAAATGTTGCTTATCTACAAATAGATTAAAGAATAAGATGAAAGAGGTAAAAAAAAACAACCTGTGTGGCTCCACTCCAACTGCACAACTCACTATCTAGCCACACCCTAAAATACTTAACTGCAATTACATATCCAAATCTACTAGAGGACCTTAGTATAGTCTAATATAACAAATTTGTACGCATGAGAGTTTTAACTGGCAATAATTTTTATTCTAATAAACAAATTATCATAGGAAATATAAACTTAATTTATCCTAAAGGTCTGAATGAACTAAAACTGAATTTAGGCTTCTACAATGATGGTGTTGGTGTGATTATCTGCGGTTACGTCGCTACTTCACAAATTGATGGAGAAGAAAGAAAATCCCAAAGGAGAATGCTAAGCCATAAGTTCCTGGGTTAAAGGAGAAGTGTTTTCAGGTTATGTAGATGGACAGGATTCCAAAGCACTCCACCAAGTTAATCTTTGAATGTTTAACAAAAATAAAAACACAACTGTAGTCATAAGGTCAAATGACATATTGTCGATTTTGGTAGAGTTGAGAGTAGGAACACTTTTGAAGCTTAATGTTTACTCTCATTTCATTCCAAAACCAATTTTGATGTTTGTTTGGAATCGTTGTGCTGCTGGAGCACCAAACAGTGTTCAAGTTTTGACTTTCTGACTCAAACCTTAAAAAGAAAAGCAATCAGTCCAAGTATTTCCAGCACTACCAAGTAGTAGTGTTATATTACCAGCATTTACCAAACTGGAAAATGCTTTTACAAATCCATCCTTAAGGGCTCAAAATAACATGATATTCAAGCCAATGGTAACTCTGTGCAAACACTTGATTGGTACTTTACCCTAAAAACTGAAGTGCAATTATCACTAAAGGCACCAGGATCTGTTATGTCTACTACAGCGGTCAATTGTTTCTACACATCTGTATCCAATTTTCAAATGAAATCTTTTGTTTTAAGGGAACTCTTTTCTATCCTGTGATGTTTTTATTCCTTCTTCCCTTCCTGTCAGTGGCTCCAGCTATGCATTCATTAGCAAACTTCATCCTTCATTAATAATCTTCAAATGATTGAGAGCCACGGTTGACCTTTTGTGTACTCCGCCTTCTTCCTGCCCTCTACACCCCAAACTGGCCAATTGATCCACATAAAAGGCCATAATATTACTCTGTTCTGACAGTTTAGAAAGGTTGTGTGTCAAGCATGATAAGAAGCCCCATGAAATTGATGCAAGACTGTCAATAACAGCGGTTGGCCGCTGATATGCCGGAACTAAACTGTGCGTATTTGGGAATGGATGGAGTACAGCAATGATGGACAAACATGTCATTCCAAATGGTATCCATAATGTCAGGTATTAGTAACACCACATTCATGATGTTTTTAATTTTCCCGTCTGTGGTTTTTCTATCACACTAAGGTCTCCAGCTAATAAAGACATCCAGAGAGAGCAAAAGATACCCAAAGACAGGCACTGGACCTTTCGACTGTAGCTTATAGATTTTATGCTCTTCTTCTCTCTTTTCTCCCCACTTTGCTCAATATTTCCTCCCTCCGATCGCCCTCCTCCAGGCTTGCTCTGCTGAATCACAGGCTTGAAAGACTGCAGGTGTATGGCCAGTTGATTAGTTGGCTCTCTGACTAAATGACTGATTGCCTATTTAGCTGAATGACTTACTGAATGAAATAGTATCTCACTTTTACATACATACAGTATATACTGTATATATATATATATATTACAAAGTGACATTCAAAACAAACTGATTTAACTCAGAAGACTTATTAAATAAGCATGTGTTACCAGCACGATGTGGTATGTCAAGTTTGTGCAGGTCTAAGTTATACCTTTATTGATCCAGCTTCCACAGCATTTTGAAAAGTACAGAACGGAGCTGTGCATGACTAGAGTAATAATGAGATATACTATAACATATTAAATATTTTAACGCTGTCTCACAGTTAAAAATGTTATTACCCTGCTGGTAATGTGAACTGTATGTTAATCGTATCCTTCTCAAACTTCAAAAGGATAGTTCAGGATTTCTCAAGTGAGATTCTGGTAAAGGTTATTACCAGTTAGCATATCTTATCACTCTCTTTGCATCTTCATTAATGATGCATTCAGATTAGGTGGACTTTGAGGATGAATGGAATGGCTGGTCTAAGAAGGGACCACGACCAAAGCAGATTTCTAGCATGATAAAATAACTCCGATCTAAAAAAATAAAATGTCATAGTGGAAAATGTGAATCTTATTTCATGAATTTTTAAAACCCAAGCTAGTTATTTATAATGAAACTGCTGATTATTTACCATGAAAAAAATCAGGCAAGAGTTCATGCCTCCCTTTTGAACTTCCTTAGTGAAACAGAGATCAAGAAAAGAAAATGTAAAGAGTTTATGACCAAAGTAAGGATCTAATAGAAAAAGAACACATTGTTAAAAAATTATCAAATTGGTTTTAAAAACCTCTATAATACTGCTTACTAGCTTCATACACAATTTCACAGAATGTGTTTCCATTGTCTGTGCTCTGCCTCCAACCTTCACTTCCCATATAAACAGTCATTGGCTTTAGTGTTAGCCTGGGAAAAACCTGCCCCTCCTTCTACGCTTTGCTTTGTCCAGAGGGTCTGGACCATTGGCTATTGAGAAACAATTGCTTTCTGGAGGCGTGGATTCTGTTCAAGTTTTAGATTTTATCCAATTTTGTCCACAGCCGTGATGTATGTAATGCACCACGTTGATGCTATGGAAGCTTAACAGAAAATGCTCAGGATTAGGAAACTTCCTAGAAATTAATTCGCTTGAATGACTTTGTTCACTTCCTACGCTGCCATTGGCAAACTACGGGTGGACTACCATTCTAAAGCACAGCGGGAAATTGACGTCATCATTCACAACTTCTTCTGTCCCTTCTAAATACTGATTATGAAAAGAATATGTCTACCTCGAACAATACCTAAAGATGAAATTGGTTGTGAATCAGAACTCTAGTCATAAATTGAATTGAACCGGACATACAATCCTGTACATTGTCTCGCAATCTGAATAGTAAGAAGAAAAAAACAAACATTAAAATAGCACTTACTTAATATTAGTGTCATTATACCATTCAGATACTATGACTAGAAATGCTTTGCATGCTCTGTCCTCCGTACGTTTCAGAGTATGAATATTGGTGCTGTATTATTGTCCTTGTAAGTAATCCGGCTTCTGTGTAAATACCAATGCTATCAATTTGATTGTTTTGAACTTGGTGTTGTTTTAACATGGTAGATGTCTGCTTTGGTGTTGGCCCCTACCTACTACCTTTGGCCTCCAATTAATCTATACTAGATTAATGCACCCGGACATGTATCCATTGCAGATAATCTATAACCTGCTGAAAGCCATTTTGAAGAATCAAACATCAAAAATCCAAAACTATCCCTTTAAATTACATGTGGATCATTACCCTAATTATCAGGTTTAACTAATACAAGATAAAAGCATGTGATCAATGTATAGCCTGAATGCATATTCAGGTTGAATATTAGAAATCTCTCTTACAGTTAAAATTACTGTCACTCTTTTGGTAATGTGAACTGCATGTTGATGATGTACCTTTCCAAGAGAAAAGTGAGATGCATAATCTAAACAGATTAAGTTGGAATCTGTGCAGTCAAGTCTATTCTGTAAACACTACAAGACGAGGATGTTCCTCCCCGAATAATAAAAAAACAAGGTTTCTTGTCAACTGACATATCTGGTTATATATTAGCATGGTGTGACATTCTCTCGTAGCATTTTTCTTTTTGCAAATCTTTTCCATTAGGAGCCGAGGACACTGAAGCTGTGCCTCCCACTGGCTCTCCTCGGGACACCTGAATCCCGGAGCTTGTTGGCCAAGCATCCATTGCCACATTTGTTTATCTCCGAGGTTTTTCCATTTAAGCCTGTCAGGGTATCAGCGTGCAGAATCTCCATCGCTATAAAGAGAAGAGGATGGAGTGTGAAGTGAAAGTCTCATTAAATTTTTAAGCTTCCAAGTGTGAGCAGAATCCCCCTGCTGGGCGGCTCCCAGCTGCCTTGAGAGCCACTGAAGGAAGGGGAGTTAAACAGGGAGAATAAAAAGGCACTACAGAGACTTTTTCTGAACCAAAAGGAAAGACGGGCTCTTCAGCAATCATCTAATTGCCAACAACTATTTTTTGGTGCCTTTCCAAGCTTCACAATTTTATGAGTGTGAGGAAGATTAAGGTTCATTTTTGTGTATGAATTTCATTACTTTTAAATGCATGCAAGCATTTGTGCTAAGAAAAAAAATAGAGCTGGGTTAGTACCACGTCTTCTGTTGGCTCTTTCTTCTTGTTTTTTGTTTCTATAGAAAGTACTCCTAGCTGAGTGCTTCAGTGTTTAACTGTGTCTCTTTCCTGGACAAAGCAACTGATGGAACCATCTCTGTCTCTGATTACATAAAACTCTTTTAGTTTTTCTTCCTCATAAAAGCACATTTTTACATTTTTCTTTTTTTGTGTGTGTGAAGGCATGTTACTATGATAGAATTTTTACTCCCATCTGCACTAGAGGTGAAAGCAAATACTGAGGACACAGAAAGCATGAATACAAATTGTCTTTGCAGTTTGTGACTCAGTTACCACATAACGCACCTCAAATGGAAAAGGTAGAAATAATACTGACAGACTTGTTCAAGCTTAGTTTTAAAATATAGATGGAAAATATCAACAATTGGCAGCAAATTCTGGTTTTGTACTTTTGCTATATTATCATTAAAAGCAATTAAATACGGAGCTTGACGTAACTGCCAATTTTACAGAATATTAAATGTGTTTTCTCTGTAATTAAGAAGATTCAAGGGAATCCCATCAGATGATTTCTTTTAACTCGTCTTCTTCCCTTCATTCTCAATCACCCAGTTCTCTCTGCTAAACTAGTCACAACTTATGTGTCTTCTTTTGTTGTGAGATCACCCTTTTATCATCCTGTGCTTGTGTCAGCTATAAAAGCCTGGAATTCATACGACATGGATATAGAGTAAAAAAAATAAAAAAATAAAAACGAACATGGCTCGGTGGGCTTGACCCATACCATCACCCCCTTTCCTGTCTCTGTGTAAGTCTATCCTGAGACCTACTTTTTACACAGTCTAGCTGAATCTCAGCAAATTACTCAACAGCTATGGACGTAAATGTTTAATTGAGCTGCTCATACCCTGGAATGAAAATTTGTAAGTGTGTGCACACAGTAGCTAATGGTGGCCAAGGGATGGTTTGGAATATGAAGAAATTTCCATTTGTAGCATGGAGTAGTCGGGTGGAATGGAGATTTGGTGAAAGAGATTACACTGACCCTGCTGATGAGATTTAATTCCTAAATTTCAAGAAAGATTTTATTACTATTACAACTCAATTTTTTTTAACATTTTGCTAGGTATCAATGACTAAGTCTCCATCCATGGGAACACTTTTGAAAAGCACTTTAGGAAAGTATTTATAACCCTTGAAATTTTTCACCATTTGTCAAGTTAAAACACAACCTAGAAATTACTTCACTGGGATTGCATGTGACAGAAGAATACAGAGTTGTGTATAATCGTAAAGTGGTGAATTCAAAAATAAAATCCAAGGATGATGCCTCTGTCTGGAAGCTGATTGTACTTTGGGATGCTGATTGTTTAAAAGTTAGATCTTTAGATGACACTGCATTACTGTTAGGACAAGACCGCCAAAGCACCTTGAATGTGCTGTAGTGGTCATGCCGGGGGTGCAGGGATTTTAGCATGTTGTTGATACGCACATGTACTTTGACCTTGTGTAGTCTACATATGTGCACTTTCACACCTGTGCATTACTTCACAGCTTTGCGGAGGTATTCCCAAAAAGCTTTACTCTGTGATCTGATTTCAAAAAGTCCCATTGCCAGAGGCTCCAGTCACGGATAACCATTGCTTCTCTATTTTCAGTGGTTGTGCAACAATTTTACAGTGAAGCTGAAGTTCAGTGCACTCTGCACCTTTATTTCATAAATGTATGCTAATGTATGGTAGTTTATAGCACAAATCCCACGGAAACCCCTAAGGTTGGTGTTGACATGACAAAATACAAAAAAAGTTCAAAGGGCATAAATCCAAGGCACTGCATGGACACAGACCAGAAGCATTTTTCCTCCAACAAACACAGAGAACGCACATTACACCCACGTCCTTCTAAATGAAAAGCACAATGTATTCTGCTCAAGTCCTTAGAGCTGGGAAATAAGATCAGTCAGGGAATGTTTGACCCTGGTGAGGAGATGGCAGCACTTCTGTTTGCACACATTTATGTATGCAAAGATCCACATACACATTTGTGTGAATTTATGCACACTCATAAACTCTAAGGAGCCTATGCTCATGCTTTTCGGGACTGGCAGCTGATCTATAAACCTGCCATGTCTGGTTGCGGCGTTAGCATGCAATGCACTTTTACACCTTGGCCACAGCTACTATTGGCCGGACATTATTTATTCTAATCTGTTTGACTCTGGCTATCAGCCATAGCCTTGAAGTGGCAGCAAGTGCAGAGTGCACACACATACGGATCTAGCCGATTTAGTTTAGTGGAACAGTTTTATTAGTCTTTTGTGTGTAAGACTGAGAAAACAGCTTTTTAATAAGCCAGACAATCTGTAGTTTTTTACTTCTTTGTGGTGGTGTTTTTTTTAAGTTGCTTCTAGACCTATCTAAAGTTGAGATCAATACAAACTTTAATATTATGCTTGTGGATAAATACTTTGTGTGTGACTCAGCAGTCCCAATCACATAGGATGTGTGCTCCCTGAGTTTTCACAGAGTCTTTGCTACAATGATGGACGTATTGCTGTGAATAGCGCTGTCCTGCTGAGGCATAATAGTCCACCGTTGGTCTACTAATCTCAGAGAGGCAGGCAACTATGCCCTCTCCTCCCCCATCCACAGGATATGAGATGCTGATCAGATTTCTATAATCAATTTACCAGGAGCAGGAGGTATAAATCCTGTCCATTCACTCATTCTCCCTCTGCCTCCATTTCTCTCGCCCTCCTGATTTTTCCTCCCCTCCCTTTCCTTCAGCACCCTGCTTATAGTTAGATGAATAATTCAGAAGCCAATGTGGTGAAAGGTGGAGTAAACAAGTCTATTCCTTAATATCCCAAGAGGCTGCCAAAGAGAGACGAGCGAGGGCAGAGCGCTAGCACAGATAGGCTGAAAACTCAACACAGAAGGAGGGTATCTATGGAAAATGGACATTCAAAGGCATTCTTTATGACTAGCAGTCATTTGCACTTAGATTGACTCAAAAGTTGCGCCAAGATGGCACAGCTGGCTTCTAGGAAGCCCCCACTCCACTTTCTCTGTTCCCAACACGCTACAACCATTAATAATGAAATCACACAGTGAAACACAACACCTGTGACACAGGGTCGAAAGAGTTCAGGATCTCTGAGAAGCTAAGGAAAGTAAGACCGGGACAAAAAAAGAGCATACTGTACTTCAGCCTACTGTATAATACAAGATGTGACTCCCCCGTCCTCCTTCTAAATGTCACGGGGAGTAACTCCTTTCATGTTCTGGGTGCAGCGCCAGTAGCTTTTATTTTGACACCATCAGGTATATAGGGACCATGACTAAACACGAGCCACATGAAAATGAGAGCTAGAGAGTTTTTTTGTTTTTTTTTTTTTGCGTTTGTGTGCTCACAGTAAATCAAATGCAGAGAGAATTTAGAGGACACAGTGTGCTTACACAACGAGCAAATGTAATCTCACACTGGATTTCTATTCACAGATTATGCAAGCAGAGCTGCTGATTGATGACTCACCCAAAATTCAATCATGACTCTTAACAGTTTTATCTGGATATAGGTTTAGGGTTTTTTTTAAGTACCTTGGTAATTAAAAAGACAGAGCAAAGGACTTTTGCATGCATCAGTGTTCGCAGATGGTATGCGTATAACTTTATGTGTTCAAATTGCATGGCTTGAGATGAATCAAGAAGTTTACATACACTCAAAGTGAGCATGAATGTCATAGAAATATTAAACTTTTATTAATGTATTTGATACTAGTGAAAGGAGGGATACTAGCTGGAATAAAAATGTGACTAACAGCTGAATTTTTTTTTTTTTTAAAAAACAAGAATTGGGTGAACAGGTTGAAATTTATTGTGGATTTTCTCTAATCTTCAAATTGTACAATTAGGCTCAAATATATTCATACATCAGCACTAATAAAGTGGAACCTCTGAATAATGATTTATGTACTGATCCAACAGGCATCTTTTAAGATGCAAACACTTGGAAACATGTCTGCCCCTTGACAATAGTTCAACTTCCATTAAGACTTCAAGGAGAGGCTTAATTGTGTTTTACACAATGACGAGTAACTTCAGTGTGACTGACATTCTGTACGGGAAGAGCTGGCAGAAACAGCATCACTATCTTGAGGTTTGCAATTAAAACAATGTAGGTTCATTGACACTTACTACTCCCAGCACGTTAAAATGTTAGCAAAATCCTGTAACATTGTTATTGTGGAGATTGGTTGCTCAGAGTATGAGCACCTGTGCCATTGGATGATTCATGTGGCAGATACAAGAAAGGCAAGAGAACACTGGAGAAAATGTAATCTCACACTGGATTTCTATTCAGTGGCAGCAGCATACCGTATTCACGCACAACAAAGTTACAGTCGCGAGAGCACAGAGGAAAGGCTAACTCTCTGGGTCAGATACTCACTAACTACATCATATAAAGTCATTTTTGGAGGAAGATTTGTGACTGGGATATCCATTTATTGTTTATATTTGGAAAAATGTGTCTGATTACAATGAAGGGATAATGGCCCTTGCTCTAAAATGGACACTTTCCAGCTTGAATGAAATTTGAAGCGTCCCCCCCCCCCCCTCAGACAAGACAAAACGGATTATAGAGATAAGTTCTATTGTCAAACAAAGCTAAGATTAACACATTTGCCCACTGTGGCAATAAGTAGTTTTGGAGCAGTCAAAATTAGATTTTCATACAAAGAACTAGTGGCACAATGTTTTGTTGTGTTTTGCACCTGAAAGGACAGAACAATGAAAATAAAGAAATCCCTCCACATTCCTCAACTTTACTTTAAGTCAACAAATAGATGGTTGAAACTCAAAATTTCCAATGATACCAAACATGCACATGGTGAGAGTTTCAAACTAAAGAACACTGCAGCTCTCAAGCATGACAGTGTTCAAATTATGCACCGTCATAATTTTGATAGTGCAGATCAGAGAACATTCACAGTAAGTTTAACTTTGTGCATCAAACTTATGCAACTTTGTGCATATTGGAAAACAGATTCTTGTTTTCCAATATCACGAATGTTGGATCAACAATCTAGAGTGGTTAAAATAAATAAACATAAACTAAAATTAAAACATTCTTGCCAAGTCTAAGCGTATGTAAACTTCTGAGATGCATTGTAGCTATTATAAGCAATTTTGTGTTTTGTGTGAGTATGTCTGAAAAGAACAGTGCGTCTCTGTTCGAGCTGTACTCACAGGCATGGTCTGGCTGCCGTGCAGGGCGCCGATTGCAGACTGAGCCTCAGTGTGTGTAGAAAACTTGACGAAGGCGCAACCTGGAAGAAAGAGCGGATGCATATCAAACACACACACAGACACACCCATAACCATATTTACATATGTGGATATTTAGGATAACATTAATAAAAGATGTAGAATTAAATCTGACACTTCAGAAATCACTGGGCATTATGAGGCTCTCATTGCACCGCAAGCTTCCCCCTATTCTGGGCATTAGGCAGGCAGACAAGCAGAAGCTGCAGGCCAAAGATACCACTGATGAAGCAGAAAAGCTTGCTATTTAGCACCACATGCCTCTTTGTTCATATTAAATTGCAGTTAAAGAGAATGAAATCAAATAGAAAAACCATTACAGAACACGTTTTGATCAATATTCGAAGATGTGAAAAAGACTTGAAAGCTAAGAAATCACAGAAACAATGCTCTTTGCTATAATGTCTTTAAAACGTATGATGGTCGTTGTGAGGAAAAAAAAAACAACAACTCCACAGCTGGACTTTGCTGATGAGCATTTGTAATCCTTCCCTGCCTTTGAACCAAAAAGAAGCATTACAAAACTCAAATCACCAAACAGCCCCCTACACTGTTATCCTTTGCTGTATTTTCTACAGCTAAATACCACAAAATGCCCAGTAAAACTACCATAAGACATCTTTACAAGTAGTTACTGTAATTTGCATTGCATTATGGGTATAGTACATAGTATTACAGTAACTTACTGTATGTTTTGAATTTGCAGTAATTTACTGTTTACACATTACAGTAGTGGTACTGTACTTATAATATACAGTAAGAATTATATTTGATTCCCAACGGTCATCATACACTGTTAGCCTTTGCTGTATTTATTACAGTTAAATACCACAAAATGCCCAGTAAAACTACCATAAATAGGGTGACCATATTTTCAGTTGGGAAAACCAGGACACGTTGTAGCGAGGGGAGGGGGGGGGGGGGTCTGAAAGCGGGGAAACTCTTTTGTAAATCGTCGGTAAACATACATTTGCGCTTTCGTATGTTGTTGGCGTACTGACAGCCACGCTATCTATCTTCTGATTAAGAACAGGGCTGCCCGCACTGACGCGGCTCAGGGATTTCGTCACACGCAGCGCCGTGCGCAGTGCCCTAGTGCCTGTAAATATAATGGTCCAATGAAGGTAATTTAAAAAACAGGACATTTCCTCACTTTCTAAAAAAAACCCGGGACGCCCGGGACAGGACGTGAAATACGGACATGTCCCTGGAAATACGTACGTTTGGTCACCATACCATAAGACATCTTTACAAGTAGTTATTGTAGTTTGCATTGCATTATGGGTAAAGTACATAGTATTACAGTAACTTACTGTATGTTTTGAAGTTGCAGTAATTTACTGTTTACACATTACAGTAGTGGTTCTGTACTTATAATATACAGTAAGAATTATATTTGATTTCCAACCGTCACCATAGCTGCTTCATCGTGGTTCCCTGTTTCTGTATTTTTACTCCTTTAGTGGTTAACATATTTTTAAGGCAGAAAGAGAGCATGTACTTTTGTTTTTTTCACATCCTAGCTAACATTAACATGCAGTTTATCTAGCTACGTCATCAAGCGTGGCTTCGCTTCCGACTGTTTTCTGATGACGTTTGTTTTAAACTCCGAAGCTTTTTCTCTCCAAGTGCAGCTCTGTCTCCGTGCTGTGGGCTCACACTGCTTCAGCTCTTCAAGACAGGTAAAAAACCACTTCTTAGAAAACTGTTTGAAGCCAAAGCCTAGTCTGGAAATGTACATTTTAGATGGAGTTAACGTAGCTTATAGCATCATGCTATAACTTAGCATTATAGCATGAGCTGGTTTGTGCTGGTTAGCCTGGTAAAATAACGTTACCTTTACGTTACTAACTCTGGTGTTTTATATAACTGGTATATTGCAACGTTATAAGTTACGTGTCTGTAAATGAGGTGAAAGATAGGAAAATATGGTGGTGTTATTTTTTGAGCTGGTTCGGAATTAACGTTAGCTAAGGTGCTAATTTTACCGTTGAAGGTTTTAGCTTGACTTTTGCCGCTTAATCTTCCTCGGGCGGCTTTAGGTTGAGATGAGCTCAGTGCATGAGTGTCTGTTAGCATTGTTGCTACATCCTTTGTGGAACAATATAACCTTAACTGATAATTGAGCCTCCCCCCTTCTCTTTTTTTTTTACATCTAATGACTGTTCATTTGTTTAAACCATGATCTTGCAAATGTTAAAAGTGCAGATTAGCTACGTAGGTCAGCAAGGATGAATTTCTAACATTGTTCCTTTTTTTTCTTTTCTTCAGATGACTTTTTTTTTTTAACTCCCAAGCTTTTTCCCTCCAAGTGGCTGTGCAGTTCTGTCCTGCTGACTGCTAACATAGCTTCATCTCTTCAAAAGACAAGACAACAGGTAAAAAGACAGCTCTTCAAACATATTTGAATCCACAAAATAGTCTGGAAATGTAGAGGAGCAGCTAACCTAATCTATAACTTTGAGCTTGCTACAGCTGGTTAGCTTGCAAAAGTACCATTACATCTCCAACATAGTGTATAAGAGTCTGTAAATGAGGACAAAGGTGAAAAAAATTAAAGTAGTTTCTGTTATTTTTTGAGTTTGTTCAGCCACAGTGGCAGGTGGACAAAAAAGTTAATTTCCAACCCTGGTTACATATAAGGACTGTTCACATGTTTAAACCATGCTCCTGCAAATTTAAAGTTAAGTCAGTACTAACAGGTGCAACTACGTACAGGTGTAAATTCTGCAGCATTTGTACTTCAGAATTTACAGAATTTTGTAGTCATGTGAAGAAACATCAACACACAGCTAATTATCGGTTTACATGTGGAATAGAGCAATGTCCTGCTTCCTTCAGAACATTTTCTGCATTCAGGTCCCACATGCACAGGAGTCACCGCCATAGCAGAAGTCAGACTGAACACTTGTGGAATGTAATGCTTTAAAAAATGCATTTAGCCCCACAAACTGTCATTCACATCCGCTGTTTCAGAGTGGTAGCAGGATGTAGGGGTAAAGTCTAGTCTAGTCTCCGGGATGAGGTTCTCAAAAACCTGTTGTAATCTGGGTGAACTGGCCCTTTAAATATAAATTACTACCAGTAATTCATATTTAAGAGAGTATTCCTTTTATGTTTTAAAGGTATCTTCCACCAAGATGTCTGTTGAAATGGAAATGACCTTACCCACTACACCAAGGGTAATCATCATGGTATGAGGAATATTTTCTATCACTATAATTTTTTCGTAGCAATGTATGTAATTGTTATGGTAGTCTGTACTTTTACTCACTAGCGTTAGCCTGACAAGGGTTTGTCTATTTTAGGAAATAGCTCGATGTCTGCAACCCGGTGGATGGTCAGTATGGAGGAGAAGGTATTTTTCCAGCCTGAGCAACTACATGACTTTGCCAGCGTCCTTGCTGTCTTTCTTGGGTCATATTCTGTCTTCAATCTGGAGTATCAGGAGTCAGCATCCACCACGCTGGAGATGATACAACGGCAAGTACTCTACACCAAGCCATTTATGAATTAAATTTAATGACAGTTTGACTGATGATGAAGAACCATAGCTGATTGCTGTATTGTACGTCTTCATTAAAAAATACAATTAATATATTTTATTTCTGTTAAAAGATTCCTTGTGAGGATCAATCCAGATGTTGGTACCAAATGCACAGCCAAAGTCGGTACAAGCCGCAAGACTGGAAGTCTTGTCAAGAGGAAAGTAGTCAGTGTCAACTCCCAGATCACCACCTTCTTCCAACAACTTGCTGAATTTGAATGGAGGACTTCCAACTAGGTAAGTATTTTACCAAATGTAAATGTTTATTATTTTGTTGTCTTTTCCTCCTATCTTGCATGCTCTGACTTTACTTTAGCCTTTTAATATGATTTTAATGATTATTTATAAATGGCATGTGATTCCTACACAATAGCCCTTTAGAGTAGCCTGCATCTTTTCTGTGTCCGTGGTAAAAAGTGGATGTCGCTGCATCTCTTAATAAATCACAGAAATGTATAAGTGTGTAGTCGTTTAAGTGTGGTGTATTTTTATACTATGCAGTTTTCAGTTTATTAGGCACACCTTTGCAGTAATCCGTCAGCACCAACAAAATGACTAAAAAGATTGTTGTACTTCATCGTCCCCTTGGGGACATTTGTAGTACGCAATCTTTTGAATTACTGAAGACTGACTGACTCCTTTTGCCATAAACAATCCAAAAACCTGAAGTGAAGCCAGTCCTGCTCATTCTTTATGCAGCTTCTATTATCACTTCAGTCCAATTGATTTTTTTTAAACAAATTATCAACTTAATGCTGCTTTATGACAAAGATTTTATGCATGTGAACATTGTCACTTCAGCTAAATTTGTCAACTTCCTGTCGATTTGAAAATGTAGATAACTTCCTGACCATCTCATGACCTCCCACATTGTCTGTCTTATTCTTTACAGTTCAGCTTCCACAAGATGGATCCCACTGATTTTGTTTGACAAATGGAATAAAAGTTCTTCTGATGTAGGAAATGTGTTCTATGGTTTTGTTGTTTTACAGCACATTATATTGTATTGTGACATTGTTTTTTATGACATTGCGAATATGTAAATGGATTTTATTTCTACAAATCTGCTGAAAATAAATACCTGTTATTCACAGTACTTGGACTAAAATTTCTTTTATGAAATTTTTTGGTTTATGGTAAAGTATTCTTATCTTAAAGAAATGTAAACTTTAATTTACAGTAAAACTCTGACATTATGTTGTGAAACAAGTTTACAGTAGACCAGCTTTACTATAAAATACAATTACTGTATTATACTAGAAACTACATTTACAGTAATGCAGTTATAACTGTAAAGCACACTCACAGTAAAAATTAACTGTGAAATATCATAACAGTAAAGGTACTGTAGAATGGTAATTACAGTAACTTACTGGCAACACTGTTGCCAGTAAGGGTACTGTAGAATGGTAATTACAGTAACTTACTGGCAACAGTGTTGCCAGTAAGAGTACTGTAGAATGGTAATTACAGTAACTTGCTGGCAACAGTGTTGCCAGTAAGTTACTGTAAAATTACAATAAAAGGTCTAACAGTGTACATCATTACAGAGAAACATGAAAACATGAGAAGTGATTCTTCTTGTTCCAGTGAAGCAGAGTCAGTCACTGATCCACCACACTCTCACCCAATTTCATGTCATGTGAATTGTCTGTTTTTTAGTATTTCATCTTTTGTGCCTTATTCTTCTTATCGTCCGTCCTGCTTGACCCAGTCACCTTGCTATTCTTCTCCTGTTAATAGGCACACCACTGTGGACACCAGCCGATCAAGATGTCCATTCAGCTGCTAAACTGCTGCCTGCCTCCCTCCTACTGAGATGTGGATAGGAAAAAGCTTTGAGTTCCTGATGACCTGTACAAGGTCTTTGCTACAAAGGGGTCATGTACTGCTATAATTAGCCTTTTACCCCTCCATACATGGATTGCTGGTGTAGCTGTACCTAAAGAGGGATGGTGGTCTTTCTTAAAAACCCGAGTTCCCTACGTTAGATGTTATTGTGTCTCTTAAAATCAAATTCTAGATACTACCACTTGTTACCATGGAAGTTCATCAGAGATGAGGACTACTAATTATGATACAAGAGGCATCACAGATGAGTTGATGTTAATAAACATATTTCCTTAAGAGTATATTTTTGTGCTTAACAATAAACCAAAATATTTTAATTGAAGAAACTGAAATTTTACGATTGAATTAATCATAAAATGTCCACTCTTGCAGTTGTACAACTTAAAAAAAAACAGATTGTTTGACTTTTAGTATTTACTGTAATTCTAATAATAAAAATAATAATAATAAAACAATTGTAAAAATTATATTTGAGAAAGACAAAAATAACTTCAAAATGTGATATCTTAAATATTACAGATCAACTTCCCTTGGATATTTTTGTTACCATGGTAACAAGCCTGGTTAGGCTAAACCTCATCAGAGCCTAACCAGTTTGACTTCAAACCATAAAAAACATATAATTCCACAACTTCCAAATAATATAGCTGATTTCTTCAGCAATTTTTTCATTTTATTCTATTTACTTAAGGACAATACACATTTATCAACATAACTGCTTCAATCTAAATGTTCCATTTTTAATATAGGACATTTAAATATGTCCCATATTAAAAATTTGCCTTAGAGGCTCATTTTTGTCACGCAAGAGGTGAAACTTGTATTTCTTTTCAGTGTGCTGTTGCAAAGAACTTCAGGATTTAACAATCTATAGACACCAAGGTGAAGCCAATAGATCCAGTCAAATATTTTCAACAGGACTAGGCTCTACAACAGCATTAGAATAAAAGTCTGACTATTCGGGGCGTGCAGTGGTGGCGTAGGGGATAGCGCGTCCCATGTTTGGAGGCCTTGAGTCCTCGACGCAGCCGTCGCGGGTTCGACTCCCGGACCCAGCGGCATTTGCTGCATATCGTCCCCCTTTCCTGTCTGCCTACTTTACAAAAATAAGGGACACTAGAGCCCACAAAAAGACCGGGGGTACAAAAAAAAAAAAGTCTGACTATTCTATAGAATAAATGGTTTAAATCAACCTTAGAAGTGAGTGTGAGTGACAGCATGTATGTTTGTTCTGCGTGTCTCTGTGTTGCCCTGTGATGATCGCCCCTATGATCTTGCAAGGGTTTGCAAGTTTAGACAAAGGATGAATGGATGGAAGTTCAGAAGGACTGCTGTTGGTAAATGGTTCATTAAGCTACATCCCTCAAACCAAAATTATTGGATTAAAATAAATAAATAAAATAAGATCATAGATTTTGCATCCGGAGGCAAACTTGGAGAAGCACCATACTGGCTGTCATCAGTGGATGGTTCAAGCCTCTGGGAGACTGCTGCGTTGTGTTAAGATACATTGCCTGTGCAACTCTCACTTTTTCGAATTTAATGGCACATTCTCTTTTCTTTCTTTGACTTTTTTTTTTTTACTGAGAATCTGGATTAATTTAGATGATCAATATGAAGCAACATTCTATGTATGTTTGAAATCTTTGATATCTATTTTTTGTGGATCAGAGAACAGATTTGAGTAGTTATTTAAAAGTAAATGAATCCAGATTTTTTGTGGGAAATCCACCAACTTTTCTGAAAGGTGTAGCTGACATCATATTCAATAAACATGACGCCGCAAAGGCATTAATCCTCTTCAACCTTTCTGTGTTTTGTCACTATGCAACCACAAAGTTCAATACATTTATGTGACAGACTAATACAAAATAAGATATTATTGTAAAGTGAAACAGAAAACTGAAAGGCTGAACAATGAGAGAAATAATCAGAGAAGCAGTTCAGAGGTTGGTGGTGGTAATTCTGGAGTGGTGAAGAGACAAAAGTGGGACAATCTGTTGATGGATTACTTGTGCTTTCTACAAATCCGTCCCTTTAAGGATGAAAGGCAAGGAAAAAAAATGCTGTTTTTGAAAGCAGTTTGCCACAAATGATATACAATACAAATACAGTGGAGTGAAAAAGCATTTATCCTAAATTTTGCTTGTTTGTTACACTTAAATATTTCAGAACATCAGACCAATTCAAATATTTGTCAAAGATAAGTTTTAAATGAAGATGTTTATTTATAAGGGAGAAAAAAACAGTCTGGCCTGTTCTCAAAAAGTGATTTATCACCTGATAAATTATACCTGAGTTCACTGATTAATGGCACACCTGTTTTAAATCAAGACTTCACTTAAGTAGGACCTACTTAACAAAGGAAGGACACACGGTATTATTTGTATAGATATTAGAATCCACACTCCTTACCATGTGGTTGTGGCAATGCATTAAGTTGTTTGCCAATTGCCAATAAATACCACAAGATGAAGAATGGAACATCATACCAACAGAAAATTGTGGTAATAGATGTGATGGTTTGGGGCTGTTTTCAGGAGCTGGATAACTTTCTGTGGTAAATGGAACCATAAATATGGAGTCTACCCAGAAATCCTAAAGGAAAGTGTCAGTCCATCTGCAAAGGTATGCAGATGGACCTCAAGATGAACTTGGGTTATGTAGCAGGACTTTTAAATTAGTTTGATGCTTTGAAACACTTCAGGTGTTCAAATATGAAAAAAAAAGAAAAACAGGAAATCAGGAAGGGGCAAACACTTTTCCACATCACTGTATATGAAAGAAGGTTATTTGACAAAATTGAACTTTTTGTCCCAAACTCAAACAATTGTGTTTGAACACACCATTCCCACAGTGGACTCATTGTCCAGGCTTTTTCTGGACTTATGCTTTTAACTAAATGCCTGGTAAAGCTTCTAAGAGTTAAAGTCAACCAGAAGTATTTTCTTTCCCCACAGCTGATCGATTTCTCACACATCAAACAGATCAACAATCTCAAGTCAAGCACTCAGGCTGCATGACCTATATCTGATCCATATGCCATCTGTAATTTACATGATGTCCACGCCCGCACACACGCGCGCACCCCCGCCCGCACACACACACACACACACACATATTTGATTGTCAGTCATTGACCTAAATAAATCTGACAGCCAAATCCCCGTCTCCTACCTTTGCTGTTTCCGTCAGGACCTCTTAGGACCGTGCACTCCTCGATGACTCCATAGGGCTCAAAGAGACGATAAACATCCTCCTCAGTCTGCTGTTTATTCAGCATCCCGACAAACAACTTCCTGTCTTCTGAAACAAAGAAAGGGACAAAAGGTTACATTATACCCGACCTCAATTATGAAACCAATTAGAGAGCAGGCTGATAACGGGAAACACTGTCATTACAGTGAAAACAATTTTACCACAGGGACAAACAAATATATTACATACATTCAAAGGTTCTGCAGAGTAGCCATTTTATTTATTTACTGAAGCTTGGGCTCAAGTCACACAGTTTATTTCTTTCCCAGGACTGATCTATATCCAATAAAACGGGGTCTGATTCCATGATGTGAGGGCAAGTGTGTGGTCATAGTGTAAGGAAGAAATAAAGGGAAACGATGAAATAATGAAGACGTTACTCACATACTCACCCACACATACATGTATGAGACACAGACCAAAGACAATGAGGGAGTCTTTGGTCATGTAAAAGCAAGAGGGGCTCCAGGTGGCTTCATCCTCCTACACACCAAATTTCACTGGTTGGAACCTACAACTTTTCTTTCCTTCTTCAACTCATCACCTCTCCTCCCCCCCACTTATTCATCCATCTCTTCCCTCTCTCTTTCATGGCTTTCCCTTTTTCCTCTCGCTGATTCCACATTTTTGCCCCTCATTCCTTTTTCAACTGCTGCCCTCCCTCTCTTCCTCTCTTTATCTCTTTCTTACCCTACTAATTGCTGCTGATCCAGAGTTTTTTTGTGTAGCCAGAGAAATATTTCAGCGCACTCTTCAGTGAACAATGGTGTGTCTCTTCAGCGAGCGCCGAGGCCTGGGAGACAAGCCATGAATAACGCTGACTTTTCAATAGATTGCCTTTATGCTATTGAGTCCTGTTAAATGCTGTGGGATCTGATCTTTACCTTGACCCGACACCCTGTGTTTACTGATGTGCTCTGGCACTGTATGATTAATGCTATGCCGTTGTGTTTCTGCCGGCAGCAAGAAGCACTAAAATCTTTTTCTTTATACAGACTGTTTCTCCAACTCTGACCCATAAAGTCACAGCGGAGAAAGCGACGGACTGAACCAACAGCTACTGCTGTGAAGAGGAGGAGAGTTGCATAAATTGCTACCAGTCATATTGACCAGGTTCACTAGTAATTTCTACACACCTGTGCTGTTGTCATTCCTTGACTCAACCCACAAGGCGGTACGTCAAATCTCACAGCAGGCATGGGCTCCAGCAAGGCTTTTGCGACTCGGCACCATCAGTGATGCACCTTTAAAATAATCACCCATGTCAGAGGATTGTCTAGGGAGGGGCGTCCCTGGTGCTGGCTCCTTATTGCAAGTGGCAGGATCAGAGGCTATGTATAAAAAATGGAAGTGATGCAATGTGACATCTGTCAGGGTGGATTGGAGAGCATTTATCTGCAAAAAAAGAAACGCCTGAACTGGAAAATGAAAGGCCAAGATGGTCCATCCTTTTGCTGGAGGGAGAATATAAATTCCGAGGTTGAATCAGGAAGATGAGTCAAGGATGTTGGCGTGTGTGCGTGTGTGTGTGCGGGGGAGTCGGGGTGTGCAAGTAAATAGGTGGGTCAAAACTATACAGATTTTTCCTGAAATAAAACCAGACTACATCTCAGACACAGATCTAGTTCAAATCAGACAGAGAGTAATCTATGTAAACACTGTCATAGTGACTTTTAGAATTATTTTTTTGATCACCATTGAACTTTAACAGCAACATCACTTTGAAATACGATAAACATCTCTGTATTTTATTGACCTTATGTTGCTAGACCAACACAAACAGGAAAATAATTGTGACGTAAAAGGAAAATTATAGTTTTCTTTTTTTTTAACTAATATGTCTGCAATCTGATGCCCCTAATCAAAAATCTAGTAAAAAAAAAACAAAAAAAAACTTGCTTTAGAAGTCCATCTATGTGTAATTTAATCTCTCCATAAATCCGGCTGTTCTATGAAGGCCTCAGAGGTTTGTTAGAGAATATATTAGCAATAAAACAGCAAGATGAAGACCAAAGAACAAAGCAAATGGGTCAGCGGAAAAGCTGCAGAAACGTTTAAAGCAGGATTAGGTCAAAAGCTTTCAACCCATCATCTGAAAATAAAGTAAATTTGGCTCAACTGCTAACCTATCAGGACATTGCAGTCCACCTAAACTGACTGGACGAGCAAGAAGAGCATTAGTAAAAGAAACTGCTTAGAGGCTCATTGTAACTATTGAGGAGCATCTGAGATTCATAGCACAGGTCAGAGAATATGTGGACAGGAAAACTCTTAGACATGAACTGCATATACATGGCCATTATGGAAGAATGGCAGAATGAAAGTTATTGTTGAATGAAAGTCACACGAAGTCATGTTTGTGCAGAGTAAGTATTATGCGGGTGAAAATCTTGGTCAAGCAAACAAAATCCCAATAATATTTAATCTTTTACATATAGGTCAAATATTTTCAATTAATGATCTAATTTAAATCAAAACCGTTGTGAAAACAAGACAGAAAAAGTTGAAAGGGGTATAATAGTTCTGTGAGGCATGGGACCTTTGGAGTTTATCGGTTCTCACTTTGGTTGACATTCCTTTTCAAGTGGGTGTGAGAAGTTATGAGTTAATGCATGACCTTTACCAGTTTTATAGGAGCTTCTCTCTGAGAATCACAGTGTTAACAGCTTCCATGTGGCATGGTTTAAAATACGACGCTGCATCCATCCTGCAGCTTAAGGATTGCTAACTGGAACGACACCTCCAGCTAAATGGAATAATATTTATAGGACTCGTAGTATAAAATGACCAGTGGCCACTATATATCACCTACCTGTGTAATATAGCTTCACAAAAAGCCTGAGACACTAAAATCCTGATCAGCCCACTGTCCTTCTGTCTCATTTCTGAGAAAGATAAGAATCTGAAACATATTCAAGAGGCCACTGCAGTGTGGGAAACCGGTAACATTATACAGATATTGTTCTTACATTATTTAGCAAACAAATCTGCGACTAAGGAAATTGTGGCAAGCATGTTCCGGCTCATAACTCAGGCTTTAAAAACCGCTGAGCAACTCGCAACAACAGATGATTTTGGAGATCTGCTCCAGCCTAGGATTCTGCTCTAGCTGCTCTCAGCTAAACGGCTTCATTGGAAATTTATGTCTCTTTTTTTCGTTCATCGGCGTTAGACAAACATTAACTCATTTATCAACAACGCCGCAGAACAACTTGTGTGCTAACAAACACAAGCAGAGGGTAAAATGCCTACAATAAAGTGGCATTTATACATAAGTATGTAAAGTCCACATACTTATGACAAGAAAGGGAGAAAAAGGGCAAAAGGATGTTGAAGAAAAAAGTTATAACAAAGACTTTGATGGCTTAAAAGAAAGGGTTAGCGATAACAGCTCTTTCATCATGACCCAACACGAGTTCATGCCTGTCTGTTAACTATCTGATGACTCACAGTATTGACTTTTTCTTAGAGCATCTTCAAAATCCACAAGAGCAATGCTGATGAGTACTGGTACTAGATTCAGTTTTATAACTTGTTCTTAGTGAACGTGCAAAGCACTTTGTCCGAATAAGGCATTTTCTAAAATGTACAAAATTAAAGGTAAACGGCTGCTACTTCACTTTCTGCGTGTTATCAAAACATATTTTTGTTACCTTTCACTGTTCACACAAGTCGACATGAATTTTATCCTAAATTACCATAAGACAACTTTGAAATATTTAAGATGAATTATGATCAATTAAACAATTCAGGAGTCCAATAAGCATCTGCATGTTCACTGAGAAAACTGTGAAACATGCTGACATTAAGATGCCTTTACAGCTCACCGTGGCGGAGTGTATTCTCACATCAACAGAGACACTCTACTGCATCCCCACTGACACACTCATGCTACCATTATGTTTAATTTACACCACAGGTGCTTGTTGGGAAAAATAAATTTCAAAATATAGAGAAACATATCCATGCTGCTTATTATATGTTAAAAATTGTACTCGGGTCTCTTTTGAAAACACAACCTCGTGACTAACTGAGATGCACTTATAAATAAATAAAGTAGATGCTTAATATCTTTCAAACCAAAAGAAGAGCTATCGTGTTAATTAAGGAGCTGATGCTAATTTATTTTAAAATATTGGAAACCAAACTGTATCACAGCAACATACACTGCCTGGCCAAAAAAAAAGTCGCCACCTGGATTTAACTAAGCAAATAGGTACAAGCCTCCTATTGGATAAATACTGCATAGGCGATTATCTTTCAGCT
The DNA here is from genome assembly GCF_002775205.1 of Xiphophorus maculatus. Classification (NCBI taxonomy): domain Eukaryota; kingdom Metazoa; phylum Chordata; class Actinopteri; order Cyprinodontiformes; family Poeciliidae; genus Xiphophorus; species Xiphophorus maculatus. Next base: position 19,362,478 of record NC_036451.1, on the reverse strand, counting down.
GGCAACAAGTTATTTAACCCCAGCTGATGCAATGAGTAACTCCTCATTTCTTAAACAACCATGGCAAAAGAGACATCCTGTGGTCGTGGAAAAGACGTTAGTCTGTTTAAGAAGGGTCAAATCATTGGCCTGCATCAAGCAGAGAAAACATCTAAGGAGATTGCAGAAACTACTAGAATTGGGTTAAGAACTGTCCAACGCATCATTAAAAACTGGAAGGATGGTGGGGAACCATTGTCTTCCAGGAAGAAATGTGGTCGGAAAAAAATCCTGAATGATCGTGATCGGCGATTACTTAAACGTTTGGTCAAATCAAATCGAAGAAAAACAACAGCAGAACTCAGGAGTATGTTTAATTGTGAACGCAAAAGCATTTCCACACGCACAATGCAAAGGGAACTCAAGGGGTTGGGATTGAACAGCTGTGTAGCCGTAAGAAAACCTCTAATCAGTAAGGCTAACCAGAAAAAAAGGCTTCAGTTTGCTAGGGAGCATAAAGATTGGACTCTGGAGGAATGGAAGAGGGTCATGTGGTCTGATGAGTCCAGATTTACCCTGTTCCAGAGTGATGGGCGCATCAGGGTAAGAAGAGAGGCAGGTGAAGTGATGCACCCATCATGCCTAGTGCCTACTGTACAAGCCTGTGGGGGCAGTGCTATGATCTGGGGTTGCTGCAGTTGGTCAGGTCTAGGTTCAGCAACATTGTGGCCCAAAGAATGAGGTCAGCTGACTACCTGAATATACTGAATGACTTATTCCATCGATATACTTATTCCATCAATGGATTTTGTCTTCCCAAATGGAACGGGCATATTCCAAGATGACAATGCCAGGATTCATCGGGCTCACATTGTGAAAGAGTGGTTCAGGGAGCATGAGACATCTTTTTCACACATGGATTGGCCACCACAGAGTCCAGACCTTAACCCCATTGAGAATCTTTGGGATGTGCTGGAGAAGGCTTTGCGCAGTGGTCAGACTCTCCCATCATCAATACAAGATCTTGGTGAAAGATTAATGCAACACTGGATGGAAATAAATCTTGTGACACTGCAGAAGCTTATTGAAACAATGCCACAGCGAATGCGGGCTGTAATCAAAGCTAAAGGCGGTCCAACAAAATATTAGAGTGCGACCATTTTTTGGTGGCGACTTTTTTTTTGGCCAGGCAGTGTATTATTTATGGCAGGAAGGGAAGAATCATGTTTTATACAGTGTTCTTATTATATGTTGGTATCACCAAGCCAAAGCTTTAAAAATATTGAGCCTGCCTCAAATTTATAACTGGTGTGAGCGTCCCGTACACAAAGGCTACAGACCTCGAAGCGGCTGACTCAAGTTTGAGTCTCGTCCTCGGTTCCCCCCTTCCCCCTGCCCCCTTCCTGTCAGATTACTGTTAAATAAAGGCCACTAGTGCCAAAGAAAAATCTAAAAAAATAAAATAAAAAATGTAAACAGTGCATGTGTAGTAACAGCACATCCATGACGAGTCTAATACCTTTGTACAACAGTGGATATAACCTGAAATCTTGAAGGATTTCCTCCTCGTTTGAGTGTCTGTACAACATCTGCACCACGCGTATTACCCTGGGTTCCCTGATTATGCCAGAGACCATTAAGGATTTCGGACAGTCAGCTGGGACTTACTGAGTAACAATGAGGCCGAGTGGCAGTTTTTTGAACCAGGGGAACAAAGAGAGAAAAGAAGAGAATGAGTAAGAGAGGGGAGGAGAGACAGAGCAGAATGAATGGAAGGGAGAGTCAGAGCAATGAGCCCAAACTCTAAGTTGCCGGGCATATAGTCCTGCACTCCTTGATAAGCCAGGATGTATGAAAGAGCTGTGCCACCAGAGCTGGTGAATCACTGCCAGCGGTGGGGAGGATGAGGAAAGGGCAGAGCACTGAGAAGGAGAGGCAATGGAGGGGGGATGAAGGAGAGCATATCAACTACTTTCGGCACTCACTGGTTTTCAAATTTCTCTTCTCTGTCTGTCTTTTTCACAATTGTTGCAACAGTAAGAGAACGAGGATGGAGCGGGGGAGAGACAGAAGGAGAGAGAGAGAGTGATATTGTGACAGAACAGGGAAAGCGTGTGCTATGGAGAAAACGTACTTGTCAGAAGGATGGGGAGGTTGCTATGACAACCACTTATACAGCGTGCCGTCAGTCATGTTTCATTGGAGTTAGGAGAAGAGCAGATGAATGAAGGGAGGAGAGGAGCAGGGGAAGGGGTCATTTATCCGTCTGTCTGGCGAGGTGGAGTGCAAATTTGACTGTCATCCTCGCAGATAAGGACAAATTACGAACAATATTAGCTGGCTAATAAAAGGGAACAATAATGAATAGATAAATATATTAAAACCAAATGAGATAGCATCCAGGCAGAAACAAGGGGCCCTGAGAAGCCATCCGAGTTTTTGTCATTTCAGGGGAGAAAAGATAAGAGCCAGAAAGAGGTGGCGGGAGGGGGGAGGCATCCGTATTAAACCTGACTAGTGTAGCGTACTTCCTTGAATCAAGACAGAAAGAATCCAAATCAGCTCATAGTGGGAAATGTTTCAGCTTCCTTTCCCTCCATCGTAAGCCTATTATACTTCTTCAATGAGCAGGACGCCACACAATAACAGTGTCAGCATGTGTTCAAGCAGAAAAAACATGGACAGAATAGACTGAAATTAATTAACCCTACGAGATCACAGTGCTTAGCCAGTGGAATTTAATCCAATTTATTGCATATAGTGATCTAACTAGGGTTGTGTTTGCATTAATGAGACAGTGCGTTTAATGTGTGTGTCCGCGAATGACTCAGAGGAGCACATGGACGCACTCGGAATGCTCTTTCCTTCAGTGACAGGAGTTTCAGGGACCAACAATGGAGGGATTCTGAGGTTTGGCACAGCCGTAGGGTGAAAAAAAAAAAAAAAAAATCAACCCCAGCCAAATTATCTCTTGAATGATGAGGTCCTTTCCATGAACCGCATTAGCCCCAGAGAGAAGACGGCCACGTTTTTGTTGTCATCACGCTGTCTGAAATTACCCGGATTTAAGGTTCCACTGGCGTACAGCTGAGTAAGAAAAGTGGGTAAATAGTTTGTTTACCAATTTCTAAACCAAATTAGCACTCCTGTGTGGGTGCATTGTACACTCAGCTGTCTTTTGAAGTTTGCATCCTAACCCACTGAGTTGACAGCACAAACCGTGAGGCCTACCATGCGCCCGCTTTAATGAGGTAGCTTATTAGTGCTGTTTTCTTCGCAGCCTCAGAGATGTTGCTTAGATACAGCCATGCAGAATGAGGAAAAGAAGAGGAAGAAGAAGAAGAAGAAAAAAAACAATGCTGAAGTTCTGAACAAAATTCCATCAAACATAATACTCCGTGATGTGCAATTCCACAACTTCTGTAAAAACCTATGTGTAAATATACATGAATGTTAAACACATGCCTCTGAAGGTTAAACCACAACATCAAGAACCTTGATTTCTATCCATGTCCTCAGTCTATATTTCAACTTTGACAGATGCTCTTGAACAGCGGACCTGCTCCTCTAACTCACGCAGCACCTACAGTGACGCTGGCTTGATTTCATGTCATAGTTTCATCATTTCAGTGTCAAGGCTGCCCCTTGCTAGCTCAGCTGTAACCCTTCACAAGTCTCTGGCAAAAATGCCACGCAGCAGCAGATGCACAGCCTTGAGAGTAATGCGGCAGAAGTTACAGTGCATTGCAAAAGGATCTACACCACTTCATTTTTTTGTCACCACAAACTTTTATGATAATTTTAAGTGACAGACGAAACAAAACGTGAGGCAATATTTTGAAGTGGGATGAAAATGTATTCTTTGCAAATTAAAATCTAATAAAATGTGGTGTACCTTTTTATTCAGCACACCATGAGGCATGTCTGCTCCAGCTTTGCACAACTAGAGACTAAACCTTCTGTCAATTTATTGCAAAATAGTTGAGTAAGATTGGAATGTGATTGTCTGTAAACAGTAATATTCAGATCTTACTTGGATTTAGTTCTGGACATTGACTAAGCCATCCTAATGGCTGTGTATGGGGGCTTATTGTCCATGTGGAAGGTTAGCAGGTTTACTTCCAAGACTGCCCCACATTCATCTTAATCATCCAATCAACTCTAACTAGTTTTCCTATTTCAGCTCAACAACAAAAATCCTCACATTATGATGTTTCCTCATGGTGAGCTTAAGTTGACATCGAGTGTTTTCTGCAAGACATGTTTTGCAAGTACTCAAAAAGAAGAAGGTCTCCTCTGACCAGCTCACCTTATACTAGATGTTCACAGAGTCCTCTGCATGCCTTTGGCAAACTTTAAACATGACTTCTTATGGCTTTCTTTGAATAAGCCAGGCTCCCAAAAATATCAGGTCTGTGGAGTGCACAACTAAAACTTGTTTTGTTAACAAATTATCTGACCTGAGCAGTGGATCTTTGCTGTAGCACCAGTATTACCATGGGCCACTAGGCTGTTTCTTTTATTAATGCTCTCTTGCCCTGACTGTCAGTTATGTGGACAGCCTTGTCTTGGTGGTTTCCAGGTGCACCATATACCTTTCATTTTTGGATGATGTTATCTGAAATGTTTTAAGCTTGGCATGTTGTTTTATAACCTAACCCTGCTTTGTACATATTTCCACGTCTTTGTTTCTGTCCTGTCTGTTGTGTTCCTTGTTCTTGATGAAGCTGTTTGTTCACTAATGTTTTCTGACAGACCCTCCAAAGCTTTTAAAGAACATCTGTATTTAAACTGTGACTGAAATACACACAGATGAGCTCTTTCCAATAACTATGTGACTTCTGAAGAGAATTGGTGACAGTGGGCTTTATTTAAGGGTATTAGAGTCAAAAGGGATAAATGTAAAGGCATCCATAAAAATCAGATTTTTATTTATGTAACTTTTTAAAATCATGCATCCTTTTTCTTCAACTTCATAATTAAGTGATACTATATGTTGGGCTGCCACTTAGATGCCAATGAAATGTATACAAGTTAATGGCTGTAGCATGACAAAACTGAAGCCTCCAAGAGCTTAGGACCAAACTGCAATGTTTTAATGAACAGCAGCCTCAAAGGAGAAGCAAGCTTCTGCATTCCAACCATACACATATCCTGGATGCACACCAACTAAGTTGATTCCATCTCAGAGAGTCCAGTGATCATGAATTCCCTCTGTGCCTCCTTCAGACACAATGATGGATATTACAAATGACACCTAAAAGATTTACCCGCAAGTCCCTGTGCACTCGCACATATTTGTACATGCGTATAAACAAACAAACAAAAAGATGCACATAAGGCACAAGGACGACCTCCTGACGGTGTCACACAGCCTGTCTCCGGAGAAGGCCAAAGATTTTATGCATCAGTGCGATCTAATGGCCTCCCCGTTCTCCGCTGTTGGCCTGGGGGAGATTTCAGCGCCACGTTGGCCCCCGCTGGAAGCCTTGAACATACAATTACAGCCCTGTGACGTGGCCCTGCCTTCTATTAGCTGTAAAACCTTTGGAGTGTGTAAAAGTGTAGGTGTTGCTGTGCACCCTCTTGGTTTCTCCTGAAGTCATCGCACCCACACTGGCATCTCACACCCCCTCCTCGGAGCGGTGCAGCCGAAAGGAGGAAAGCCAAAGGAAAAATTACCTAAAATATATTATGCGCACCATATACGGCTCAGCAAATTCACTCTCGATATGATAACAAATGTGAAATATTACTCAGAGCTTTGTGTTGACTTCAGTGCATTACGGCTGTGCTCATAAATCCCGAAGCTGCTGCGCAACATGCACACGTAGCTACTGTACATAAACATTTACAGTATGACAGTGCTATTTATATTGCCTCCCTTCATAATATCACGTGAAGGGCAGTTTGGCATCCATTATGTGATGGATTTTTCCTCCCCACGCATTTCCCTCTTTCCCATTTTTTTCCCTATTCTTCCTTCCTTTCCAGTCTCTTTGCGTACAGTAAAACAAGCTTTTTACCTTTGGCAGTATTTAACAAAGCACTAGCCTGTTTCTTAATTATTTTCTTCGCACTCCATTGACACTGATTCATGAGTGTAACGTTGGACACACCCCCTTGGCCAGCCCCTCCAACCAACCTCAACCTCCCATCTTCTCCACAGTTTTTTTTTCTCTCATATTTTCTTGCTTTCCATTGCCTTGCTTGTAGTTTCCTGTAACTTTCTCAGTTACTCTACATTTTTCACTTACTCTGTATCAGCATCTCCATCTATCTTTCTTTGCAAGAATACGCTCATGGCTAATAGCTTACCTTCATGGTAATTCATTAGTCTTTTGATTGTTCTCAGGTAATTACCTTCTTTTCATAGAGTGCCTTGCAAAAATGTTAATAGCACTTGAACTTTTTCAGGTTTTGTCATGTTACAAGAGCAAACTCCCATCTACACTACTGGGATTTTATGTGATGGACGTAGATCTGTTGACAGCACAGCTATTAGCGGCACACTGAACATCTGGCTTTTATAGAGTGGTGAAAAGAAAACCTTTAGAGGTCCTGTTAGTTAGTTCCCCACAAGAGGCTAACTGAAGGGAACTCAGCAAATGTGAAAGAAAATGCACATTAACTTCTTCAAAGTGGAACTTGAAAAAGGCTGCAAAAGACTCAAGACTAGGGTGGAGATTTTACATTCCTGCAAGTCAAACACCTAAACATATAGGCTTTGCTACAGTGGAATGGTTTAAATCAAATTATACTCTAGAAGGGCCCTGTCAAAGTCTAGATCTAAATTTAACTGAGAATCTGTAAAACTAAACAATTGATTCTAACAGATACTCTTCATCCAATCTGAGTTTGAGCTGTTTTGTATAGAAAGATGAGTAAATAATTCAGTCTCTATACGTACTTAGCTATTAGAGACATAACCTGGCCATTGCCTTTTTGTGCAAATCCGCTCGAAAAATTTTTTGCTTCCGGCACAGACTGGGCTTTCTCCCCTTGATTTTTATTGTCTTCGGTTGATTTTTTGATCAGGCCAATAACCAAGCAGAAGGAGAAGTTGTAAATGACGATTTTCTGCACCGTCTTAGAAATGCAGTCTACCTGTAGTTTTAGCAATTGTAGTGGAGGAAGTAAACAAAGCCATTCAGTCCAAGTTGGCCACACTTCTAAATATTGAATTAACATCAACAGCCACCCTGTTCGGCCATGCACTTCTCTCTTCACAGTGGAGGATGGTTGTTTACAGTGCAGGGAGTTTGCAGTAAGCTTCTTAGTGTTGAACTGGTGCATTACATACATCACAGGCAAACATTAGTGATTGGTTAAAATTTAAAACCTCCACAGAGTCCACGCCTACAGGAAGCAATTGTTTCACAACAGCCGAGAGCCCAGACCTTTTGTACCAAGCAAGGTGTAGTACAAAGGTCTGGTTTTTACCAGGGTGGTAAAGACATATTCCAAAAGGTTTCATTCTGCAGCTTTTGTTAAATACAGACAGTTGGGCTGAATACAAAAGCAGAGCACACTTTTTGAAATTTTATTTATAAAAGAGAAAAAACATGTTGGTCTCTTTCAACTTCTAGACTATTGTGCAAATTCAAGTAAAACATGTTGATGTTTTTGTGAGAAATATAAAAAAAAAAGTTCAAAGAGTGAGACTATTTTGCCATAAACATCCTTATTCTCATGCTTATGTTCCAAAGTTGCAGTCAATCTTAACAAAATTGCAAAATATTACAACACGTATAACAAAAAGCTAAAAATATATAAGAAAATCTGAGCGTGAGCAATGATAGCGGGAGGGAAATGAACAGGATGAGGCTTAGCATATATAGAGCAAGGGGCAGTGTCCAACTCCAGCTTGAGGAGAGAGTGAGGATGTACCAGAATACTGGCTATCTCTGTGAAGCTTTGTCTGCCGGAGCAACTGAGCTGGCCGATGACTTTGCTGCACATGGACAAAAGAGGCTTACAGGCCACCCTGCATGTCAGCTTTCCTTCCCAACCAGAAGTGTGCGTGAGCTGCAGGGGAATATAGGTTGCACTCGGTTGCGCTCACCTGACTAGACCTCGCTCAAAGTGGATTCAGATTTGTTCGGTATGTATATGACATCAGCCGGGAGCTTGGGTTTGCATAAACTCCGGAGCAGTGCAAAGCAATTCTTTAGTTAAAAAAAAAGAAAAAAAAAGAAAAGAAAACTGCAGTGATAACAGTTTTGAGATGGAGAGGGGGAGGAATAATGTATGAAGCGATGCTGCAAATGCAAAAATAAATACATAAGCCCCAAAGCACGTCAGTCGTGTACTTGTAGATTTATCCATTTCTATATTATTATTAGGTGCAGCTGACTTTAGATAGGAGGCAAGATGCGAGGTGCTAAACTTAGAGCTTCTCCACTCTCACCGCCATGTGATTTAGGTATGCAGTGCCTTTGTAGTGTTGATGTGACTGCAGGGGGAGAGCCTAACCCTGTCAGTCACTCTGACAGCCAAGCTTTCTAATCTGCTCTCTATTGGTGATAGTGCACTTTAATTAGGCTACAAGGTCAATCAGCATCGTTTCTGAAGATGTGATTGTACTGAAAGTTTGCCATAATCCAGATTAACCACATTGTTCAAAGACAAACAGTAGTCCCTGTTCTAGGGTCCTTTTAATCCCAAACTGTCTGAATAATTATATTTTGTGTCTTATTTTTCACAAAGTTCTTTGCTTGAGTACAAATTAGATGCACCAAGTTTCAAGTACATAAACTAATGAATACATTGTAAAGTTTTCAATGCTCGGGAAAATAAATATGACTGACAACTGGAGGATTCACTTAGAGTCATAATTAAGAACAAATTTTTTGAGTGTTTATTTTCCTTAACAATTACAGTATCCACTTCAACTACTTACCTAACTTACAAATTCATCTTAATTTGAAATAACTCAGACAAAAAAAGCTTAGTTTAGGCAAATGTCACTAGAGGAGAAAAATCCTTAAAAAAATATATACATATTTTTTTTTTTGTCAAAAATGCTTGATTTGCACCATATCAACCTGAAGTGTGTGTGGCTAAAATGCTGAAAATCTGTCTCATCTGACCAAAGTATGTGTTAACATTTGCGATGGTGGGACAGAAAAAGGTATTCTCCTCATATCAATCCCAGTGAAACTGGTTAACATGAAGAGAAGGGCCTGCAACACTGACTGCTCCAACACGGGTTTGATGTTCGGAAACAGTGAAGTTTGACAAACATAAGAAATTAGGAGAGAGGCAAAAGCTTTATCACATATGTATATGTATTTTATAGGACTTGCTTAGGTTGCGTTAATCATTCCTGCCCTGCCAATGTGTCCTTTCCCCTTCCACGTTACCAACGCATCAAACACTCCTTAAGTTTGTATATATGCAACTATATTTCAACAAGAAATAAGGTCTCATTTATCCATGGAATGTTAATGTCATTCAATTTGTGTTCTTCATGCCTCCATATTATTAAGATGTTAATAAATTAACATTCTGTTAATTTATAGGGAATTTTGCTGAATTTATTGCCATCGTTTTACATAATGCGTAAACTGCACAGGTCTATATATTGATAAAGGAAATCATTCATTGTGATGGAATACATACATTTGGGAGATTAGTTTAGAACGCTAAAGGAACCTTTGGCTTATAAAGCAGTACATCTTCTCTTTTGCATGCTTAACGTCACACTGCACGCTATAATGTTAAATATTTAAGGTATGAGGCTCTGCAGAATTGAACCTGTCAAGTTCCAGGCTGGCATTAAGCTGTAAAAAAGAGTGACTTTGTTCTTTCATGAGCTTAGACTAACTATCAGGCAGATGGCCTTTTCCTCCAGCTCTATATCTCCTCCTACCTCACAATCTCCCTTTCTGACAAATCTAACAGTAAGCGTTTTAATTCCCACTGACCTTTACTGATCTCACTCAGGCAGTTTTCTCCATTGCTGAGGGCCAAAACAAATCGAAATTTAAATTCCAGTTCAGAATAATTTAAGGTGCCTCTTTACATAAGCAGCCTAAGCTTTTTCTGTTCTTTGGAGATGGGATGCTGAAAGCTTTCTCCCACATCCGTGGGGCCGTGAGATCACATTCAGTGTGATGCGACCATGTGAGATTGGAAAGATGGGTGAGGACGGTGAGTACAGCATCCCCCAGTCTTCACATGCATGCATGCAAGAGAACGTGAAGCACACGGAGCTCACACTGGCACACCAACGTGCTCTGGCTTCAGTACACTGAACACCAGAGGGCTTTGTGTTCAAGGCTGAGAAATGCCTTGTCAGCACGCAGCACATGGAAAGCTTAGAGGGGAGGAAAAAGCTAAATAATATAAAAAAGGAAGTCTGTGATGAAAAATGCATGGAGGGGAGAGGGTGACAGTGGCTCCCCGTACGCAGCTGTCTGCTGGGAAGCTCCAGTAGATTTTTACGCTCTTCATCCAGCTGCCTGGAGTGACAGCGTTGCTTTCCCGACTGACCACACAAACACATGTCAACAAACTGTGCATGCACCCTTTGACAGTGGTGCTTTTTTTTCAGAGCTAAAAAAATAACTTTAAGCATTATCAGATGGAAATAAAAAAGAAAAAAATGTGACACTATTTTTTTTTAACTACAGGTGTTGGAAAAAAATATGAAGATACTAAACATTAACATTAGTCTAGTTGTGTTGATAGTAACAAAACCAAAAGCATTCCAAGCAGATAAAGAGAACTACAGGAGCTCATTTACAAATATAACTTTATGATTTTATAAAAATGGATCAAATTTTACCTTCAAAAAAACAAAAATAAAACAATGAACCCAGAATCCGTCTGAAAATGCTTTTGTAAAGCTTCATTCTGTGAACAATGACATTGATTTTCTGTGCTATTTTGGAATTGTAGACTGCCTGTAGTTTTAGCAATATAGCGGAGGAAGTGAACAAAGTCATATATTTTCAATATGTATTGCATATTGTATTCCATAAAAACCTAGAGTCAAAACTGTATAGTTTGGAGAAAATAATATTTCTTAATGCTAAAGCACAAAACTCATCACTAATCACCTCAAATCTTTAAAAAGGACAGCGTATTTAATAGAAATTTTTTGACTCAATTTATATAATTGATCTCGCACCCTTACACACCCACAGTACATAAATTACCATGACTTGCACAGAAGACAAGTTGGGGTTCAGTGTCTTGTTCATTAACACTAAGCTGGGATTGAACCATCAACCATCTGATTTACTGGTGACTCGTATAAAGGATTGCTACACTTTGATTATCACTTTTCCTGTTATTTTAAACATTTGTATATTTTGGGGTTCTATAAAATGCAACATTATTAATTAAAGAAAATCAGTTTAGATCAGGTTATTGCTGGTAAAGCATCAATTTACTTGAAATGACTCTAATGAACAGTGGATAACAGGGAGGAACAGTAATCCACTGTTGGAAAGGTTGGAGAGGTTCAGTCTCGAGTTGACTTAAGAAATAGATTCTGATGTTTTTAAATCTGATGCAGATAAAAGATCAGTGTGGTCAACAAAATACAGAAAAGCTGTTTCAGAAAATCTTTTTTTCTGTTTACATGGGAAGTTCACATTCAATCATATACAATCTAATTAAATTCATTTTATTTAAATAAGCACAATAGAGTCCAGGCCAATTATAATACAGTTTTTGCTAATTCTAAATAACTACAGATACAATTAATCCTAATCCTAATTTTATCCACTTCATTCTAATTCAATCTTAAAATTATATGAATAAATTAACATACATTCTAAAAAATTCTTCCTTCTATAAAACACCCTCTTACAAAATAACTACAAATGACAACTGCTTTACATAAAATAAATGTATGGACTATATGTAATTGCTACAACAAGATGCATATACATTTTCCAAAACACTGGAATTGATGAATACTTCTTTACATTCCTATATTTATTAGAAAATATAATCAGAAAAGCAAGGGGATATATTTGAAATTTAAAACTTTTTTATGTGCATAAAAAGAATAAAACAGGGGCTCCTCATTTACAGAAAAAACATTATGAATACTTCATAGTATCTCAAACTCAATGTAAACAAGCAAAGAAGTAATGAACATATATCAGCAACATATTCCCATAACTTCATTATCTAATCAAAAAAACATTTAAGTGCTTCATTTATCCTGATTGAATCCCATTAGAAATGTTATCAAAGGACAAATAAACACTGGCAATTTCACTGGGCTGTGAACTGCCGACCGAAACTTAATCCACAACCCAAGACACTCATCTGAAACAAATATACCAATTGAGTATCCACAGTGCCTTGGAAAGTATGCATGCAACTCGAATCCTTTCACATTGTGTCTCATTACAACCAAAAAACATTAACAGGCCCACATAGAGTAGTGCAGGACTGTAAATTTAAAGAAAAAACAAACAAATGCTTTTCGGTATTTTTTCCACAGAAAATTTTGAATTAGTATCTTTTTGCATGCAAATCCGTTGACTCTGCAACCCATAAATAACATCCATTACAACCAATTACTTGATGGTGCACAGATTTCCATTTGTGAGTAATTAAATTTCAATATGAATGAAGGTATTGTTTGAAGGCAGATGTTTGCTAGGGCAACATTAGTGAACAAAAAAATATGAAGACCAAACAACATGGCTGACAAACAATATCCCAAGCTGTCAACAACTCAAGACCCATTAACTCTTCCATCTAAACCAAAAGACTGGGTAAGGACATATTAGATTAGACAGAGAAAGAGCCAAGACATCTATGGTATGTTTGGAGGAGCTAAACTCAGGTGGAAGCCTGAGCTGGATGCTTTTAGCATTGAACTCCACCAATCTGACCCTAACAGGAGAAAGCTCAAAGACTGCCTTTGCAAGCCGCTCCAAAGCCTTTCGGCGACACATCAAACATGTGGAAGAAGGCATTTTGGTCAGGTGAGACCAAAATAAACTTTAGAGTTTAACTTCTAAATGTGTGTGGTGGAAATCAACACTGCACAAATCTCTGAACACACCATCCCCAGGGAAAAATATGGTGGTGGCAACATCAAGCTGTAGTGATACTTTTTCTTAGTTGGACAATAGAAGCAGATCAGAGTTGATAGGAAGATTGATGGAGCAATACAAGGCAATCCCGGAAGAAAACATGTGAGTGTTAGCAAAAGATTAGAGGATGGATTTTTAACAAAAAAAAACAGAGTACTGTGTGTTAGTCTATCACCAAAAATGCAAACCACACTGTGTTTGTAAGATGACAAACTGTGGAAAAGTTCAAAGGGCATGAATACATTTGCAAGCCATTAACTGCTTGAGTGTTCTTTTTTCCCTCTGTCAGACATTTGGCTTCATGATTAGTTTTCACAGAGAGCCCACTGATGACTCATATCAGACTGATTTTTACAAAGTTTTTCTTTTGCAACAGAAACAGCATGTCACCCTCCTCACTCTCCAACTCCGACAGTGTTAATCTTCAGCAGACAACCATGTTGACAGAACACATTAAGAAGCTTTAAGGGGGAAAGGTTAAGCATCAACACCAGAACAGAATTTTAAATGGTGAACTAAACCTCTTATAGGATGTTGAGTTGTACAAGCAAAGGCCCATACTTGCTCTTTCAAATATCCCCTTTTAAAGCTTGTCAATATACACAGGCTAGTTGTCCACCCTCCAGGCTTTATGTCATTTCCCGGATCCTGTCATGATGAGGCTGGCTCGTCAGACAGCGTACAGCCATGCTGTGCTACAATATGATTTTAATCTTCTTAGCGTTTCATCAGTACTTTATCAATTCTATCACCTTGTCTACAGGATTCTGTTATTGAGTAAAATGACTGTCAAACATCAGAGATGGGGAGTGTCTGCACTTCAAATATCAATAACAGCTGCCAGCGTAGCCCGGTGTGTTGAAGGATTATCTAAAATCAGTTCGTTTAATGCATCATTTTAAGGGCAGCTGCTCTGTCTCTGATAAGTTATTGTGCACACTAGACAATTAAGGATCCCCTGAGACTTTAGCCCAGGGGAGCAGCCACTCACATCAGGGATGCTTACAAAATAGGGGGGGAAAGAGAACTGGAAATCTTACAATGCAGAAACAAAATGTAGCCCATGAGATGGTCAGAAAATTAAACATATTTAAAGACAATAAAACAATCAAATATGTCAGATTGTTTGTATAATTAAATCTTCTGTATGGTTGACAATTATTTTGAATAGTTTGAAACAATATGTGAACAGAAGATGCCAAATGTTACCATTTTGATCCTCCATGCTTGTAGTTATCATTGTTGCTATGATACCGAGTTCGCCCGAGATTTCAATGTTGAAGTTGAGAGTGACCAGGAATATATTTAGTTGAAAAAAGTTTATATACACAGTAAGAAAATACACATAACATATATTAAATCAGACTAAACACTTCCTGTTTTTGGTTAGCTAGAGAAGCCACAACTACTTATATATAACTTCCTGGCTAATGTCTGGAGATGATGCTTCAATATGTCCCTCCATCAAAACACAGAAGCAACATCCAAATGTAACCGTGATTATGATAGCCAATCCATGTAAAATTATTTGTTTGGTTCTTCCATTTAAAACAAAAAAAGATCTATAAAATAAAATAACTGTTCTGTTGACAAAGACCAACTGTTATTAACTAGAGACAAAAATATGTATATATTTTCCAGCTCAAGACAATAAACAAAGAGGAAGACATGTGGCAAAGGCACATCTTCTCTTTCTGTATTTTAAACCTAAATGAAAAATTTAACATCCAAATAATAAAAAAAGCCACATTGTTAAATTTTTTCTTCAGCTATCTAAATCAAAAACAAAATATATGGTTGTTTTTTTTAATATATATCAATGCCAGAAATGATTTAAATTGCCAAAAATTATTGCATTTCATATTAATTATTTACTTGAAATATTAAAGCAAATTTGTTCACAATGTTTATGAGCATTGATTCCCTCTAAGTAAGATTTTTCCATGGTGAGCAAGGACAACAGAATTTGGTTTTAAAAATGTCATGTGGCTAATTAAATTAAGTTTTATTTTAGTTGTAAACTTGCAAACTGAATTAATTGAGGTTTAAATGTGGCGGTCAATACTTGGGGAAGTTCTAGTGTTAAATCTCTTAGTTCTCCCTCACCTTTGTATTGTTACAAAAGTAAAGTAGAAAAGCCGACCGATGAGTTTTGAGCACCACAGATGTGGAAACGGCGACTGTGAAAGAGTGACAGAATGAAAGAGAAGTGCTTTATTTCACTAATTCCACACTTCAGCACTCCTAAACACAGATAAATACTGACTACTGGAAGAAGAGCACCTTCATCAGTACTGCAGTCCATTATATAATTTTTTTTTCCATTTCCATTTTTTTCCCAAACAAAAACATAGGGAGCCAGCTCTTCTGATTCTCTACAAAATATTGGTTCTTAGATCTGATACTTTTCAGCATGACCCATCACTAATGCACCAATATTACGCATGAACAGAGAGTGGAAGATAACAAAACCCCCTCAAGATCGCCCCACCTAAAAAATTACTCAGCACTGATACTGAGTGCCAAGTGAAAACGTAATGTGCCAGAGGTTCAGGCTGTGATTTACGGGGTCCCAAATGCTGCACTAACTATATGATACTTATCGTTCCTTTAACCATTACAATAAAATAAAGATAGTTGTTTTTTTTAATCGTTTCTTTGGATTTTCATTTTCAAACAGAAAAACCAAAAGCCAAACTGTACACAGCACTTCCTCAAGAGCTCTTCAATTTGTTAGTTTCATCAGGTGACATCTGTAGAACAAGTTGAATTTATGGTTTATTTATGTCTCTGTGGCCTTTCAGTGCATTTCATGTTTCCAAGGTCTTTCACTTTTTGTTGATACCCACATTTCACACCACAAAAACTTCAATCTCTGGGATACAAAAGCCATCTCCTTCTCAACTGTCCGATCACTGGATGAATGTGACACCTTATGGCATCTGGAGATTGTGGTCAAAGATAAACTAGACTCATAGAAATACCAAATTCCCTTCATTCATTTGATTCATTTGCTTTTTCCTTTATTCCATGATTTTCCTGAAAAAAGAACCACTGTATTTAAGGCATTAAAATACATCCACCTGTTTGCCAAATAATGTGAATTAATCAACAGCTTGCAACACCATGACATCATCATCTAGAGCAGACTGTCCAAATTGTTTACTGGCACAGCAGTATTAGTGTATGTAAGTTTAGGACTATGAAGAAACTAATATAAATACACTTCTAGACTTGTTTTTCATTATTTTAGAATTTAGTAAATATAAGTTAACTGGCCTAAAATAAGAGCTGTTTAGTTTGCGTCTTTTTATACACTGTATATGCATGTTCATCACCTATCTCGGATTAAAACTGCTCCAGCAGTGACCCATTATATTATCTAAGAAGCAAACCACGGGACTAAAAGAGGTCTGCATTTATTTATTTGTTTGTCTGAAAAATAGCTAGGCTTTCAATATTAATTTTTCCCTAGCAGCTCATTTTCTAACTCTATGGTGGGTTAAGCATCTGACTCCAGAAAGTGTGGGGAAACATTATTTTCAGTTTGTTCAGCACTGAACAAGCATTTTTCTGATCCCCCATAATTAATTTATAAAATGCTTTTCCTTGTTAATCCAATAACCCAAGGGAAAGAGTGAGAGACAATGTGCCAATTCAACCCAAAGATACACAGCAAACATGGCCAGCCGAAAAAAAGAGAAGAAAAATACTAAGTTAAAATAAAAATACACTTTTAAAACCTGTTCGTTCTGTAAAATACAACTCTTTCAGAAAAATACATAACAGAACATTTAGTCCAAAGAACACTTCTGATCATATTTTACTCAATTTGTTTGAGTCAATTTGCATAATTTAAAATGCACTTTTAATGAAGAAGGGTTAAAGCAGTGCACACAAGTTCTGTCCATACAAAATAGTGATTTTGAAAAACAGAATTTTTCTTCTGAATTTGCACTTCTGGTTATCATGCAAACTGAGTTTGGTGCGTGTAAAACTGAGGATAAGAAAAAAAAACTACATCATAAATGTTTAAAAACAATTTGTCGTCTGTTGAATTGGACAGCGACTGTGTAGTCTTACTTCACACGTTTCCACATACTTTCTCAACAGACTCAGCAACTCACTTTGATTTTGTTTCCATTAAACTTCAAATGTACAGTGAAGAAGTTCAAAACTGAGATAACGGTAAAGAGGTAGAGAGTGTCAAAAAGAAGAAGCAGCTTAATATTTAGGAAAGAAACAAGCTTAACACTGCTTTGGCCATGTTTAGCATCTTCTACCTACTGGTGTAGCGTAGGATACAAGGTTGCTGGGATTATGTACAAAACAGTTTTAAATGCATAGTTATTTGTAGGGGTGCACCGATTGCAGTTTTCTGGCCAATCGCCGATTACCGATCTTTTAAAAATCCTAACTTACCGATTTCTATTTTGGCCGATACCATTTTTTTGTCTGAAATGTTGTTCAGTATATCAAGAAAGTTGCTGAATTGGCAAAAAAGGGGTGACCATTGTTAACTGTAAATGTGCAGACATGACCTGGTCAGCCGGTTTGTCAGGCAAACCTCTCTCACGGGAAAAAAGAAAAGCACAGTGGTTGATTTTTAGACCTTTGCCGAGGTTGATAACATTGGTGGATAAGATCGGCTTTGCATGTAAAAATCGGCCAATCACAGACCTCCCAAAATTAAGAAAATCAGAACAGATAAATCGGCTGGCCGATAAATCGGTGCACCCCTAGTTAATTTTTACTAATGGAGCAGATAAAATAACTCATCTTCAAAGCAGTGTGACGCCTGTGTCCACCTTTTCAAACGTAACAGCTTTTAAATCAAAAAGTAAACATCAACACGTGGGGGAAATGCCGTCTACAATAAAAATCTATGGAGATAAAGAAAAAGAGAAGGAAAAATCTGATGGTTCTGCACAAAAGGATGGAATAGCAATGGGTAGAATCTGCTTAACAGACAAGACAACATGACACTCTCTCTTTTGTCACATAGTCAACCAGTCCTAATGAAGCCCATTCCAAGTGATGTGTACTCAATATTCACGTAAAATTGAGCTTTTAAATGATTTGTAGTGCTTTAACCACCACAGAGAAAGCATATCTTTTTGACATCCACAGCGGGGCAAACTGTGCCCTGAACAGCACACTCACTGTTTGTCTTTTTACAGTTTTTTTTCTCATACATTTCTCCTCAGGTATTTTTCCTCTATGCTGAATTATAGTGAGAAAATTGCTCAAGTATTTACTCAGTCATCTTAGTTACTCCCCACCGAGGGATTCTGAAGAAAAAAAAAAGACAAATGGATCTGAAGGTAAGTACGTCAATTTCCCTGAAAATCGGCGAGAAGCAGGAATGTCATAAATGACTGAAGTATGAGTCCAGACCTGTGTCACAGTGACTCTTTCCCGCCCGTTTCTAGCCAGACGCTTTTAAACCACCTCCACTCACCTCAGTATTGTTCTAATGGCTCAACTCTTCAACAAAGGTATTCGATCCTTGCAAGCAATTCAGCAATATTTGACCCAATGTTCTCCTGGTAAAAGCAGCACTGACCTCATCTGCGCAGAGGCAGGCCAGATAGCAGAAACACAGAAAAGCATACTTTATAAATGTAAACCAATGTGTAGTAAAATCACAACGGTGAAGGTATCGTTATTTGCTTTTGAAGAGAGTGTTATTAGAGAGGCTAAAGTTGGGAGTGGTTATTCAATGGTCTTCACAATAACTGCCCTTTAGTTCCAGTGCTGACTTACAATAGTAAAGAGGGGAATGAAAAAAAAATAACACAAATGCCAGAAAATGAAATAATACACCGTTTCTACAATTTCCAATTCAATTTCCTCTGGCTGACCTGCAGCTACAACAGAAATCAATGCAGCTGGAAGTAAAACGCTCTGAACTGAGCAATAGGAAGAGCTGCCTTTTTGTAGCGAAACAAAACAGCATCATTGTTTCGGAAGATCAGTCGGTTAAAAAATAAATCACTCAGGTGTAAATTATTGCCTACTGCTGTCTGCAGCAGTCGGCACTGACCCAGACGTCGGCAACCCCTCCCAGTTGAACAAGTTCTGCAGAAATGGCATTAGTATTTCATTGTTTTTATCCTCCACCTCTACCTTGTTATATCTGCAATCCATACAGATTTGGAACTGTTTTCAAACAGAGAAGAAACACATTGGCATATAAATACATCTATTTTCCTTGGACAAAGCAAAAAACAAATTAACCTAAAGTGCCTCACCAGAAGACTGCTGCAACACAGGGAATTTGTGCAAATGTCAATAACAGGAACAGACTGTAATTTCCTTTTATTTCTTGTCACATCTTGTGTGGAAGAGGGAGCAAAGTGAGAGATCTCTGCCTTTTTCCTCCGCCTACGGCAAAAACCATCCATCACTGGCATTGTCAACACAACAATGTGGCCTGTAAGATTGTAGCATGTGCACCCTTTCCAGCTCTAAATTAAATCCTTGATCAGAGTGTGTTACCTGGGATTAATTCAGGGGCCTCCATAGAAAACAGGAGGCTTAGGAAAGAAGAACAGCTCCAACTTTGTTCTATTCACATCAAAAGTAAAGGGACGATGGGCAAAAAGAGGGGCAGAGAACAAAATGACTTAGCAGCAGGTAGAGTACATCTACTGCTCTAATACAGAAATTAACTTGACACTGAATAACAAAATAATTGAATTTCTATTAACATTTTAAGCCCGTTGGCACTAATGTACTCATGTTTAAAAGCTTATATACGTTTCATGTTTCTAAGCTGTAAGATTTATAAACTTGAACATGTGCGATATGTACAATATTATTACCTCAGTCAAATTTACCAGCAATGCTGAAGACTATAGTAAAATGAAAAATTATAAATATATGTGGCAAAAATATTCAACCGTGGCCAAAATTTGCACTTGATGCCTTTTGAGGGAAAGGTTTTATAGTCATATGAGACCAAAATTATTCATAACCCAGGCGGATTTATGGTTAAAGTAGCCAAATTTTTCCAGCACATTGCCTCTAAAGTAGCCTGGTCAATGCTTTATCATGTAATTCAACTTGATTCCCATCACTCTTCAGTCTGAGAATTATCCATTGAACATGATTTCTCCAGTTCAATTTTAAACAAGCCAATCGGCAAACCAAAGAACAATTATGAATGATGACGTCAATTTCTGCGCTGTTTTAGAATTGTGGTCTCTTGTGGTTGTAGCTTGGCAATGCCAGCAGAGGAAGTGAATTAAGGCATTCAGCTATTCATTTCTCAATAGCTGAGGGTCGTGACCTTCTGTATGAAGCAAAGCATAGAGCAAGGGGCTGAGTTTTACTAGGTTACTGCTAAGTGGAAAGAATATTAATGACCTTGGGGGTGTACCAGCCACTGTCCTGACTTATAATAGTGTCCTGACTTTTTGCAATTGCAAAATATAAATACAAAAATAACAAATTGTCTTAATACCTTTTGAGGGTTGCATGTCTCATTCCATATCAGAAACACACTTCTTGATTGGTTGGATGACGTAAATTTAAAATCTACATTTGACCCAATGTCATGGGTGTTTTGGAGCTTAGCTTGTAGTACTTAGTTTTTAACAAGACAACAATTCCAAAACATACCAAGAAGGCTTTAGAATAGAAAAAGGAGGCCAACATTAGATTATGATATATGTGTGAGGTTGTATGTATAATTTAGACTGAGTGGATTAGAAAAAGTCCACAATACGTTCAAACCAAATCAATATGACTTTCAAGTCAATTGTGGGGACTGTGCACAGTGCCTCCCATACCAGCAGCGTAGGTTGTTAATTAATTTATTAGACTCAAGTGCAGAAGCAAAGTGAATCTGACCTCATCTCGTATGGGCATGGACTAGCACAAATGGTAAGTAGTTTGAGAATATCTTGCACCATATTTAGGTTGAATATTACAGAAAGAAAATTGTCTTAGAAATATAAATAATTTTTCACCCAACTGTGTGCTTTAGTGGAGCTATAGAAGGCTCGTACATTTTAAAAGAATAAAGACATTGTTTCTCTAAACTTGTCTTCAAACGTGCCCTTCAGTGGCAGCTTCTGAGAAGGGAACCTTTACTTGTGTTTGAGAGAAAATGCAGGAAGGTGACTGACTGGCCAGAAAAAAAGGGGAAAATGACTGTTGAAGCGTGAAAGTCTGAAAATTTCCTTTTCCTTATTCTTCTTGGAGCAAAAAAGAAAGCTTTCAAGGTTCAGAGATTGGAAATGTTATTTTCCGTCTTCCTTTTTTGAGGCATAGGGAAACCTGAAAAGCAGTGGTTACAGCAGTTTAGTAACCATCCTATTTCAAAATTGAGGTCTTTTCAGGTGTTGTGTGCCATTCAGACCTCCTGGGATTCTCTTCAGTGTGCTGTATGAGTCCTACCACATCTATACAGGGAATGAAATTGCGGAAAGCTTCATTTTACAGTACGTCATCACACTTTCTCTTCTTCTGCATCTATAGCCTGAAACCATGCAGAGTGGAGATCTTGCTCTGCTTGACATCGTCAAGTCCTCCATCCTTTCACTCTTTTTTTCTCGTTCTTCTTTCATCATATTTCATACCCTAACTTCAGCTTCACACTGATCTTCCTGATGTTTTTCCCTCTATGATAATCTTATCTCTTATATGTATTGTTGCATCTCTACCAGCCATGTAGCCGTGTGCGTTACGGTGCTTTGGTTTCAGAGCTCAGTGACATACGAAGCTGTGTTTGGGCTCTTAGACATCTTATCTGTCGAGCAGCGACAACAATAGCAGATTGTCATGCAGAACAGAGCCTTTAATGTTGCACCGACGCAGAGTGAAGTAGCAGTAGGGAGACACGTCGTTGCAAACCGCACACTTAATTTGCTCTACAACTGTTTTCCTCCATCATGTGAGGGCTGTTAAAAAGAGTTTTGCACAGGCGTGCTACCTCTCCCTTATATAAAACCCATCTTCTCATTATAGTTGCATCCCAAGACAATTGTCTCCACTCATCAGAGGAGGAACAATAAACCTTTGTTACTTCAGAAATCCTTGATAGCCGTCTTAAAAGAAAAAAAAAAAAAAAAAAAACACCTTTGGGATTGTGTTTGCCAGTAAATGTGTGAAGTGTACGTTTAGGGTAACGCAACATCAGAAAAAAAAAATATTTCTTGATTTTTACTTAACTTTCTTTTTTACCTCACCCATCTTCAGTTCTAAGAGACAATTTAGAAATGTCCTTGGGTCAAAGGCAGCACTACTTGAAATGCCTTTAGATTTGTTGCACATACACACATCAAAGCGAA
Source organism: Xiphophorus maculatus (assembly GCF_002775205.1). Lineage (NCBI taxonomy): Eukaryota > Metazoa > Chordata > Actinopteri > Cyprinodontiformes > Poeciliidae > Xiphophorus > Xiphophorus maculatus. The sequence goes on along the minus strand of NC_036451.1, from coordinate 19,340,130 downwards.
CAGGAGCTTATTTTCAAGTATTTTGCACCCTGAGGCTAGCAGCTACTTCAGAGACGGTTGTATTCACAATAAATAGCTCGGGTTTTCTGTTCCACAGATCCCAACCAAAGCATCATCTACCAGACAGCTGTGGGCAAGCGGCCTCCGCGCTCTCATATCAGAGGTGAGAGGGGGGGTTGCTGCACATAATAGCTCTGCTGATTGCTGTCCTAAGGTGTTGATCAGTAATGCTCACAACAGCTAAACTCAATCCGAGTCTGCCGGGGCGAAGGCTTCCAGAGTTTGTTCTGCCACATACCCTTTGAAGGATCAAACTTCTAGTCGTGCATTTGATCGTGCTGTGATTCACTGCAGGTTTCAGAGAGCTCCGTCTCTTTTATCTGGTGTTCAACTTGTCCAGACATCAACAAGAAGACAGTGAACATACTGTGATGGATGAAGCTCAGAGAGGATTTTACCACCTGATGATCACATTCTGTTGCCACCAGTCAATGTAAAAATAAAAGATAATAAAAAATATTTACTATGGAGGAAAATCATGACCCCCATATTTTTAACTTTGCTGAATTTATGTATTCCAAAGACGGGTCAGATAATAAATTCTGCATAGGAATGTTATTGTCTACTGATAATAGAGTTCAAAGAGACTAAATTATATAATGTGATGGGTCATATTCACAATTAAAACTTTATTATTTATTATATTTTACAAAAATCATTCTAAAAAGAAATTTACATCAACATGACATGTGTGGTCTGATAATGTAAGTTCAAGGTGTAATCTCTGACAATGGCAGTTTGTCCTTCGCAAACAGAGATGCATGAATTTTAACTTAAGGAAACAAAAACACATCAACTTATTAGAGGATCTGCAGTAAAAACAATTGAAAAATCATACCTTACAAGCCTCTGGGCACTTGTTCCATCCAACAGGCTGAATCTCTTTTGATATGAAAAAATGATTTCATCTCAGGTGGCATTAACATTCAAGAAATGTTGCATTTCAAACATTCCTTTGCAAGACTACTAATGCATATACTGATTTTGTGGGGACGATTTATTGTGCAGCTTTTCTGCACATGTACAATTAAAAACCACAAACTCTGTATCAATCTCTGTTCAAGGCGACATTCGGACAACCACAAAGGCGCCAATGCATCAATCTAAAAACAGTTGCTGTTCTTGCAACAACTGGCTCCTGGGTGAGTCTGAATAAGTCTTTCAAAATCATATACGACTTCAGAGTCATTAGCAAGGCCCAGTGCATGAATACATTTCCCTACAGTGACTACACTATACACAGCACAGGAGGGATGTAACTTCTTATAGAATAATGAAGAAGGGGAATATAAAAGTTGTTAATCTTTTTTTGAAGTGCATTTACCTGTCTTTGGTGAGATGCCACCAAGGATGCTGAGCATTCTGGCCCATGTCAATACTTTCTGCTTTTCCAAACGGATGGGCAAAACCAGCTGCCTAGGTAATTAAACATGTTTTCTTTTTTTTTTTTTCGAAGTTAATACCAGCATATTTGGATTTGTGAGTCGAATTACTTCATTATGCATGTTTAATCTGGGATTTCCTATGAACCACAAGGGCCAATCCACACAATCTGAAGGGCAGGGAGAGGAAAGCAGGCTGTAAAATCCCCAGGTCTGAGATAGCTCAGCATTAAAATCATAAATATTCATCATGCTTACTCAGTTAATTTGGAAACACGCCACATTTATAGCACTTAAGGAACAAAATGAAACTAGGTCCCAATGATAGCAATTTTTATTTTCATCCATATTGTTTTTACATTAAATGCATCTAACAGTTTCTACGTAACAAGTGCCTAGTCATATTACATCATAATTGTATGATTTTAAAAATTTCCCCAAAAAACGATATCAATTTTAATTTAGCCAAATAAGAGATTAGGATTATTACTTCAAGGTCACAACACAGACTTTTCTGTATGGCACTGTTCTTCAATTATGGAGATCAGAGCAAAGTTTGAAAAGACACATTTAAAAATTTTACTGCTTTTCATTAGATGTTGATTGCAAAACAATAACAGAGCATGCTATTCCTAATTTTTGGGGAGGCTTTGGGAGTTAAATAAAAATTGATGCAGTTGCATGGAATGTTTTTAGACCCTGGCTGGATTCAAACAATGGTGTTGGCTTAATAACTTGACATGGATTGTATTTTCAATGCGTCTCCCTTGTTATAATGAAGGAAGAGTTCTCACAAATTGCTGAGAATAAGCTGTGAATGGCAGCAGAGTGTGCACAATTACTGGAAATACCAGTAAAGAAGAAATCGCAAGGCAGGAACTGAATGTAAGGCATTCTTCCTCCCTTGTCTCTTTCAAGCAGCATCAATCACCATCAAAGATAATGGTATCTTCACTTGGTTGCAGAAATGTGTCTTTAAAGACAGTTGTTTCACTCTGGGATGTGTATTACTTTATGTCATATCATCCCTTCTACAGAGATGCCCTTCTTCTCTGTAATGACTGCCATCAGCCAGCAGTTCTATCAACTCGGAGCATGTGGCATCACTCATAAGCAGGCTTCTTGCCGTGATTAGCCCAATGCTTTAAACCATATATGTAAATTAATCTTAAATGTCCTTTAAAACCTATAAAACACCCCTACTGACTTGGAGCTCGGGAGCTGCAGGGGCGCTGCTAATCAGTTCCCTCTATGGTCCATTTAGCTTCTGTGTCATTAGAGATAATACAAATAAAATAACAGTTAACACGAAGGCACTTCCATACATTGCTCCTTTTAAAAGGAGTAAAATCTGCCTCGATCTCCAGCTATCAATGATTTGCAGAGGTGATTTTTTTTTTTTGGGGGGGGGGGGGGGGGGGGGTTCCCATGCTTGCAAGCGCATTAGTGCTGAACAAATTCCAGTTAATTACAAGGCAAATATGCAAAAAAAATGTGATATGTGGCCATTGCAATCCTGTTTACCATGCTCAGCAAGGCGGCATTACTTATCACACCCACACAAGCCTTATGTACAGATAAATGAAAATACATACTGCACATGTAAGAACTCCTGCTACCACATATTCAATTCGAACTTCAGCAAACCACACACATAGACAGCGCGTCCCATCTCCCCTGGTTATTATGCATGTGGCATTAGTTTCACACATATGCCAAAATTTCAACACTTTGCTCTACCCTCTCTTGACTTTGACCAATATTGTGAAATAGTTGTATTTCAGCAATAGAACTTTAATGAAAGGTTTCGAAACGAGGCGTAGACGCTTCGTTGATCTAATGAGATCCCTAACTGTTCCTGCCATCTGCCAGACCCAAGTCATGACATTAACTATGCAACCATGCTAAGCTTCAAACCCCTCCTAAAGGAAGCAGCTCATCTGCTCCTGTACTGCCAAACAAACAAATGAATAACCTCGCATCCAGGGCCAGTGTTTTTAAGGATGCGGTCAGTTGAAATTGCCCCTATACTTGGAGACAGAGAGAGAGAGAGAGAGAGAGAGAGAAAAAAAAAAAGAGTTCTGCTTACTGCTGTGAAAAAGTTTTTTACCTCTTGCGTTTGTTTTATTGATGTGTCTGTAAGGCATTGCTCTCAGACAAACTCATCTGCAGTGTTTGGAGGTGCCATTGTTCTCCCGGCTGGGGAGAGGTCACTGCGAGGGACGAGAATAAATGTGGAGTGATTGACTGGTCGCAGTTGGAGAGATGAGTTCTCCTTTCATTCGCAGGCTTCCAGAGGTTAAACGTCCTTCAGTAGCGTAAACACAATCTGACAGGTCCTTATAATGGACACACTGGCTCAGCATGGCACAATTCGAAAGGAATAAACTCTTCTCTGTCATGGAGCTAACAGGTTTTGCCTACAGTGTCTTGCAAAACTTTTCATAATACTTGACTGTTTTTATTCACATTTCGTCACATTACAATAACAAACTTAACTGCATTTCTTGGTGATTTTATATGTCAGACTAACACAAAGCAGTGCACAATTTTGAAGTGCAGCATATAGGAATTTGAAAAGTGTGGCATGAATTTTAATCCATCCCTCCTAAGCCAATACTTTCTAGAACCACCTTTTGCAGCTGTTGTGTCTTAGAACTGCAATTGTTGCCTTTTCTAATCTTCAAAACTGTGTAGGATGGGTGAAGAGCATTTGTAAACATCAGTTTTCCTACAAAAGCTAAAGTCCTATCAAATATTCTCAGGTGGAATTAGACCTGGCCTTTGACTAAGCCATAGACATGCCTTGAGCTAAATCATTCCTCTGTAGCTCTGGTTTTATTTTTAAAGTCATTGATCTGAACTGATGTCTTTTCAGAATTACTCTCTACTTCTCTACGTCCATCTTTGCATAAATTCTGATCAGTTTTTATATTTCTTCTGGAGAAAAGCTTCCCCAAAGTATGATGTTGCCATCACTGTGGGGTTTTTCCTGCTCATCGTGATGCAAAATGTTAGGTTTTCCACCAGCTTTGGCATTTCCAAGTAATGGTCAGTTTCCCCTTTGCCAAATACTCTTTAATTTGTTTTCTGGGACCCCTGGGGAACCTCTCAATGGGACTTCTCATACCTTTCTTAAGTAATGGCTTTATTATAATGGATTCATAGAAAAGCTTTCCTTTTAACAGAACCTACGACCTAGGCTTCAGTTGTTTTGCAAAACCTTTAGAATTAACTTGGACATTTTGGCTTCTCCTTTGAGAAATGACCTTATTGCCTGTCTTGATAGTTTAGTTAGGTCAGTATCAATCAAGTTTATTTGTATAGCACATTTTAGCAAAGAGCTTTACACCATAAAAACACAAAAATACAAAGTCATAAAAGACATCACACAATCGAGAATTAAGAAACGCTGTACATATTTTACATTATGTCAAGTGCCATCGTTATTCATTAGATATTTTGGTCAATGTTTCATTTATTATGGTTCAAAAGCAACTCTAAATAGGGGGTTGGGAGGTAGTCTGGATTTAAAAGATTAAATCTAGCCTGCATAGCCTTGCAGTTTTCTGGAAGTTTGTTCCATATTTGTCTTTATAGATTTATAGTTGAATCACACTCTACTTCTTGCCACAAACTTCTTAGCTGCTTCTTGATTTTTGAGTCCCTGATTTTAATTATGGGTTTACATTGTTTTGTAAATTCTTTTGAAAGCTATGTCCAACTTCCCTTTTACTACAAAATTATGTGCTAGATTGTATTAATCTATAGTGTAGAACCGAATAAAATGAACTACAGTTTGGAATTGTAACGTGACAATGTTTCCTAAAGGCTTAAACAGAGTATTTGTATGATGGAGTAGGACTCACTTGGGAATCTGGACACTTACCAAAAAAAAAAAAAAACTTTGCATACATGTGCAGTACTCACACTTCAGTCCATGTTTTTCCTTTGATATAAGAATAAAGAGTGCAAGAGTGCAATAGAGAGTGAATTTATCTAAAGATGGCATTCTCAGTAGGCAGCCATCCCAGGTCGGAGCAGATCCCAGATCCCCACTCGAAAAGCAAATTAAAAACTGGAGTACTCATCAGAGACCAGATTAGGCCGTTTCCTCAACATGCTTAAATTGCATTAATCTCAAATGCAGATCACATCTGCAACTAATTGATGGATTTGCAAGAAGATCTGAGGCTGGTTCGACTCAACCGTGAGCTCTCTTGTTTATTTTCAGAGAGGCAAATGCTTTAACCCTTCCCTGACTGTCCTGTGTATCCTTTTGCTGAGTGACACAGCTGTCTAAAGGCCAACCCTAACATTCACCCACAAACATCTTCTGCACTAATTAGGAAGGAAAAATGTGCCCGTGTTTCTGTTGTGCATCGGTTTAACATGAATAATTCAAAGCACGGTGTTGTTCTTTATGCCCCCTCTTGCTATTCATGGTACAGTAGGAGCTCCAGCAGTGTAAGGGAGCCTGCTTGCCATCCACTTATGAAAATATACTTCCAGACAAAGTGGTTAGCAGCTCATCACAACATTGTCACCTAGATTTGTTTACACTGAAGCCCTAGAAGTTTAACTCCTTCCTACCAGCTTGTGAAGGGTGAAATGTCACTTTCCTGAACTCATTTTTTGCTTCGTGTGACAAAAAGAGGAACGTTTTTTTTCTTTCACTAAAACATTCCTAGCATGAAAACTTGTAGCTTCTAAATTATATATTTTTGAAACTGTGTTGATGCAGAGATAAAAATATATATATATATATAAAAGGGACAGATGAGAGATGGGGGGAAAAAATGACACACTGTATGCCTGTTTGCATAAGCAAAGGGATCTCAAAACAAGAAGCGACCCCCCCCACAAAAAAAAAACACATGGACATCGTATGTGTTTGTAGATGTGCGCTGTGTGTTGTGATTGTGGCAAGGAGTGATCTATTCTTTCCCATTACCCCCACTGCATACGTCTGGTTCATTTACATTCATGGTTATCCAGATAATGAAGCTTTCAATCCGGGGGATCCTGCAGTGAGAACAATGAACCCAATTACCTCCTGCCGCCTGTGAGATGGGATGGCAGACTCTGAGACAGATGGGAGAGGCTGCACTCAGGACGGCAATCCAATCACATTCATCTCGCTTGCTTCCCGTTTCCCCTGTTCATGTGCTCTGCAGCAACTTATCAACAGGCAGGGGCCAGGAGAACCTGGGATCGCTGCGTCGCACGCGGTGATTTCTGCAAGCACACTTGTGCACAAACTAATTCTCAGAGGTCCACTCAGACTTCTACATTCCTGCTCCTTCTGTTCCCCTGCCGCTGTCAGGTTTCCCTGCAAACACACACACCACACTTTACAATAATCTGATCAGCTTGCCTACTTCACCTGCTAGAGGAGGGAAGGAAGAGGTTTTCGTGGGCAAAGTAATATATCTATCTCCATCTTGATCTCCTTATCAGTGAGTCAGGGTCTGAGTAGGAGCGTTCCTGATGAATTATGCAAGATTTTCAACTTTCTTCTTTCTAGCTTAATATTTCAGTTTTTTAGGCTCTGACTGAGATCGTCCAGTGATACGACAAGCGGAGTCAGTGCGTCTCTTATCGATGCCTGTGTGCATGTGCGAGCTGAAGGATGGAAATTGCAATGATCAAAAGTTGAACAAACTTGATGGCGGTTTTGATAAAGTTTGATGTGATCTAATGAAATTAAATCTACAAAGTTAGTTTTTGGTGAGCAATTATTCAACAGAGATAGTTGCCTTGCAAAAGTATTCAACTTCTATCAACTTTTTCACATTTTCTCCTGTTGGAGCTGTAGCCACAAATTTTACTGTATTTAACTTTTTTTGGGGTGTGGGGGAGGGTTGGAGGGGTATGTGACAGAGCAATATAAAGCCCTGTGTTATTTACATGTGATTGTTATCCATCCAGTCATTTCCTAAACCCACTTCCTCCTAGCAGGGTTGTTGGAGTGCTGCCTATCTCCAGTAGGCAGCAAGCTAACGGCAGTGTGCTAGAAAGCTTACCCGTCCATCATATGACAACAAACAGGATGGACAACAATGCATTCACACTCAAAAAAAAGAGCAATTTAAAGGGACCAAATAACTACTGCTTATGTTTTTGGACTGCACCTTATGCAGAAAGACTGAAGTAAAAACCAAAACTTTCTTGCTGTAAACTAACCTGTGCTGCACGGGTTGCATGCAGCCAACATGATTTTCAAATTAAATAAGAAAAGAGAAAATCTGCAAAAAGCTTGCCACACATTTGTAATCAAATCTCTCTAAAATCATTTTCCTAAATAAAATGATAATTAGTAAACAGAATCCACCGGTCTGAGGAAGTCTCATTTGCAGTTTGCCACAAGTTATTTAATGGGCACAGCAAATGTGGAACAAGCTGCTGCGGTCTGATGACACCAAAATTGAAATTTTTGGTGTCAAAAATGTCAATTTTGTCAAATTGCAACATGTTGAGATGCTATTTGGAGCAGAAAAACGTCCCTAAAATAACCCCATGATGAAACAGAGGTGGCAACAATTACAGGGAAACTGATGATGCTACACCTGACAAGAGTTTTGTTGTAAAAAGACATTATTTCCTTTCCACTTTGTAGTTATCCATTACCTTGTGTTTGTCACAAATATAATCCAGAAGAAATGGTCAAATGCAAAAAAGGGAAAAATATCCGACTTTTTAAGGTACTGTATGAATAAGTACCTTAAAATAAGCCCAGACTTTTCCATAACCCTGTTCCTTTCCCTCGCCCAAATAATGTATTTCAAAATATACTTATTCGGAAACATGGGCTGTGGAGGTTGACATTAGCAAAGGGGACGTCTGTAATTGCTGCAACATGTTGAGATAGTATTTTAGGCTGAATAGCTTCAGAGTGGCTAAGTCCATTTAGCAACAGAAGACAACAATAGTCTTCTCCAGCATCCCATCAGATCATGTTTTGTCATCCATCACTTTGTAGACATATCTTGTGAACCAACATGCAACAAAGTTTCCGGCTCTGGACTTATGCATGTACAAAAATAAAAATAAAAAAAGTAATTCACTGCATTAATTTTTTTTAGCTTATTAAAACCTTTGTGATTAATTAATCAAATTTGATACATTTATGTTCCACACCCCACTTCAAATATAAATGTGACAAGGTTTGAAATATCATGCCGTTAACTTTTTAAATTAACCAGGCAACAATATCTAATGTACAAGCAGCAAAAACAACAGCAGCCCAGATATAGCAAGTTTATAATCATCTTTAGTCGTTCATCAAGTTCGGGGTTAAATCCCCGCCTCCCCTCAGCTACAAGCTACGTAGCAAAGGGACAACTTTTTAACGCCTTCTATGGCAGAAGTTGAAATTTAACGTCAGACATATAATACACAGTGTGTTTGGACTCAGACAGCGCTTGAGGGGATGTGCGCCACTAGCACATAATTAGTTGGTGATTGCATGGAAGCTGATACTGATTCTGCATAATGCTCCAATATTTTTATCGCCTGCTTCATGCAGAATGTACCGTTATCTCACTTGCTTCCGTCCACTCGTCTTAAGCCTCTACCTTTGACACAGTGATCAATAGTAATTGACTTAGTGATCGATGTATCTCTTGAAGTTTTCCATCTGTACTTCCACTTAGTTAGGTCTACATAGCAGGACAGTGTATAATTTGCTTGTGGGTATCTGTATGTAAATGGCTCTAGCAGCTCCCCTGGGGGTCATATAGGTGGGTTTTATGCTAATGAATGACACAAAAAGGAACTCTTGCTGGTCATTCTCAAATACAGGCGTTTACGTGCACACACACTCACACACACGCCGTCGAGCAAGCACACCCCTTCGCACAAATCCACACACACACACAGACCGAGACTGCACACCCCCTCAACCCTCGGATGCATTATTGATAAGCTACTAATTACGCTTGTTGCAATTTCAGCTGACCTTTCCCGGGAACATCCTGGATCATTATAAGCCGAGTTCTCTCTTGAAATTGGAAAGGTAATCTACAGTCCAGCGTCCTCGTTCTGCTCCTAACCGAACCGCTGCCACCATGCCAAACACAATTCAGTGCTAGATGAAGACGTCTTTCTTCATCCCAGAAAAGCAGCAGAACATGTTAAGAACAAAATAAAGCAGCTTGGAGAGGAAAGGGAAAAATAGAGAGAACAACTTGGGTAAGAGCAAAGCACATCTTTACTTTTTTATCAGGTTCGTATATAGATAGTTTTACAGAACTGCTGAATGTCATGAAATAATTTTTGCAATGACATGGCATGGGGGAGGTTGTGGCGAAGTGGGGAGGGGTGAAGTTCTGTGAGGCGGGACATGGGCTTGAGGACTACAGCTTTGAGGAGGAAAAGGCAGTGCTTGGTGAGTCCAAGCGTTTAGGCAACTTCGAATGACTGACATGAAATATGAAAAGATTTCTCAAACATGTCTGAAAGAATCAAAGTAACACTCCAGGCATGTTTTTGAAGAAATCACATTATAACATGATGCAAAGCTAAAAAAATATTTTAGATAATACCCCTCCCATTTAAGATCATATCTATTTACTATGAAATCTTTAATGACTTTGTAGTTTCACATTGTATTGTTCCATCTGCATTTTCTTACATAGTTTAAGTTACAGGCAATGCAGAATGTTAGAAAAAATTATTTAAACAATAATGTTTTTTTGTCCGTTAGAATGATTTTGTGCTTATTATTATCTGGAATTGCATTGCATGGAATTAGATTCATATTTTACCGACTTACTCAACAATTTTCCTGCAGAGAACAAAACACGTCGCATAGAAAAAGTCTAAATAACAAGACTGGCTGTTCAGTTTGTGCATATGAAAGCTTAACAGATGATCAACTGATCTGAGAGGCGCAAATTACCAAATATTGCTGCCTGAGCACAGACAAGCTCCATTATGGAAACAGAAACAAGATCAATCAAAATGTGTAGGGCAACAAGGAACCTTGTTTCTTATTTTTAATAATAAACTCATTTGGAGTTTCGCCTCCTTCCTTTGATCATTTTGGCATGTAACAACAAAGCTATCGATCTGATGCTTCGGTCCTTTGCATAAATTTACGCAAATGAATGATTTTTGCCTTTGCAAACATCTATAATGGCACACGCAAAAAACAACAAAGTAAAAACACTGCCGCAGCAATATGGAAACACTTCGGTTAAAAACACTGCACCCAACAGCCTGTCAAAGCATGCAAAACCTACCTTTGATGATAAGATAGCTAAAGAAACAAAGAACCTCGTGATTGTGGAGCTACGTGGAGGTTTTGGGTTTTTTTCACCTGTTGTTGCTGATGAATGCATATTCAGGGATGTTGCATTGTTGACAGGTTATCTGAAGAATAGTCTTCAAACTTCACGACTGCCACACAACTTCACAACTGCTATCTACAGTAAAAGCTTGGAAATACCAGGCCTGCATGCAAAATTCTATTTGTATGATATTTTTATCCAAACACAAAAGATTTTGAACAGCAGGCCTTTGCTCGCTGCAGTACTCAAAGATCAATGAGGAGCATTTCAGCAGTCACAAATCTTACAAACTGCCTCCCAAATGTGGGTGTGCAGTAAAATGTCAATACCCACTGAGTGAACCTTCCTCGGTCTTTGATCCAAGAGTTCATTCTATTAAAGTCTTTTTAATCTGTGTTGGAGGTGGGTTTTTTTTTTCTTATTGCTATTACCAGTTTATGTAACCTGACCCAGATAAGAAAAGTGGGTTCTTTTCTCAGTCATTTCAACAGTGCTAATTCAGCTAAAAGCTGTCAGAAAGTACAGTAGTGTATGAAATGTGAGACAAATTTTTACAACAGTTTCCATTTTTTCTAAAACTGTTATTAATTTATAACTAAAACTGTCCTCTCTTCCACATGTGCACACACAGGCAGCAACACATCTTAGGAAGCAGGCCCATTTGCCCTAAAAGTTATTTTACTCCTCCACTGCAATCAGAATTTGTTGGTTAAGGGTGCTGACTCGGAACCAGAATAAACAGGCAGACCGCAAAAATGGCTGGGAACAGCAGTTTGCCCGGCGGGGCTGTGAACCAGGTGAGCCGACGCAGGCAAGGACGACACCAGCCAAAGGATTAATGGTCTCAAGGGGACGACAAGGTAAGCCCACCGCTCCCACTTGACATCTTTGTACTTGTAAGAGCACAGAAATTAGCCAGGCAATGCGGTAAGTAATGGACAGGGTGCTTCCATCAGTCCCATTTAACAATGCATGCAAAGCCAACAGAGGAAAGTGCAAAGGGAGAGAGAAAGAGAAAAGTAAATGCTCTCTCTTGGGCATGAGTGCAGAGCTCCATGGAGCAGTTTATTACTTAAGGTGTAGTGTGTGAATTTAACAGAAACATTAAACACATCAGGCAGGTATAACGCTCAATTTCTGGAGGGTTTTCCGAACAAAGCTCACACCGCACGTCCTGGTTTTATTCATTGTTCAAATCTGAAAAGTTTTGCTTAAAATGGTGCAGGATTCAACTTGCTCTTTCAATTGATTTTAAAAACACAAATCGGATGCCCATGTTTGATTATAAAATCTACACTGGGTCAACATTACATTATATACATTATATCTAAAATATAAGAGCATATACCTCTGCTATTGTGTGGATATGTATCCCTTAGCAGGTTGCACATCGACAACATTGTTTTATAGCCATTTACAATCTGTATGCATAATTCTGGCTGGATATTTGACCACTCTTCTGGGCAAAATTATTAGGGCAGATTTAAATTGGCATAGGTCTGACTTTAAAGCATAGTTCAAAATTTCCAAAGGGCAGAGTCTTAGGAGGCCAATACGGAAGTTTAACGTTAGCCTGCCTTGGTCATTTCAAGGACAGATTTGATTTGAGCTTCTGATCATCATCCTGTTGAAACAGGCAATTGTATCAAATTTCAAACCATGAATTTGTTGATTTAAGGGTTAGGGATAGGAAGAATTTGGATTTCATTCTCCTTCTCGTTATTACACCCATAGTGCTCCAGTACTGCAAGCAAGTAAGACCCAGAGATCTGAAAGTTTCACCTTGTGTCCTCCAAACATGTTTCTTGTCACTGAAGTGAAACAGCTATATTGTCATTTTGTTGATCATAAATCTTTGTTTTTTCAGAGAACATTTGGTTTTGGCATGGATAAAGCAAACTATGAATACTTCTTCTAGTGTGGTTTCTCTGAGTCTTTGCCTTAATAATCTGATCAAATTGTGGACCATGCCAAAGAGATTTCCCCATACACATGTTCTTAAAAGGTTAAAGTTATTTTGAATATCCCAACTTGCAAAATATAGTCCAAGCAAAATATTTCAAATGTTATTCTAAATTAATAAGACATGCATATATAATGAATGCCTCAGTAGCTTATTAAACATAAATTCCTGAGTAGAACTGTGTTTTACATTTCATCATGGATCAATGTTTAACATCAGTGGTTCTGGGTTAGTACCATTAAGGCTGCATGCTCATCTGTACTAATGAATAGATTAATTAATGTCAAAGCACCAGGTGAGATTCCATTTTTACACTTTTGTTGTTTTTTTTTTGTCAAATTTTGTTTCCCAAATTTCAATGATTTCCAACAGAATTATTTTACAAACCCAGAACACTTGGGTGTGAGTCTGCAGTTTCAAGAGCTTTCTAAATAGCACTGGATTTGAAAGAAGGACAAATGAACAGAATGGGACAAAAGCAACACAGCTTGCCCTGCATAAAAAGTAGTCCTTGTCACACAACAGAAGAATTGAGAAACTAGTTGGCAGGTTTAAAGATTCGAACAGTAGCAACACATAAAAACATGGCTTTGCTCTACTCAAGGGTATTACTGCTGCAGGCAATAATGATAATATTTCTGAGAAAAATGAAAAAATTATCTTCAATTTGTTTCATTTCTTGCCAAATTCAGTCGATGCAAAAAACATACATGCAAATTTTGATCTAGAAAAAAATCTGCAACTTAGAAGAGTCTAAGCTCCTAATATTTCAAGGTGCCTAAAGTATGTGTTACTCAACAACAAAATTATGATTTCATAAGAAAAAAAAAACTATCATTGTTTTTAGTGTACGATTGGAGTTTCCTCATTTTTCTGACATTTTATACAAGCCTTCAACAACTCAGTGTAGGCAATGTAGGATATTCAGCCTACGTTTTACCTAATCCATAAACAGTGATGAGGAATTATGTATTACACATGTTCTGTCATGAGCAATAATAAGAAGCAAGCACAAAATATCATGAGCAGTGACAGTGGTTCTCAGCTACATGATGCCAGGGCCCCTCCAGATGTTCATATACTGTATCACAGAGACACAGGAAGGGTCCCTTCACTCAGAAGGCATTCACTCCTGGCTACAAACAAAAATCAGTGACTGATAAATCCAATGGCACTGCAAAAAGCTCAGAACATTAACACACAAAGATGATTACTAGACAAATAAGTGTCAGATGTACATATTTTTCACAATCCCCCATTTCTTTCCTGGATGCAACAATGTATTTTTATTTCTACCACTTTGATGAGTTCCAAAGATATCCATTCAGGAATATTCAAAACACAGAGTCACAATTGATGTGAATCATTTGCTCAATTTAGGAGGGCTCCAGTAAAGAGCATTCTTGTTAAAACCAACTGCATAATCAAGTCTTTGTGGAAAAAAAAGCAAGCAAACAAAAGAGCAAAACATTGTAAATGCATGTCCTGCACTGCGGAGAGACTGAACTGATGCATGAGTACTTTAATGTAAAACACCACTGAGAGCTTCAAGGTTTGACAGAATCCAAAATAAAACACTTTCTCAGTATTTAAATCTGTAAATCACAAATTAGGCAGATAGAGCTATGGCTCCATCTCCAATTTATTCACAGTCTGCCTATCAGAGGTTTTTCCCCCTTAATCATGTTTTTTATTTCACATTTTGTAAAATTCCATCCAGTTTCAATATATTTAATTCGATTTTATGCGATATACCTTTATTAAGTTGGGAAAACATAAATCTAAATTATTAAAGACATGAACGGTTTTTAAAACCATGAACTAGCTTGAAGTTCTCAAGCAAATGCTTTTTAAAACCAACTTTCACTGTAAACTTCATCTGCAAGTCAGTAAATGTTTGGTTGTAACATGATAAAATGTGAAACAGGTGAAATCATTTTGTTATTTTGCAAGTGTAAGAAGGGTAGTCCAAATGCATTCAGCACTAAGTCATGATATGTGAATAATACAACCATCCAACTATAAGTAGCATAGCTAAAATACCCAAATTCAATGTTTTCTACAACCACTGTCCAAACTGTTTCCCCTGGGTTCCTTTTTAAACACATGTCCACAAAAATTGGAGAACCGTTTGTGTGAGGCGCAGCGATCAGGACTACCTGATAGTCTTTAGCAACAAAACAGGCTAGCACAGATGCAGGAATGAGGGTCGATGTAGTTCTCTCAGCTGTTTAAGGCAGAATTTTGTCCCAACACACTGGTTCCCACTAATGACTAGGGGCTCCTGAATCCCCCCAGGTCCCTCTGGGACAACAGCTCATGCCATCCAGAGTTTCGCAGTGGGTTTTAAAGAGGACGGTAGCTGAGTTGGCTACGCTCCTACCAAGCGGAGCAGGAACTCTGGGATGGGGACAGGAGCGCTTGTTGTGCCAGCAGGGTGGCTAAGCCTGCTGAAACCCTATCCAGCCAATTACTCCTACCGAATTCCAAGCGAGTTGTCTAATAAAGAAACTAGGGACCACATACTGCTGGGTCTCTTGCAGGTTTGAAGGTGGGCACTCGTAAACCTCCCATCAGGCATTTTTCTGTCAATTTCTGTCAAATAAGAATGAATGGTAAAAAAGAAAAAAAAAGGCTTTAGTTAACTTTTCTTGAAACTAATTCATTTAAAAATGACAAATTTCTTCCATCTGCTCTCACATAGCCTCTGGTTCAGCTTACCCTTTAGACTACTTGCAAAAGGAGAAAATGCTGTATGAAAAAACGAAGCGAAAATAGCAAAGCCGAATGAGGGTGGATGCCTATAGTTAAGGTACCTAATCATTCTGTCCACGTTCATACTGTTCCGATAAGCAGCACAGTGCCTCCAGTGAGCCTTTCCTCCAACCGCGCCACACACACATACGCGTTATTGCAGCTAATTTGTGCAAGTTGTGCAGTAGTTGCACACCATTTAGAGATATGCTTAGAATTTAGCTCAGGAGCCGGTGGACCGTGAGGCGGCACTGTGGTCAAAATCAAAAGAGCTGCAACAACCCAAGAGAAATAATTTTAAAATACATATTGTTCCAGCCACTGTTGTTCTCTGTCAGAGTTGCTGAAGCAGCAATCAGCAGAAGCGATATTGGAAATGCTCTGTGGCAGCTTTGGATAAACATCAAATTGGAATTAGTTTTCTGTGCAAGAAAACAAAACCCGAATTATGTGTAATTAAGTTCTTTCATTTAATGTTACAAAAATGACTGATTTATTTTGGCATTTGCAAAATGCAATATGAACAAATCGGATCAAAGAGAAGTAAGGAATTACACGGCTAGTGATATTTGGGTACTTGTGACAACTTCTCTGCTGCTCCCTTTCCCCTCCGTGTTTACAAAACAATTTGTGAGAATCCACCGCACCAACTTTCCTCTAACAATGTGTTTTCAGACAGAGAAAAACAAGAGAGAATCAATGAAAGCTGTGCACATGTATAATTTGCAAGGCCAGCACCTAGCTTCTAACAAATAAAGATTTTTTTTTTCCTTCTTGTTGGTTTCAAGGATATTGCACAATTTTGTTGGAGGTAGGCGGATATTTTCACCAAATCCTGGCTCCGGGTCAGCCCAAATGATTGAATCTCTGTAAGCTCTGTGGGTGTACACAGCACTGTCACTGTGTAAACAGGAGGCCTGAGTGTGTACTTCATGGTTCTATGCTTGTTATGTTTACATCTGTGCACAGGCTCTACTGGGATGTTCTGACAAACTACATCTCGAAGAGCTCATAAACACACACACTACACCGGTGGTAAGATAAACCTTATTAATTGTGAGCATAGCACTGCCTAAAATCTCCCCTAACCCAATGTGATTGTGTGCGGGGGTGTGTGTGCGCGCAATTGTGTCAGC
Organism: Xiphophorus maculatus; assembly: GCF_002775205.1. Taxonomy (NCBI): domain Eukaryota; kingdom Metazoa; phylum Chordata; class Actinopteri; order Cyprinodontiformes; family Poeciliidae; genus Xiphophorus; species Xiphophorus maculatus. Next base: position 19,323,542 of record NC_036451.1, on the reverse strand, counting down.
TTGGTTGGCAGGCAGTGAGTCTGTCTTGACTAAAGCCTGTGTGGACCAGCTGGGTCCTCTTGGCTCCCAGACCAGTCGGAACAGAGCACATGGTCTCACCCCACTCTGAAAGGTGCCATTCAGACTCACCCAGCTAGACATGGAAACAAATATACACATGCAAAACACTTATATAGACACACACACGCACTCTCATGCACACAATCTAGCCCCCAAAGATGCCAGAATTCAAGAGTACAGTTTGCTTTCTACACAAAGCTGCTTCAACTGTTTGATTCCAGGAGCAATGTATAAGTCCATTTCAAGAAAAGTAGGAAAGGCATTTGAAAGCACAGAAAATAAACAGAAGATCAACATAAAGACATGGCATACATCCTGCAACCTACCCGTCAGTTATACATACAGGAACAGCCAAGGTTCAATGATGCAAAGTTTTCCTCTACATTACATAAAAGCAAATTTTCTTTCAGAAGACCATGAGGAGAAATTAAATAATTTTTAATCACTGCCTGTCAAACTGTACAAACTCTTGGTGTTTATTGACAAAGTAAGTCCTGAGGCAGGGGATAGTACACCTGAAAACATACAGAGGCACGAAATGGAAGAGGCAAGATGACCAAATCCTTCCTGCATTCATAGTACAGTAAAGTTGTGTCTATGTCACCTCATTAGCTCTAAGGCGATGCTTAAAATGGGTGATCTTTGGCTTGGAGCTGCTGATTCTGTGATGCTGTGCTATGAGAAGATTCATTCATGCATAGCCCAACAGAAGCATTTACATGAAACAGCACATACTGTCCTCATATTCTATATCACTTTGTTTTTCATATTTCATATATTTTATCACACAAAACTATGAGGACACACTTTTTCAGTCTGTTTATTATTTCCTCGATTGCTTCATTCTATCCTCTGCCACAAAACTGCTGCAAATGCAACACAGATATTTTTTGATCAAATAAAGATTCTTCCCAGTCTGCTTTGAGGCTAAGCAAGGGCACTGGATATACATCAAATATCTGCAATAAAGCCAATAGTAGTCACATGAGATTAACACAGCGTCTTTGTCCCCCGTGGTTATCTATCCTGATTTCGTTCTTGACTTTTGGAAATTCTTACTCTTAGTGGTTTCTGCTAAAGTGTTTTTGCTTCCAACTTACTTATAGAGTTTGCTGGGTGATATCTTTATACTAAGTTGGCATCTGAACTTTATTTTATTATGTTTCAAAAGTTCATATTAATAATAGTTTGCACATTATATCACAACATATTACATCAAATGATGGCTTTTACGGTGCAAAAACCTAGATATAAAAAAAAAAAAACTGGTATCAGGATTGGGACGTCTCTGGAACCAATCAGAAAATAAGTAGAGATTTAGAAGAGGACAGGCATTCTGCTTTTCACAATCAGCTTAGTCATTTAACTTAGTAAAGAGACCAGAAAAAGGCAGCAACAGATATTATTGTTTTATTTCCCCCCTCCCCCCCTTACAAATGTCATTAGGTTAGAGTATTTGTAATTGCAATGTTTGCTGCTCTCTGTTTCATTATTCAAACACTCTGCTTGTGTACAGAAAAAATGCACCATTGTCACTTTGTACTGTCAACATTGGTATTCGGCAAAATCCATGAACATTTGAGCTCGGGCCATGTTTGGCAGAGAAGCCATTTGCTCCCAGAGATTCGTTCCATCAGGCTCTTTGGGAAGAGGTCACCGAGGTGGGTGGAGATAAAGAGACGTGTTCAAAGGCAAAGGCAAAGAGGAGAAGGAGAAGAGCAAGAGCAAGATGTTGGGGGGTCCAGGTCACATGGTAGAACTCAAGACCTTGTGCTTGAGGTAGTTCGCTTCCCCTGAGCTACATTTACCCTTTAGCTGCAGTCAGGCAAAGCGGCTTGGGTGGACGTAGGTAGGTGGGGGTGTAAAAGGCAATGTGAAAATGATAGAGAGAAGCTAGATGAGTGAGCAGGAGAGAGAATATTGCATCAAATCCTAATGTCAGATCAGAGCGGAGCTGAATGGCGAGCCAATCTCTCCTGCCAACAGCGTACAAATATGCATCTGTATCAGGGGTAAAATATTGTGATCTTTGATTATTCTCTCTTTCACCTTTCATTAATGTCACCCAGATAGAAAGTAAGGCAGCTTGACGTGCCCACAAGAGCGAAGAAAGGATTTCACAGTCAACACTAGTGAGATAGCACAGGTTTTTGACAGAACCCTTTGTTTCCTCTGTCTTATTGCTGCACATTGCCTCTATGCAGTTGTAGGTCACACTCATTTCATGCGGAGATACAGCCCTCAGCTGGCTGTTTTCACTATTTTATGTGCCGTTTTGTGGGCCAATGTGATAAGAATGAAAATAGGCTATTGCCCCCATCATAACCAATGAAGATTACATGGGCATTAAAAAGTATTTAACATGAAAATGTGCTCTTGCAAACAGATTCATGCATAAAAGTTTAATTCAGACAAAAGAACTAAAACACAAGAATAATTTCTTAAACTGATAAACACTGTCTGGGGATAACGTTATGATCAGACAAAGTTAATAATGCTCATCTCTTTACTATTGCACCATACTGCTGCATTGGGAAATATTAGGCAGGAAAAGGGGACATTTTATTCTTGAAACTGTTGAGTCAAGAGCAGGAAAACAGAACAAGAGAGTAAAGATTTAAGTCAGTTTGACAAGGGCCAAATTGTGATGGAAAGATGAATGGGTCAGAGCTCCCAGTGGGGATTCCAGGTCTTCAGGAGTAAGTAGTAGGTAACTATCTATCAAAGGTATAATGAATGGGGATCCAGCATCATGGACAAGCAAGGCTAAATGATGCACTTGTGTAGAGTACGTACGACCATTTAGTTAACAACACACTAGCTGTAGCTCAAATTCCTAAATAAGTTGATGCTGATTCTGAAAGCAAAGTGTTGGAATACACAGTGTATTGGAGTTTGTTAGGATTGCATCACCACCACAGTCCTTTGAACCGTGTCCAGGACCAAAACAGTTGGTATGTGAAAATCAGGACTTGGAGGCCTTGTATGATCAATCATGTGTTATTTGTATCGTATGGAACATTTGATGTATGTATCTTTACACATGGCATCAAAATGAAGCGTGGAAATAAGGCAAGCCAGAAGTGGCAGTGTGATGCCTTGGTCCATGCTCTGCTGGGAAACCTGGAGTCAATACAACTACACTGCTGCAAACCATTTACATAAACATTCTCCAATATATGTAATTATTCCGTCAAGCTCTTATAGCAAGGCCATATGAATCCTCACAAAGTGGCTATAGTTCAGGAGCACAACAACAATTTTAAGTTGTTGAGTTGGCCTTCAATTTCCCCAGACCTCTATCTAATCATCGGTGGCTTGTGCTGTCCTAACAAGTCTAATCTTTGGAAGCCCCACCCAACACCTGGCAAAACCTCAACAATCTGCTACAAACTTCTTGGTACCTGATGCCACAACTCACCTTTAGGAAGCTAGTGCAGTGCATGCTCCAATGGATTAGCACCCAAAGTTTGATCAACACAATATTACCCAAGACAGTCATAATGTTATGCCTGATAGGTTTATATTTATAAAATGTAAGTTCATATAGAATATGAATACAAAACAGAATTTAATGGCAATGCAGTAAAATTTCTTCCTTTGGACTTTTAATACCTAAATTTCCCTTAAATATAGAACAGGGACAATAAAGCCCAGCAAAGGTAAGAGTTGAGTGAAACTCCAACCATAATGAAATTACATCATTTTAAGTCTGCACTGTTGGTCTGCGTGTGGCAAATCTTGTCTGCAGGGTCACTTTGTTTACCGTAATGAAATGAAAAGCTACAAATAAAGTCCTGTTTCACAGTCATGCAGAGATCCCATTTCTCAAGATAAATAATTCAGATTGTACATGCTGGCAGGCCGAGAATAGATTCCTAAAATAACAAGAGGGAGGAGGGATGGAAGAAAGAGGGTAGCAGAAAATTGTGAGGTAACTATCCAAAGTGGCCAACAGCCAGCAAGCCAGGCACTTTGGCATCCCAAAGCACCTCAACTTCCAGTCTCTCCTTGCATCTCTCCTGATATTCTTATACGGACATCATTATTTCTATCACACGATAAAGTTGATGTCTTCCTGTCTTGTGTCTTGATTAAACAGGTCTTTCCTATAAGTGGTTGCTTCTCTTGCCGTCAGATATGTTCTGTTAAACTGAGCTGCCATAGATTAAAAAAGCAATTTCACATTAAGATGCCAAATCACCAAAAGTACACTTAACCCTGAACAGCAAAAGTAGGACGGTCACAGTGGTGCTTCAAGGTTTCACTTTAACATTCAGGAATCAATCCCTGCTTCCAATCCAGCATATTAGGTTGATCTGTGCCAGCAGCCCAAGCAAGCAGCTGTCCAGGGCTGTACCTTTCCCTGAAGCAAACTGCGCCAGCACTGCTCCTCGATTCTCTGATAACATTAATGTTAGGCAGATGTCCCTGAACTAGTCCAGGCATTTTCTTAATATTAGAACTGACGACTGGACCCTTTTCTCAGTCCCTGTCGAATTTCTTGAAAGTCCCCCGTGGCTTTTAAGAGCAGCCTTAATATTGACCCACAATATCTTTCACATCAACAAGAGTCAAGCTATTCCCATCCCTGATGGTAGAAAAATCAATAGGTAATGAATGGGTTTATTTATATTTCATGCAATGGTGTGTCATGTTTTGCCTTTTGTGACAACTTTATTGCGGTGGGGCATATGGGCATAAGAGAAAGAACATTTGGAGTATCATAATGACAAAAAATGAAATGTATATCTTTGGATCTCTATCCTTTTTTTGTCATTCTGCAGCAAATGACATCTGTTCCAGATGGGGATCTCCTCCTTATCTCACCAGGGCTCTACTTCTATCATTAGTCTAAGTCATCCTCAGTAGGTACACTAGTATGAAAAGACAGTTTGGTTCTCAGATCTCATCTTATAATTCCCTCTTTTATCAAAGTGCTGTTTGAAGTTCATGTTTTATAAGAGAGATTTGCGTGCCAGGTCAGAATTTAACAGGCAATGCTAGAGACTTTGAGCAGAAGCATGTTCAACTTTGTCCTCCTACCCTGATGGAAACTTTTGCCCTATGCATTTTTTATCAGGAATTTTCTTTGAGTTATGAGGCAATGTGATGTTCTTTATATCAATTCAGTTCCTCGCTCAATATTATGCACTTTATATAATATGACTTTATATAAAGTCAGTGTATGAAAACATTGAATGGAACAACGTGTCATGATAATAAAACATCACTATCTTTCTCTTAAACCCCCAAGTCAGCATAAGTTTGTCTGGTAAAGTGTCAGCAATTAACATCATCCATGTATATGAGTGAGTGTGAGTACTTTAAGCTTAACATCCTTTCTCTATGTTTGAAATTTTCAACAAAAAAAGTAATTATTGAATGGCCCTGTTGTGTTGACATAGTGGACTAATAAAGTTCGCTTCCAATAAAGACTTCTGGCTGACGACATTCTGTAACAAAAGCTTAGGAGAAGTTCCCTTAACTTTTAAACCATTTCCATAGCAGCATTTTGCGTAGGCAATTAATTAAAGGGCAACAAAAAATGCAGCAAGCATGTAGTCCTAAGCTTTCAATCGGTGTCATGCTAAAGAGTTACTTTGCAATTTATAATGAGTATGGGTTGCAATTATTCACCTCTAGTTCCAAATCTAAAATATTTACATAATGATAAATTTTGGAGTTGGTGACTTTACAACAAATGCTTTTTATCTTGGGTAGTTTGAGATTTCTAAAAACTCATAAAAAGTTTTGGCATTAAAACCACAGCATATTTAGAAAAAGATCAGAATATATCAACACATCAAACCAAGACCGGATTGGCCTAGGAAACAATAAATCATTTTCTGGTAAAATGTTGCCTTGCCCTGTTCCTGTGAACCCAATATCATGCATCGTCTGACTGTATGATTGAGATGTACTGCACAGTTACGTCTCTGGTACGGAGTGGCATTGAAAGTCATCCTTGACTATTATGAACTGATAAGATGAGATGGGGCCAGTAGGAAAGTCACACGATCAAGGATGTCAAGGAAGAATGATTGAAAGAACAAAATAAATGCACTACATGTAATGGTTAGATTAAAAACCAAATACCAAAAGGTATATGAACCATTGGAAAGCCAGGGCAGACTAACCAAAACCATACCAACACTTGTAGGCAGCAGTAACTTTGAAATAGAGCAGTCAGACATGATTCTTCTGAATAACGTTTAAAACCTCTTCTTCCTTCATGCACCAAAGCAAAGGTTACCCCAATCATTGTTTCGGCTGCAGTGGTTTTACAGCTCCGGAATGACTGCTTCTCTCCCCATTACCTCTGCACTCCTTTGATTGGCACATGGGTGGAAATAAGGCCGCCAGAGAGTGGGTGGGTGGGTAATCATGGGATTGTGTGTCACAGTGTGTGCATGCTTGCAGTACTATTTGTCTTTTCAGCAGGTGAGATGGAAAAGGCAGGTGAGACGTGGCCGTGTTTAATTTAAAGGGCTCTTAACAATGCCCACTGAACCAATAGTGACATTCCCAAATGATGCATCAGAGGCATGTAATTTCATGGTTTTCTTTTCCTTCGGTATGTCCAGTGTCCTTGTCTGCTGTCATTTTCACGGCAAAGCTTTTAATTCATATACAATACATACAGGAGGAGCAATCATGCAATATTTCTTGATCCTGTAGGAGTGCTAATCTCTCTTTAATCCGCAGCTTCCATATCTGCTCTCGAATCATCTGGTTGGAACAGGTGTCCTTTCCAGTCCAGCGGTGCAGTGATTTAAGAGAAGTGACTGACAGTGAGAGAGACGGAGGGCGATATTAGAGGCTAATGGAGTTAATATCCTGAGATGTAGATAAAAGGCAAGGAGAGACTGAAAAGGGGAGAGATGGAGAGCAACCAGAGTGACAGGAATTGCAATGAATACAGATCTAATTTTACAGCTTATTGTTATTGTTAAGGTATAAACATTATAATTCAACAGGCAAGGGCTGAAGTGCCTGTACAGAGGTATGAATAATTATCTAAGTTTGGGTTTAAGAGAACAGGAATACTCGGACAATTATCTGTGACTCGGTAGTTTAGGTAGATGCATCCAGCTGGGACAGACAGGACTGTAGCTGATAACTGGCCAGATTATCAGTCTCGGTACCCACACACATACCAGCAGAGAAGATGATTCCCCAAGAGCATATTGTTCATAAAAGTGCCCAGACAATATGTGCATCTACAGGAAATCTGTTTAGAACATCCACCATGCATGCCATACCATGCTATGTATCAGAGAAGTACTGTATGTCTTTAAAGCGGGGAATAAATATGGAACTGAAACGCTATGTTTTACTTTGTTTGACGTCATTATAGTAAACAAGAAAGATGTGAATGCTATAACTGCCTTTTTCCACCCTGGGACTGGTTATTGCTTCAATCTGGACCGCCTGCTTTGATGTTCCTAATAAAATATCCGGAGTTGAATCAGCTGACTCACGTCTCCTTAATCAGAAAAGAACACAAAGTTTTTCAAATCGTAATAATTTTATAAGAAATTTTGTTCTTGTGTTTTTATAACTTTCATCTGCTGAGTTTACTTTATACTTATATAACATAGTTATTAAAAAACACTGCATTACCACAATTTGATAGGCATTTAAGTGTCTATATAAAAAAAATTCTAATTTTGAAGTTAATGTTTTATTTAAATGGAAGTGAGATATTGGTATACTTTTCCTATGCAACTGCTCCTTTGCACTCCAGAGCTGACCGATCTAGCTTCATTGATTCTGACAGCAACAGATCAAAAGTAAAAGATCTTATGAAAAGGCTGGCCGAAACTGGTGAAAGGGTCATTATCCTCAGTCCTGTTTGTAATAACATGAACTGAAGGGCCGCTCGAAGAAGAAGAAGACAGCATTGTTCCCGAAGAAACATAGCAAAGTTATATTCCAATTTCCAAATGCATTTAGCATCACATAACTTGCTTTTTGGAGAATATGATGTTCTAAATTAAAGCTTACTAAAAGATTAATGTGACGCATTAATATTATTGATAATAATTCAAACTGTTGCTTATTCTGCTTCATTTCCACCTCTGCAGCACAATCTGCTCAGGTGTGGTGGCAAAGTATGCTGAGATGTCATGCAGCCTGATGTCATGCATAGAAATGCAGACTTGTTGAGTAAGGTTGTGTCACAGAAACAAATCTAAATTTCAAATAATTCAGCTCTCAGTCACCAAACGTTTCTGTTCTGAAACCGACAGAACCACTGTAGACTTTAGTCACAACATTGTTTGACATGTGCAACATCAGAACCATACATGGCCGATGCACAAACAGTTTTTTTCATCATAAATGTGACATTTTTCACACTGTACATCCCTGCATATTTTTTATGTACTTTTTAATGGCCAAATATTTGCCAAATTAGAGGAGAAGGATGTCAGCTCACTCTTTCTCGTTAGACAATTTAAATTTACATTTATAATATCAGACTGTCCAATGTGTTTTCAAAAACACTGAAATACACACATAGATTGAAAATCATTAATGACTCCTTTTGTGTAATTTTTAATGGATATAGAAAGCTCTAATGAATGCACCTTTAACTATAAAAACTGCATATTTACTTTATTTTTGTGTGACATCTAGAGGTCTATTCATTTATTTAGGCTTTGCTTTTCTCTGGTCAGGTTTTATTCAGTCTGAAGCTACTTCTAGTCTTCGCCCTGTTATTGAACATAAATAGGGCGTTTTCTGTCTACAGGGGGCTTTGTGGAGCAAAACTGGGACACACGATTCAGTACTGGGGAGAGACCAGACAGAGAGTTGGGAGCAAGCTCTGAAATTTTGGCAAAGAAATTACCAATGTCCCAGAGGTGTGTCTTGTTATCTTAGCAGAAGAAGTTATTACAATGTTGTACCTTACAGTAACTCAATAAACAGTGTAATTATATCCTACTCTAATTCAAGCTGAAGTGGACATCGAAGATTTTACCGATTATTGACGAGTGTTATATTTATGTGAGTGTATACACATTTTCGTGTGTACATGTGCTTCAGTTTGTGTTAATCTCCTCCCATCTGCTGGTGGACCTTCTCTCCCTGTTCAGAGCCCTGTGGTGCCTCGCCCGATCTGCCAAGCCTGACCTCGCTGTGTGCGAGTCGGAGAGAGTGTGTGTGCCCAAGCTTGTGTGTGGGTTGCTTGATGAGCCCCGTTCCTCTTGAAGTGGTGTCATTAAAGCAAAAAGAAGAAGCAAACGGGTGATTGCAGTGATTTGGCAAAGGTTGCAAAGAATCTGTCTTCCAATCAGAGCCCTTGCCTGGCCCCTTCAGCTCCACTGCAATCACAGAGCGCCGAGTCTGACGAGAGTGTGCATAACTTGCACACACACACACACACACACACACCCACGCACAAACCTCGCTATAGCTTATCAGCTTAAGGTATGAGCTTGGCCTTTTCTGCAAAAGCTGTGGGACCATATTCACATCACATAAATGAGTTTGTCAAATAAAATAATCTGTGCAGAGGAGAAAAGGCATGAATCAATAACATAAAATTATTGCAACAATACTTTTTGCATTATTGAGCAACATTTAAAGACCTAAGGAGTCCATTGATACACAATGAGGAAAATTGCAAGTCTGAGACAAACTGTGAAGTATAAAGGCTGTAGCATGATAGGTGGGTGTTTTGTTGCAAGAGAGACTGGTGCACTCTACAAAATGGATGTCAAATGGAAAGAACACTATGCAGACATATTGAAGCAACATCTCAAGACATTATCAAGAAATTTAATGTGTCGTCTCAAATGGGTCTTCCCAATGACAATGATCCTGCGGTTGCCGAGGTTAACTAAAATGTCTGACCCAAAACACACAGTTTAAAGGCAATTTCAAAATATACTAACAAAATATGTGTAAACTTCCCTTGAAAATTTTCTTTATCATTAGACTGATATTAAAGAAATAAAAATATTTTTGGTAATCCCAACTGACCTTAAAGAAAGGAAACTTCTACTCACAAAAATGTTAACAAAATAACAAATTATTATTATTTAAATACATATCTGGTATAATGACCCAGATACATATCAACACAGTTCAGAGGAGAGTTCACACAAGTGTGTGTAAGAATTTCTTCCTGGTTATTTCTAAATACTGAATAACGTTAGCAGGTCTGTCTATGATTGGCTTAATTATTCCCACAAGGTCTCCAGCAACCATCTTCACTGCCTTAATGTCTTTTTTTTTCTGGATGGATATGAAAGAATCTCACAAACTTCTTTAACTATAACCTCATGCCATTAGTTGGATTCCATTTCTTTTTACCACCAACTCTTTGTATGTTTTTTTTTCCATGCCTAAAATCATCATTCATGATAAACCCCCAATCAACTGTGCTCATATGATTTTAATTAATACTAAGAGTCAATAAGAAAAACCAAAGAGACAGAGAGAAAAAAGGTAGCATGAATCACATATAAAACCAAACACTAAACTGATCTGCAGTCAGTCGTTCCCCCTCAGAGTTGTAGTTACTATAATGAGAGTGGCATAGGAGATACATACAAAAGGCCACTTCTTCCCCATCTCCATCCCTCTCTCAAAGAAGACAAGTTTGTTTCTCAAGGTGATTGTTGCAGTGATAAGGGAGAGGCTGTTATTAAGGGTGACAGCGAAGGGGCTGAGAGGCAGCGGCTGACTGGATAACCTTGTCCCCATCCCTGCCTCGCTTCCTTCTGCATGATCTCCACCACTGGCCTGCCCTGCCTGCTTGCTTGTCTGAACACAATCTGCTGGCTGGAATTACCTCGCAGCCCCAGGAAAACTAAACATGATTTCTGACCTTTCCTTTCTGTGTTCAACAATAACCTTTGCTGATCCGCCTACGCCACGAGACCACTGCGACGAGTGAAGGGGACGGAGCGGGAAAAGGGTGTGCGTGCGTGCGCACATGTGTGCTTCTTTAAATGCTATTCAAGACAAATGTGTGTTTAGCTGAATATGTGCATGTATATTTATAGGCGAGTAGAGAGGGGAAATAACTTAAAATAACTTACCAGCCAAACAATACAGTAAGTGCTTCCTTGGAGAAGTTGGTGATTTTATGTCTGTGGATTTATGGCTGAATTTAGATCCGAGCCGGAACTTTTTTTTGTGTTCTCCAGGTACTTCCTCCCACAGTTCAAAAATCTGCATTTTAGTTTAATTAGCCGATCTAAATTGCCCTGAGGTGTGACTGTGTGCATGTATGACTGCATGTTGCCCTGCGATGAATCTGTCCATGGTGTACCCAGCCTTTCAGCCATTGACTAAAGGCAAAGGCCCTCTCCATAATCCTGCAACCACAAAGCAGGTAGAAAAGATGGTTGAATGATTTTGTTTTAGGCTAATCAACAAACTGGATGCTGCTAAGGGATCTTGGAGTAACTTTAGGTATACTAAACAAAACTAGAAGGATTCAGAAAACCTTTATTTATAGCATAAATCAGTGCCACTTCTGCATCTTGATAGAAATAAATTCAATATACACTCTCCTTGTTCACGTAAACAGAGTGCAATCGTCTAGAAAACATGTTGCTGAAGTTCCGGCTACAGATGGTTGTGTTTATTGACATCTAATACGAGGCTGAATCTTAAGTCAAAGTTGTCCAACTTCTATTAAAACACACACAACTAATACAGACAATATCTAAAGTATTTGATCAAATAAGAGAAACCACTCATGTTACCATATATGTTTGAACTTATCAAACTTTGGGAGAATACAACCTATAGTGATTAAAAAAAAGTAGCAGCAGAATCTGTTAAGCCTGTGATGTTTTACAGATTTGACAATGAAATGGAGTATTGGATTTAAGATTTTGTTTTCTTCGTGTCAGCTCATATTCTGATTATAGCACAGAAGTTGCTGTAGCGTTTTTGCTTGTAGCAAAAAAAAAAGATTTTTAGACGCCATGTTTGTAAAGATTATGCATTTTCCATCTAGCTAAACTCATTACATCATTAGTCTGGGTCTCTTCTTGTTCTTTGCCTTGTCAGCATGTTTGGTGTTGGTATTATCATTAGTCGTTTGTTAGATAAGGCTAATTGATCTCCACCTACCCTGCATATTACTGAAATGTTGTGATCTACTTGTTCCACTGACTCTGCAAAACTGCTACATGCTCAGCACAATTTGACCCAGAGGAGCAAAGCGTATCCCTAAAGAAATTATTTCATCATCTCTTACTCCGTGTCTCTCATCCATAAAACCTAATTCCCCTCACCCCTCCTCTTTAAAAGATGCTACTTCATGCTGATGTGAGGGTAAATGTTTGCAGGCAGAGTGACCTGAACACCCCAGGCCGGTTCTGTGCAGTTAGCTGTCTGAACTCTTGGCAAGCAAAGACTATCTGTATTGTTTGTGTAAGAGCTAAACTATAGGGGATTTGGACAAGGCACACGAGCTCTGAATGTGGAACCCTGAGCTGGCCTTAGCATTGGATTAGTTCACCCTGATCCCCACCACCTCTGAACATGCTCCCTACTATTTCAAGATCTCTTCATTTATGCCCAGCCAAGCACATTGTGGTCAGTAATCTATAGTTCTCTTCTCTCCAAAGAGAAAAGATATACACCCCATCCCTCTCACTGGTTTGTCCATACTTTTCTCTGTTTATTTTGCACTTGTTCTTTCTCTCTCCATCTCCTCCAGATAAATTCCCTTCCCTCACCTCTTTACTCTTGCCATTCTCTGTTCCTCTGCTCATCCCCCCTCACTCTAACTAACTCTCTCATTTTATTCCTCCTGACTTCTCTAAAGGGGATCAGTAGAGCTTACAGGCCTTCCTGCTTGGGTCATTATCGAGCTGCTCTGACAAAAAAAGCTTTTTAGAGAAGAAAAAACAGAAGCACACTGCCGATGTTTAATACATAGGCTATGCTTTGTGTTTTCAAAAGATAAGTTTGTTATCAAAACCTTAACAAACACCAGTAACAACAGCTGAAGCTCTGTTCTCTCAATTTCACACTTTGATCTCTTGCTGAGGATCTCCTCTTCTTTGTTTCATCACATCTCTGATGTGGAGACAATCTGCCTGTTTATTTGCTACACTCAGACGTACGATCCAACAAAACAGTGCTGATAGGCTGACAGTTCTGAACACAAGTCTGGTAAAGAAAAAAAAGAAAAGAAAATCAATCAAGTGAGTAAATGCGAATCCAGTTTATGGAAATGTACAGTAGAGGGCCGGCCATATTTATTGGGACACCTATTATAAATGTGTAAAAACCTCTATAATCAATACTCAATTTATTGCAGTAGTATAATCTCACTGAAAAATACATCAGTACAACTTTTAGTAAGTGATTTATAACTTTTATAATTACTGATACCACTAATATCCATCTGTTTACTGTTCCCGCTTATCCTTGCTGGGTCGATGGGGGTTTGGGTGTGCCTGTCTCCAGCAGACATTTGTATAACCTGAACAAGTCGACATACTATCAACAACAACAAAAAAAAACTAAAAGACTCTCACACTCTTCATTATTTCTAAAGTGCATTTAGATCGACAAATTAACCAAACATACAGTTGAAAAGTTGCACAGGCCTGAGCACCTCCTTCAGTGTCAGGAGTGGCAAGGAGAGATTCAGAGGGTTTTTTCTTCCACCTGCTGTTGGATTCTACAACAGATTCCCCTGCAGCTGACCACTCACACACATAGGCTAAGACATACACATATGCAACACACATAGTAGTTTTCTGTTGAGTGCTATTAAGTACAATATGTATGTATAGATGGATGAATGGATATATTTTTCCCCCAATGTGTTTTTCTTCCATAGTACTTAATATTGGTATGCCACACATCAAAGACTTTTTTGAATACCAGGAAGTAAATCATAAAAACCAAGCTATGGTGGACTCTTATGGATAACTGGAAATTGGTCATCACTGAGCCTCTCAGAGGGGAAACGGTCCAAATCAATTGCCCAGATCAACAGAAATGGTTCAACAAGCTCAAAATCAACCCTCTTCTGTTATCTCAGTCTGAGCAAAAATCAAGTAGAAAACTTGTGATGTGAGCTAAAGTGAACGCAGGTACAAGTGATCAACAAGAGATCTGGATGATCTAGAGAGATTACAGAGAGGAAGGAGATGGCTTATTGATTGATTGTTTGTTTGTTTGTTTGATTGCTGGATGGATCTAAGATTTCTCTTAATTATTTCCAAGCATGGGATGTCACCCCTATTGAATAAATGTATTCAATTATTATAATGCAGTCAGTTATACGCTATTTGGATTAGTCCAAAGTTTTCAGTTTGAGAATATGCAATTGCAACAAAAGACGAATTGATTGTAAGACTTTTCCCTTTTTACATGTCTTTACCAGGGGTTTCAATAAGTGTGGTACCATATAACCTGTAGCAAACATGTTCTTTTGTGTTCCCGTTCTCGTGTACATCAAACTTCCCACTGGGTGTGTTTGAATGAGGGAGAAGGAAAATGCGTGTGCATGTGTGTGTCAGAGCCAAATGTACTGTATGTGTTTGTCTGTTTGTCCTCTCTGTGTGGGTGTGTGTGCGTGGGCGGCAGGCCTGCCTTGAAAATGCCAGAGCCTGTTTCTAATCCAGGCCTCCTCAGTGGGTTGCAGCTCTCGCTGTGCCAGGCAGGCCTGCTGTAGCACCAACAGAGCCCCAGCTGACAGCTAGTCTGTTCTTGTTTCTGCCTTCTGAACAATCTCTAAGCTAAAAAAAAAAAAACCCTAACAATGGGTTAAGCTGGAAAATGAGCAAAGCCAAGAAACACAGAGAAAAAAGCAAATGCTCAAGAAAACCATTTAGCCTGTCAGCAGGATAGGTCATGAACTGAGAAAATATGATAAAAATACAAGATCAATCTATAAAAAAGAAACAAAAGGAGGCAGGTAGTAATGGTGAACTGCTGAGGGATGTGTGGGGTTTGGTAGCAGGTTCAGGATGAAATCAGAGTGGTTAAATCTGATTCATCCTCTGTAAAGACGCCAGGCTCTCTAAGGAGGTGGTGAATGGCGCTTCAAAAATGAACTATCAGCTGCTGTCAGTGCCAGTCATCAGTGCCATGTGTGATGGAAAATCAATCTATATCATATCAGAGGACCTGTGAAGAGAAAATGAGAAAGACAGGTCCCTGCTGCCTCCTCGCTGTGTCTCTTTAAATTTCTGCCCAACAGAAGCATCCCAGAAAGGCTCGCGTCATTGGTGACGGAGACGCTCGCCATGCTGGTGGCTCAATGTGTAACGGCTGCTGTTCTGCTAGATTAGGTAGGTGATTGGCCATTAATATTCATTTCACAGTGTGTCTTTGTTAGGTTGCAGCAAGGGCTGCCGGAGTGTTTGGATAGATTTACTCTACCATGTATATTTCCCATTAATTCCAACAGAAAAGATTAGTTCCCCATGTTGATTCTTTAGATGCGCTGTCATAGTTTTCCTATTTTCCACATATTGATAACATATCTAGGAGTCGCATGTTTTTTGTTTTTTTATGTATAAGAAGTATGAGGAATATGCTTTGCTGTCCTCCAATTTGATGACTGGACAGATTTATGGTTCCACGGTGACTACATCCGGCAATATCCCGATCCCGCCTGGCCCTGTCTGGTTTTAATAACATTCGAGAGTTCCTCCAGGAGAAATGAAGGTCTAGCAGGCATAAAATCCCAGTAACAGGTCCATCCCTAATGGACAGCAGACTGGCACAGGTGATCTGAACTGCCTTCGCCATAATGAGATTAAGGGACTAATTAGTCTGACTATGTGTTTAGCTGTGACAGCGTTCGCTCAGGAATATATGCCCCCTATCGGACTAGCAGTGTGGCCCCTGAGAGAATAGGCCAGACTGTGTGTGTCCCCGGTGTCTTTCCCTCTGCTGTACTGAGAGGCTAATTAATATCTTTCTGCATTCGCTCTCCCAGCTCCTGTGCGCCATGCTGAGCTTTAGTCCTGCAGTTATTGGTTTAGATTCTGCCACTGGCAGCTGAATGAGTATCAAAAAACCAAAAAAAAGTAATCTGGGCAGTTTAGATGGGAAAATATTGCAATAATTAATCACTAACATTAGAATTACAGCAGATGAGCAGCTATAGCTTGTAAAAGTAGACAGTGGAGAAGCATCAACATAATCATCTGCTTCAAGCTACAAAAGCAGCTGAAGACAGACAAGTTAAATTATGTTTGCCAATGACTATGAAAGGAAGTCAGGCCTGCCGTTTAGAAGCAAAATGAGAACTGGAGATTTAAAGTGACAATTTAGAGATGCATCAACATAATTTGTATTTTTTATTTTTAGTAAAACGGACCGTTTAAGTGCTTACTGGTCACAGCAACACCTAATGAAGAGGGCATACTGTCAGCTGTTATCAGGGAGGTGTTTAAAATTGAAATCAGAAGTAGACACTGAGAACAATTTTCATTGTGGCATGTCAAGATCTGCCTTCAGTTCATGCAGGCTGCAAGAGAGTGAGAGAGAGCAAGACTTCAGAGGATATCAGGGAGCCTGAATGGGCTCTGGTATATCCTCACAACTTCTATGCACCTGTTATGCTACATGTTAAATTTGGAAGTATTGGCAGCTTTCTTGATCTTAGAGTCAGTGTATAAATTACAATTTTCTGAAAATAAATATATAAATATAGGGAGACTACTGTTATACTACTGCTAATTGCACTAACCAACTTCATAATCATTTTCTCCTTTTCAATTTTTAGTAAATTATTCATAGATCTACATAGATTTTTAGTTCTCAAAGAGAAATTAGAATTTGCTAAAGCTGGTGGGTCAGCAGGTTTAAGATCAGATTGGAAACTGGCCACCAAATTCTGATCAGTGCAAATAAATCAATCTCCCCTTGCGCACTCTGTACATCACCCTTTTATCTCCACCTCCTAACCTGTTAAAGTCATGCCTATGTTTGATCGCCCCCTTGGCACCACTCTGACCTGTTCATTTAGAATGATGTGTAACTCTCAGGTTTGCTTGGACACTCATTTGTTCCTTGGTGCAGTACCAGCTGCTGGGGCCAGTAAGGGACCCCATACTGACCACCATGCCCTGGGAGCCCTAAAACCGGCCACTCTCAAGCAAGTAAAGAGACAGCTGAGTGTCATTGTTAATGTGGACACACAGCACCACAATGGCAAAATCAATGGACCTATAGGGGACATCAATCTTGACAGCACGAGACCCCTTTTGCTCGTCTCACTACTCTTCTAAAGCTCCAAATGAATGGCTACCAGGAGAGCGGGAAGAGAAAGAAAGAGGAACGGAAAGGAGAGAAAGAAAGAAAGCTCAAGGCACTGACAGTGATCTTTCACTGGCCTTTCCTCCATTCATCCCGGGGGGGTTTGCTGTCCTTTGAAGATTGTGTGCATCTGACCGACAGCCAAATGGCCAGCCATCCTAATTCACCCAAAACAGGCAGAGGTTTTTAGGTAAAACCTCAGAAGTGCAGCACAGCAGCTGTATGCATTTGGCATCATTTCTGCATTTTTGCATTTTCTTTTTTCTCATTCTGTTTTCCCACTTCCAAAATTATAATTTGCACTGGGATGAGATGGACTGGAATCAGTACTCCTCCTTTAAATAAGAACAAAAAAAGCCACTTGCTTTGTTTGCTCAGAGACACATGAGATGTTTACACACACACAAAAAATAAAAAATAACAGTGAGGTTCATTGTCTCTGCCACTGACTTGAAGGACAGCTGCTCAGAACATTAACATATATGCAGATAGGCAGCGAGTAAACGAAAGCCTCCAAAAACAGGAGAGATCAAAGACAACAGAATTAAGGCCAAGTAATGAGGATGTTGGCAAGCGCTTTGCAAATTTATTGATTGTTTGGCAAGCTTTAAATGTTGCTACTCCATTTTCTCTGTGTCTATACTGTATCCTCACAAATCAAGTAGGGTGGGCTTTAACAAGGCCCTGTTGTGGAAATGATTTTAGGCGAGAGACTAATCACAATCTCATTTACACTTAAACAAAAATGCATTTGAAGGAAGAGAGCGCGGGAGAGACATGGGCAGTCGGGGGAGCCAATCACAGCCCCACATCTCCTCAATAACCTATTCTCTAATCAATTACAGGCATAAAAGCGGGAAGCTGAACAAGACTACAGGAGATTAATTCTCAATTCAAAAGGATTTGAACCAGAAACAAACAAACAAAGAAAGATGACAAATATAGATTGGAATAGAGATGCCATCAAATCTGCTTGTGTTTGATGTCACATAATCTGTTTAGTGTACATGCAGACACAGTTTGATTTGTCGTTCAGGATTGAGTTGCTAGCATTTATGAACAGCATGAGGGATAAAAAGGTTTGGGACAAAAAAAAACTGTACTGGTTGAGGGAAATATTGCATACAGAGCAGCGGAACAGATGAGGTCAGAAAGGGAAGAGAGAAATTATTCTGCTTAAATAGGATGGAGAGAAAAAGAGGGAGATGAAAAATGATGAAGAAAAGAAGACAACTACCTCCACGGCTCTCGCTGTCTGCCGGTTTCACCTGGATGGGGCGGGTCATCTGGAGTAGACGAAAGACAAAGCAACAGAAAGGTTAGCGTCTTTGCTACAAGCTAAGAAAGTCAGGTTCTCTCGAAACAGATCAAAACTTATTGGCAGAGGGTGGAAACTAACACACTAGCATCCTTCATTACTGCAATTCAGTTTAACAAAAACAGCCTGGCCCCTTCTGTCTTCTATACAGAAGGTGTGTGTGCGTGTGTGGAGGCTACATCTGTCCATTCTGAGGTTTTTCTCAGCAGCTGCAAGGGATACATGTGTGTCTAAGAGAAAGAGGCCAAGACAGTCCTAATAAAAGTGAATCCAGCCACAGGAGGAGAGAGATCAATGCGGGCCTATTGATCCAGGCCCTTGGGCTGTGGAGAGTGTCTGGCTGGGAAGAATTCTCTGGTTAGGAGGCTCACTCTAATCCACTGGACCCTGATAAGAATGGCATTGCCTGGATTAGATGCCTGTGTCATCACAGCCTTTGTGTCACGCTCATCTCCTTCCCCAATATTACCTCTTTCTTTTCTCATTATTTCTGCTCAAGCCAAAAACTTTCTCTATACTTGTTGGGTCCCGTTTGTTTGGAGGAAAATGTAAAATGATAAATGATGAGCTATCCTTCCAACCTGTCTTTCTTTTGTCGGTAGAAGATTTTTAAATTATACTTTCCGATTATGTTTGTACTTACAAGGTGGTCTTGTTTTTTGACAATGTCATCAAAGTCTTGTGAATATGTTAGCAAAATTTATACTTACAATTCAACACCATAAGCAGAAATGTAAAACCCAAGAAAGACCAATACCCAATACTCTCACAGTTTGAACCTCCAGCTTCAAAATGTTTTATGAGGATTTTATGTGATAGATAAAACAAAGCAGTGTATAATTGTTGAGTGGATTTGTTTTAGAAATAAACTTTATGATGTGGGGCGAACTTCTGTGTTCAGCCCACTTTACTAAATATAATCCAGTGCAAACAATTACCCTCAAATGTCATAGTAAAGAGATCTATGTGTAATTTAACCCATTTAATCCCACCAGCAACAATTGTTGCCAGACATTTTTTTTAACTTCTGGAAGCTCTAAAATAATTGTTTTGACTTTTGGCAGCTAATTGAAGCTTTTAAATAAAATAATAGAGTGTCTACTCTAAGCAGTATAAGTTTTATGTATCTAGTGTGAAAGGTCACATGACCAGACCTCTTTACTTCCTGCCTGTGACCTTGGAGGTAAATGTCTGTTTCAAACCAGTACAAGAGGAAGTCAGTAAAATATTTCAACAAATATAAATAAGATATTTTGTACATATGTTTTTTCAAGTGTCTTTTACTGATATATAAAGAAAATTGTATCCCTTCATTCATCTTTTGATCGTAAGATCAAATGTAAGCATGGCAACAATTGTTGCCGCTAGCATAATACATAGACGGCACTATATGTGTCCATAGCTATACTTTGTATTCCATATGCATTGTTGTTCCCACACAGCTTAAAACTATCAGAAACTATCAAAAACAAAACCTGCAAAGTTATAAAACTGTCCCCCTTATGTTAAGAAAAAAAGTGCCCCTTTGTTTTGTTAAAATGTGTTCAATTTATTGTTGAACACATTAAAGAAATTTATGCAAAATTATTTTGTGTTTTAAGTTGGAATAACTTTTAAATTTTAATTTTGGCCCATTTTGCAAAAAGTTTGGACACCCCTGGTTTAAATTTTTAATCTGTCTATGATTAGACTCCTTTTAGACCAAAATGTTTGGTGTGGTCTAATCATAGACTTTAGAACCACTTCTATTCAATGTATGCATAGCATTGACAAAATAAGCTGCACTTGTAGTTGAGTTAAGATTTGTTCTTCAATGGGAAGCTGGTGGAGACACAAACAGTACAATTTGAATATGGAATTACAGATAAAGGTGGTTCTAAAAAGTGTTTACTCATGTTAGGAAAATACAAATGCAAATTTGAATTCATTTACAGTTCACTTCATTCTTTTCTATTAAATTGTGTGGGTCTACCATATAAAATCCTAATAAAACACATGGAAGTTTATGGCTTTGACATGACAAAATATGGGAAGTTCAAGACGTATAAACACTTTTGCAAGGCATTATATTTCAGCATTGTTTTATATAAAAATAACATTTACCATCACAAGGGCTTCCCAGTAAAACCATTTTAAAGAAATTACCAAGAGATAGTTTTTCTTTAACCACATATGTACATTTGACCCATCTTTCCATGCTGTGTCTTTTTTTTTTTGGTTCAATTCCTGAACGAGGATGAAAAGGTCAGATTTAAAGACAGGGCAATCCAATAAAAGCATGACATGTTCAAGGAGAAATACCATAATGGGATTTTAAAATGTCTTAATAACATGGTGATGTATGGGGGAACCGGGCCAGGCCCAATTCATTAAGTGCTAAATGTATCAATTTTCACCTTGAGGAACTGGGTAACCTTCCTTTGCTGAAATTATTCCATAAATTTGCCCACTGTAAATAATAACTAGCACCAGTTAAGACTTTGTGGGAAAGCAAGGAGGATGTTGCAGGCTTCTGAGAGTTGAGGTTTCAGCTCCTTGTTTCTTGAGTGGCTCCTTGTCTGCAAGTGCTTTTTCTTCTCTTGTACAACATAAGCTAAGTAATTCTACAGTATGGCAATGCCAAGCTACTCCACAGCATGCACGGATAGATTACAGCATCACAACCGGATGCATGTTGAAAGCCTAAAAAAAGCATTCTCATATGGGAGAAAACAACACATTTCAGACCTCTTTTCTATTCACAAAAAATAAATAAATACTTCTCTGATGTGGACCTTGATTATTTAAATAGACAAAAATAGATTCAAAAATGCAAACTTGTTTAAGTTTGAATGTGCGAAGAGGAACTGCTGCTCCTTCACAATAGTACAGACTCAGGCAGCTCCATGGGGTGAATGTGTGAGGGAGGAAACTCTCTCCAAAGCTAGTTACTGTTCAGCCTCCAACATGCCAGCTTAATGGTCTATTTATTTGCCCGAAAGCAATGCATTATGGTCCCGAACAGCTGATGGCTCTCAGTTCGTTAAATTTCCTTCTAGCACACGGAGGGGGAAAAAACATATTTCCTGTAGAAATTAAATGGACATTGTGTCCTCCTTTATATGTATTTTGTCACCGGCACAGACAAGGTAGATCTAATTTAAATACATTAAGCACTACTTTCTCCAAGAAAACGACTGCACTGTCAATGCAGTGTTACTTTTCACAAAAGCCGGGCATATACACTAATGGAAAAGAATTGGCAAAAGTATGACGTGCCTTCTCTAGAAACAATCAGTCAATATGGATATGGATATTTTTTAATTCTTGAATTCTTTAACATTATCGGAAAACATACAGTACAAAGTATGCACAAGAATAAAGATGAAAGAAGTACAGTAAACAACAACTGACAACAATTTTGTTCTGCTAACTACACCTATACAATGTTCTCCGTCAAATACACTTACAGTACTACAAAATTTATAGCAGTGGTTCCCAAAGTGTGGGGCACGCCTCCTAGAGGGGGTGCAGTGCCATTGTAGGGGGAGCGCGGGAAGCGGTATGGATTAATGAAAAAAAAAACAGTTACACAAAAGTGTTTCACTGTAAAGATGGTTTGTAGTGTGTTTTGTTGCAACCTGAAGTGTGAAATAAACTTCAGTGGAGTTTGAAAACAAAATATGTGTATAGGTTTATGTGTGGTTGAACAATGTGTGTGCCCAGTTGATTTTTTTTTCTTTTTTTGGGGGGGGGGGGGGGGTATTTTATTGTAATCCAAAAGGGGGGCCCAGAAAATATTTGGGAACCACTGATTTATAGTATATGAATTTGCGATTCAAGTACTTTCACTTGTCTATAGATTTTAAAAAATGTGATTATATTTATCACCATTTTGATTTGGATTGTGGGGACTGTAGGTTTTTCCCATTAAGATTTTACTCTCATCTACTTACTTACCCTAGGAAATAATAGTTTGTGTCATAGGATAAACAAGGTGTTGGAAATGTTCTTAAGATTTTTTGGTCCGTACTGACTTGAAAGAATCACATAATTGCTGCAAGTTTTTTGGCTGCATTTATTGTTCTAAATGCTCTGACAGATTGAGTTGTGATGACTGTTGAAGCCACTGAACCACAGTGGGCTAATTCTCATGTTCAATAAACCAGGTTGAGATTATTTGAGTTTTGTGATCAAAAACAGTTTTGATTAAAATAAACTTTAATACCCTTTCTTCTTCACTCTGATTGAGGATCAGAACTTGAAGAAGTCATCTTCATTAGGTCTAGACACCTAATACGCTGACTTATTGCCATGCTATGAGCTCAGTCAGTATTTTAACAACTGAAAAAGCTCCTAAGAAAGAGGCTGGTGAGGGTATATTACATACATTAGAGATTTCATAAGAACAAAGAAAAAGAAAAGAAAAATAACTAAAACAATCATAATTGTTTACAGCAAAATACAAGGTTTTTGATGAGCTCTCTGTCCTGTTTTGAATCCTATAATTTTAAAGTAAAACACAATGAATAAGGTTGCATGCTGTAAAATATGGTGTTGAAAGGAAAATAAGACACTTTTCTTAAGAATAAAACACTGCTGCTTTCAGTAACGTTGCCCTTTAGTCCATTTAAATCTCAAACACCAAAACCAGGTAGACATGAAAGAAAGCTAACCGTGTTGCTCTAAGGACTCAGAAGGGCTCAGTTCACAACCTTCAAATGAATCTACCTTTATTCTCAGAAAAAATACTCCTTGCTTTTTTTCTTCTTTTTGCTATGAGCCTTTCTCTTCCTCCATTTCCCACTCCACAAAGCTCTGCAGCTCCAAGGGCTTTGACAAATCTAAAGTTCCATATGCTTTTATTGAGCTGCCTCATTTGCCCAGTTAAGCCCCCAGTCAGTTGAATTAAGCTCTTAGCTCTAGCATGAAGCTTTTTCATATGGAGGGTCAGATAGAAACCCCAGGGCCTACAGTACATAATGTAGTGTGCAATCGTCCTGGAAGATCCAGCTGCTTTGTCTCTGTTCATTAATCTTTAAGACTGATGGTTGGCTATATTGTTACTTGAGCTAGATATAGTTGATTGGGAACACCGAAATTGGATCTTAGTTCGACCAACATAGTGGCATTACACATATCTAAGTTCTTAGAACTTTATTAAACTTCAGTATCTAGGCTGTTGTGCGTGTTTTTTAATATTGGAGCAACACTAAGTGGATTTGGGTTCTAGCCCTGATAGATGGCCCTTTGATTTCAAATTATAAAAATTCAAGTAGTATAAATACATATGTTATGTTTACCATTAATGTTATCACAACACCTAAATATTGACCTATTGGTCATTATTTCAGGTTTCAAACCACTCTGGTTAATAGTTTCAGTGGTAGACCTCTGCTTGTACAAATACAAAAATGTCTCTTTCAGTTAACTGGTATTTCTCAGGTTTGTTACAAATGGGAGGTTTGATGAAAATGAAAATCATCTGATTAGAGATGCCTGCCAATTTCTAAGAGTGTATTTTGCAATAATAAAACTGACATAAAGATGGCAAACACATAAGCTTGTGTTACAATGAACTAATAAAACTTCATATTTAATGATCAGTGTATTTTCATTGGTTGTTGCTTCAAGTAAGCAGCCCTTCATCCCCTATTGTGAGTGGTTGTTGGTCCAACAGAGTGGGTTTATAAGTCGTTTTATTCCTGCTGTTTTTATTGCTCTGCAGTAAAAACAGGAAAAGAAAAGAAAAAACAAGAGATGACCCAGTAATGACCCGTTTGCTCCTTCTTAGGCCGAGCCACTGGACAAAACGACTAGTCAAACTAATTCACAGGACTGACTGTGTTTCAGTTATTCCTCACTGCATTTTTTCCATATCATCATTCGTTAGTTTATTACTTAATCACTTTTATTATTATCCCTTTCCTTTTGCTTGGAAATTTAGTTGAATATTCCTAGCTGAGCAACAGTTTACTGGATTGTGTATTTTAACTGTTCTGGAAAGATGTGTATATTCTGTGTTTGTGTGCTTTTGCTGTTTGAGAACGACATGAATTTATTCCCTACTTGTGCAATGGTGCAACCTCATCAAGGTTGTAGTTTAAAAACACCTGAGAGAGACAGAAAGTTGTTCAGCTAATGATAGCAGATAATTCATTTTGAAAAAAAAAATATATATATATATATATATTCATGATTTTGTTAGCAATTAATTATTCTTATTAATTGTTGCTGATAATTAAACCAATTATTGTTGTGCCATTACCAAAATGGGCTTGGTAGAAAAATCACAAACTATGCAGCTCCAGCACCGTCCACAACAATAAAACCAGTAAACAAATACATTTACTGCAGGTATTGGCCATTTACTTAAAAATCATATTACTTAGAAATAAGTAAGTAGTTGAAAAACACTTATGTAACAACATTTACTTACAGTAACTTACTGCAATAAAATGCTCTAACAGCCATACAATATGTGTGATGTGTTCTGGCCTTCATTCAGGTTTAATATAGAGTAATGTTTGTCCTGGGATCATTAATACACATTAGTGGGCTATCAAAGCTCATATTGCTCCAGTGCTCAGTAA
Source organism: Xiphophorus maculatus (assembly GCF_002775205.1). Taxonomy (NCBI): domain Eukaryota; kingdom Metazoa; phylum Chordata; class Actinopteri; order Cyprinodontiformes; family Poeciliidae; genus Xiphophorus; species Xiphophorus maculatus. The sequence continues at coordinate 19,298,327 of NC_036451.1, read as the reverse complement.
CATGAGCATAAACACCCCCCATCTGACTGGGCCGTTTCGGCTGATATAATTAATATTTCCAATTATTGATCTGAGGGACTGCTGAGTGGTGACTGTCCGGGGCCCCCTCTAATAAATCTGTAGTGTATGCAGGGGGAAGGAGACAGAGCGGAGAGGGAAGGGGGACCGGGGGGTGGAGGAATCACCAGGGAGGAGAGCTATTTAATGGTTGACAATCATAAAGAGTTTGGTTGAAATTATAATAGTTCATTACCAATAAAATGACACCTTGGCATCATTTATTGAAATGGGTTGCTCAAGCTTGATGATCAAGTATGTTTCATTTCACCAAATTAATTGATTATCAAGAGGAATTGCTGATTTTTACATGAATATCCAGTAGTTTTACACAGAATCCTCCAATTGTTTGCACACCCAGCAATGTACACAAAAACCCTAAAATAAATAATTATGGAGACCTGGTGACCCTAAGATGCAAGTCTTTGCATCAGTTCCAACAGGGAACTTTTAATACATTTTTCTTACCCTATTTTACCACCCTCCTTCCTGTGAATGGTGACAAGATTAACTTTCTTTCGTATCCTGCATCGTTTGTCACAATTCCACATATAGTGGAATAGCAGCACAATCTATTGAATTGCAGCCGGCAAAGTGTGCAATAATGCAATTGTGAAGAACTGTCCAGATGTAATAGTTGGTAACCTGTTATATTTTGTGCCCATATATTCAATCTGATTGCCAATGATGTATTTGGCCAATTAGCTTGACTTTTATGGTCCTTCCTGACCTCTTTCAATCAAGATCTTAGTTACCAGCATATAAAGCTAAAGGAGAATGGTGGGGATAGCACAATGTTGATATCTTCGTAGGACTAGTCTACAATAATATTAAAACTAATTAAATGTTTTTCAAACATCATGTAGCCCAAGTTCTATTTGCTTAAAACATTTAATTTATTGCACTATCTGAAGATATGGTTGAATAGTTGTTTTCTGTAGACATTGTCTAATTTCTTGTAGTAATGTCCTGACTTCCTAATCTTAATAATTCTGTTTTACTTTAATTTTATATTCTTCTGTCTTTACCATTTTGAAAGTGGTTAGGAATTGGGGCTCTACGGCATAATGAATTTGTATTCCAGGATTGCCTAAATCATGGATTGCCTACAAATATTCCAACTTTACATGGTAAAGCATAAATAACAAAAAACAGTTAAGTTACGTGTATTTCATGGACGTTGTGACCGGGGTAAACAAGAAAAACTATTAGAACAATGATCCATAGTTGCTTAACATAACACAAACCAGTAAACTATGACAAAAATAGGTAGTTTTGCTGTAGTCTTTGGACTGCCAATGATTAGACTAAATCTGTGTGAGTATGTTCATCTGGGAGAATGTTTGTGCAGGTGATTTATAATTTACTCATATGTGGAAATTTGCTGGCGGCAGCAGTGTGGTGGTCCTGATAAGAAGCATCAGTCGGTGCCGAGTAGATGGCAGCCACTATAAGCTTTGGGATTCCTATCAGAACCAACAGGATTTAGAGCTGGAGGCACTGACATGGACAAAAAAAGACACCTGCAGACCTCAGCAAGTCACTATCTGATTTGCAAGTACAAAAAGTTTTAATTCAAAAGTACAACAGACAGCATGATGATCATTTTTAGTATAGTATACACCCAATAAAAATTAGGACACCCTCTTACAGACTGTATTCTCAACATATTTATGATGCATTTAGACACATAACCCTTTGAAGTTAGTGTATTTAATCCCGATTAAATAATTTGAATTTTCTGAGGGGAACCATTTAGAACAAATCCAGATTTTTTATTTGTTTTACTTAAAATGGTTCATTTAACAAACCACTACATATTATCTGGAACACATCATTACAATATCTTTACTCAGCATTTAGAATTAGGTCTGTCCTGTTTAAACCTCAAACACCTCAAGTAAAAATGTACATCATGGTAAGATCTAAAGGACTCTTAAAGGCCTTCTGGAAGAAGATGGGTGTCTGACAGGGAATTTACAGAGGTCTCAAAGGAATTTCCAATCAGCTATTCCACTGTGCAGAGAACAGTCCAAGCAAGTTCACCCTGAAAGCACAGCACAAGATTCTAAAAGAAGTCAAGACAAAAGGCTCTTTACAATTACAAATATTACAAAAGTACTACTTTCATAGGAGGGGTGAAAGGAGGAAACCTTTGATCTCAAAGAAAATTATGGAGGTTCAACTTGCAAGACCAAGCACTTCAGGATTGTTCAAGATTGTTGTCTTTTGGACAGACGAGTACATACAACCTTTTAGGGGGGAAAAAAAAAGAAAAAAAACTCTATCTAGCCAGATCACAATAATACAATTAACCATAAATTCTACCCTTTATTAAAGGGTATTGAAGAAAATGTGTGACCATCTGTGAAAGAATTTAAACTGAATATCTGTATATTATAAAATAACAATGACCCAAAACATTGGAGTAAATCCACCAAGAACTGGCAAAATTGTAAGAAATTGTAAGAAATGATAAGTCCTGGGTTAAGTCAAATCTCTGGATTCACTGAGATGAAGTGGAGTGTTTTGAAGCAGAGTGTACATCCAAGAAACCTTTCAAATATCTAACAGTGATGAATGGGGGAAGCTGTCCTCACACCACTGTCAGACTAGACCGCAATAAGAAACATCTCACTCAGTTATTTTAGCTGAAGTAGGTACACTAGCCATAAGGAGAAAGGACTCTTGAAGGCGTTCTGGAAGAAGGTGGAGTCAGACTCTACCTGATAGGTAGAGGGAAAAATATTTCCCCACAGATGAAAGATATTTTTGCTGACATCTTTTGTTTAATGAGTAAAACTAAGTATTTTTTGTTCTTTGAGTTCAGCAAAATTGCTTTCATTGGCTGAAGTAAAGTGTGATTGGACAGCAATATGTTTTGAATGTTTTATCTTATTAAATAATTGAGTAATGATGTTTTTTACCTTTATGCCGCATGACAGTATCGCATGACTTTAGTCTCTAAAGGAATTTCAGCAGGTTTTTATCATCCATTCAATCATTTTTTTACTTAATTCATTATTTAAAATTATTTTTTAACAAGTAAATGTAACTTAACAAGGGGGAAAAAAAGCCTGAAAGCTCTTTTTGGAAACAACAGTTGATAACCATCTGTTACTCAAAGTGCCTCCTGTACTACACTAATCAACAATGGTGCCCCAGCTCACTTACAAACATGTGCAGTGCACAGCACCATTACCACCAGCACAGCTACAACATCTCTTGATTTAGACCATTAGACCTTCTGTTGTCTAAAGCCATCCAAGTTCCTGTTTATCTCTTCCCCAAAGCACAAACGGTCTCCAAGAAACAGCCTGAAGTCCATCTACCAAATGCTTTCCAAAACACTCTCCAACGCCGTCTATTATCATAGCGTTACAAGCTGGAGTGGTTGGCCAGCTGTCTGAGTGCCACAGTCCTCATTACACAGATAGCAAAACTCAGCACTTGTCAACAACTCTTGAAGGTGAATGTCACACATTAAAGAAAACACCACAATTGCAGCTTTCCATGACTCTGAAGACAAACTTTTGTATTTGTGTGAAAAACTCTATTTTAACACTTAAAGCCATCCAGACCTAACGGGGAGTTCACATATTACTGCCTACACCCACCACATCAACTCTGAACATTCCTCAAAGGACATTGATATAGCTTTTAGTCTTGCAGAATGTAAGCTTTACACTTGCATTTGTATTAAAGACTCCAAACTCCAATAAGACTAGAGCTGCAGACTAGAGTGGGTGATAGAAACAGCGTGCAATCATGAGGGGGTGAATATATGGGGATTGAGCTAATGCCCAAATCCTGTCCTGCTGAGCTTGTAGCAGGGCAGTCAAGAGATAAAGAGACCCAGGGAGCGACCAAAGTTAAGGACAAAGAGAAGGCAGGGATCTTAGAAAAAGGAGCTCTTTAAAGAAGAGGAGAAAAGACAAAAACAGAAACAAAAGCGAAGGACATTATATCTTCCGAAACCCTTCCTTTGCCTTCAGTTTCTGACTTATGAGCAACACTTTCGTTATCAGGAGAAGGGCATCGCTCCCAGACATCTTTGGCATGGCTGCTTTTCAAGCCCGGAGAGCTATTGACATGGTGTGTTACTGTAATGCGTGAAGCAGTGGGAGACTCATTGTAAATCTGTGTCAACAAATGCTGGAGCAGCAGCAAGCTCAACCTCACTCCCCCCCTCTGTGTGCCTCTCTCTTGCATTTACCGACCTATCTAATGAATCTTATCTGCACAGCACACTGGAGGCTTAAGCTTTTGGTGGGCTCTCTCTCTCTCGCTCTCTTGCTCTCTTCCCAAATGGACCGACACTTCGACTTTCTTATTCCACTTAGTGTTTCACATGGTTTGGGCTTTTCAGAGGAACTTTACGCACAAATATTGTAAGATTGTGTCAGTAGGCCACATCCAGTGGCTTCAGCAGGATAACATCTGGACAATCCTCAGCCTGAGCAACAGTACAGGTTGTGAGTAAGCAGAAACAAAATAGATATGTTCCATGACAGAATGTAAGATCTGAACTTTTGTATGTCAGGCTTCTTCTAGCTTGACTATTTGCTTTAAAGATTATTTTACCATTATATCACTGAGCTAAATTGTAGTCAAAGCACAAAATGGCCCATATCAGTTTTGCATTTGTAACCAGATTTCAAATATTTAACTTCTACAAGATGATAAATGAGGGGTTTTGTTTTTATGCGTCTCAATAACAAAGAGAAATTTTCCAACCAATTTTGTATTCTTTATGAGAACGGTAATATTTTTGCTTTTCTAGTCATTCTGACCACTCAAAGTACTTAACAGTTTATGTCTCATTCACTCAGCATGATTCACACACTTATACAGAGATCAGTGGAATTTGGGATTAAGTGCCATACCCTTCAACATATAGGAACGTGGGGCTGGAATTGAACCTGTGGCTTTCTAAATGCAAGACAGCTATTCTTCTCTGTGAATCAGTCACTCCACATAAAGACAAAATATTAAAAGTGTTTGTGTCCCCCCACATGGACATCATTTTCCATGAGGGGAAAATGATGTTCTTTTGGGTTCTTTTGACCCAGAAATCCTGCTTTCTGGGTCAAAAATGCTTCAGATCTCCTTCCTCACTTTTTCATTGCCTGTACTTCACTATGAATCCAAGGCCAGGATCATGGTCTATCAGAACCTGAAAAAATTTGAAGTCCTTTAAATGCAGTGGCTTCAGATTAGTACAGGTTCTATACATACTGCGTTAGCAATAAAACTATCAGAGAATCATGCTAACAACATCTAACCATTGTAAATTCAGTCCACAAGCAAGGTGTGCAGTAGTTTGGCCATGTCTGCAGAGTGAACTCTGACTGACAACCACAACGACTCTAGATTTAGAATTGGCTACCAAATAACTATCCATAAAATAGTTCAGATTGATGGAAAAAAAAAACACATATGCAAAGCATACTGAGGATATCTTTATTCTCATCTCAGTTAAATTAAGGCAATAGCCATAGATAAAAAAAAATAGAAAAAATTCCATAACCACCATCTAACATCCTGGAGTACCCTCTGCACCAGCTAGAGGTAACAGAAGAAGCATGGCCTACCTTTCGGTGACAAAGGTTTCAAGATGGGAAATTGGATTAGTACATTTTGAAAAAGACTAAGTTTCACATTTACGCAAGCCAGGGTTATGTTAAGTTTCAGGAAATTTTGCAAACTTCTTTTTTTCAGTGAGAGGCTAGAAGTTTATTCTGACAGCATTTAATTTTCTGTTCTGTGTCATGTTCCCCGAAGCCAATATACACCCACACAAATGATATGGTATCGTTTTTTCTTTTTTTCCTGTGCATCACTTACTCATTGGCAACAACATTTTTCTCCATCATGCGAGTTGTTTTCTGTCACAGAGCTAAGCTGTGCATGCATGATTAAGAAAATCGCTTTAAACTTCCATGTTGTACTATACAGACTTAGTTTCTGCAGCTCTGATTACAGCAATATAAATGACAGCACAAAACACAGTGATTAGCTGTTTGCATTCAGGATTAGTGACTCACTGTTGTACTTTCAGGCAAATTAAAGTGAAACATTGCCTCTGACAACTTGGAGAATGGAATACGTTCACTGAACATAATCAAAATAGTCTATGAAACTGAGATATTCATTATATGTGACACGTCACAAAAAAATTGGGACCAAGTTGCCGGAGCGCAATCGGAAAAAAAGATAAAAACACCAATTCCTGAGAAAATAGTGATTGTCATTTTAATTAATTTTTTTTTTTTTTCCAAAATTTACTTATTGAAGTTATGGAAAAGTCATGCCGTGCTTTAAATGGCAGTTTCAGAGGTTTTAAAATGGTCAACTTTGTGTTTCAATTCAGCTTGTTTACAGAGTAAATCTGAGCTGTTTTAGGATGTGGGGGAAACTCAGAGCCAATTAAGGTTTCGGGATTTATTGGCTATTCTCACACGTTTGTTTTTTGTTTGTTTTTTTATTAGGGCTAAAATGGCTTGTTAGACAAATATATATTTTCACAAATTCACTTTTTAAATGGCTTTTCAAAGTGAAATGATCATGAAGATGTCTTTTAAGAGACATAGGTCTCATCGCTAGTTGACAATCAATGCTTGGGCGCAGGGTTTTGCAAAGTAACGTAAATGATCTTTGTTGATACCTCCAGGTAGCTTATCGGGTTTGGGGACAATTCTTTTGAAAAATTCAGAGCTTTTTTCTCAACATTCTGGTTTTCAGAGAGCCAACATTCAAATGGTCATATCTTCTTAATTTTTCATTTTGATTTCATTCTGTTTTAACATTATTAGAAAATTTACAATTCACATATTCTGAATATGTAAATAACTCAAATACCCCCTGGGGACACTTTTTCCTGGTTTTGTCGTGGTCAGTCACATATGTACTCACACATACTGTATATAAACTTTCAGTATACATGGACGCACATAAACACAAACACGGTTAACTTTATGGTTCCTATAGCCTCAGTGTTGAGCCCCGAATGCTCCTACTGCTGTCACAGCAAGTCCAGGATTGTGACAGATTACTGCCCGCTGCCCTGACCAATAGGAGCCAAGAAGTGTTTCCTGCCCACTGACTCATAATTCTTGGAATACCTATGTTGAGATGACATTTCTTTAATGGTCCCTGGACCTCCAGAAGGAATCCTTGTCATGGGCAGTATGATTGCCTATTAGAAATTCTCCAGCACTTGCATTTTTCCCTGTGCACCTTATGCCACCCTTCCTGGGAAGAAGAAGGGGGGCAGAAGAAGAAGGCAAAGCACAATAGAGACAGAATCAATAGAGAGACACAGTCAAGCATGTTGGATTTCGTTTGAAGGAAATTATCACAATAAAGGATTTACTCATAAAACAAGAAGTCAAAATATAGCAAAAGAAATTAAGAGAAAAACTTTTCACTTGTAATACTGCTTGTGAAAATGGAGGCCATGAGAAAACCAGGAAAAAGTCTCCCAGGTGACATTTTAGGTTATATGCAAATTCAAAAGTGTTGATTTCAATCTTTCCAATGTTGTCAAACAGAAATCCGTAAAAAAAAAAAAGAGATGTGGCCATTTGAATGTTGGCACTCTGCAAACAAGATCAGCAAGAAGACAACCATCAAAGTTTCAGAAAGTTGTCCCCAATCTTGATCAGCTACCTGATGGTGTTAAAGGGCTGTGAATTTATATTGCAGTAATCCCACTCCAGAGCAATGACTGCCAACAGATATGACTGGAACATGTGCAGACAAAAGTGAGCTTATGCCTTTTTGAAGTGAGGTTGCACTAAGTTATTATTGATAATCGTTCCCTTAACTTTTAATTTTTTTTCAGTTAACGTTTTTGGAAAGTAAATCTGTACACAGATTGAAAGAAACTAGCAAAGTAATCAAATGCATACCTACCTGTCTGCTTAATCAACTGATCATTAATCAGCCAAGATCATTTTCAAACAACTACGAAACTTGGAAAGCATAAGCATTTACCAACTGTGATGATGTTGCACAACTTATACTCAGACACAAAACTCAGGAGTAAATTCTGTTCTTGATGAAGCTAGAGTGGATTAGCAAGTTACAGGTGATCTGGCTGAGTAGAATTGCTGCAATCAAACTTACATTCGTCTCTAGATTGCAGATAATTTATATCTGAAAAGACAGAATTATATGACAACAAAAGTTTAAAAAGAAATCAGAACCATCTAAAATCAGTATGGACAGGTTAAAGCTTTGCAAAAAGAAAAGGTTTGTAACTGTCCACTGACTTGGTTCGACATCTCTTGAGTATGCATTTCAATCTCAGAGCCCAGATACTAAGAATGATACTCCACTATTTAGTCACATCTGTGTTAGCTAAAGATCAAACTAGGTGATCAATCATTTTTATTCAATGGAAATTGGAAAAATCTGTCTTAGGTAGAGTTGCGAGGGCATGCATATTTGTACTGTATATGTCCTTCAAAAGGAGTACTGTATGCCAGGACTCTCAGGATTGACGTGGACCTGGCCTACTCTGTCCATCCACTCCAAGATCCACTCCCAGCATATCATGAGAAATGCCATTTCTCATACAGCCCCATTGCCATAGCTCACACACAGTTTTCTGTCACCTGCAACTTCTCCTGGTTCCACCACAATGCCTTCTTTTTCTGCCATTGACAGCAAACTTTGTTTATCTTTAATCCAGGCACTTGGAGAAAACCCACATTTGTCCATAGATGCTTTTCCACTGGCAAGTTGCACTCTAACAAACTAATGTGCGGTTCAGTTCTACCCCAGTGGTGAGCGTCTCCATTACAGATCTGTTCCTCACTATTGTAGGCGGGCCATGAGCACACAGCAGCTGTGGTCAACTCTTCACTGATGTTTGCAGCGACACTCATCAAGGGAGAACCTTGAGGTTGTGGTCCTGATGGACTCAAATAAACTCATATTTCATTCCACATAGAGCCACACAAGGTCTGCTAAAGGAAAAATTAATCTGGCCAAGGCAGACCGGAACCAAACCAGTTGGAGGTGTTCCAGTGTAAAAACTAGTGGAAAAGCACCTTATAAGTGCATTCTGACTTATAATGAAGAGGGGAATGGCTGCTTTCTAACCTCTCTTAAACACCTTACCCCTTCATTCCCACCTTTGCAATTCTGGTTCAACCTTGAACTGCACAGAACCTGGGGGCCAGGCAAGCAGCACACTGCCTTGACCTCTTGCCATTTCTCCAAATCTGCAGCAAACACACTCTGACGAAGTGAGAACAAGGAGCACTGGAGCGGAAAACTCATTGGAAGTGTCTCTGTTAACTCCCACTCCTCACTGCATCCTAAGGCCATCTGTGGTTTATTTCATTGGGAAAGGTTTGGAGTGGGTGAGTGAACGTGGTTTGAGGCAGTGTTGCGTGCTTGTGTCCAGAACCGTTCGACATCGTGAGCGCGGAGGGAATAACAGAAGTTTTGTTGTGTACTGTATGTTGTGTTGGGAGGACAGAAAATGGAAAGCTTTGAGGGCAAGACGGTGCTTTAGGAGGCACACACAGTGAACTATACTTTGGGATAGAAAAGGAGGGATCTATGTTGCAGTACAAAGAAAAGACAATCTCTAGCGGCTGTAGTTAGTTGTGAAATCAACTATAACTATTGGTAAGTGAAGGAAAAATACACCCCAAGTCCTAAAAGCGCTTTTAAAAAAGAGTGACCATTTCCTCATAGATTACACCTTTTTGTATTGGTGAATAAGAGCTGACTGGGAACAAACTAAAGCTATTTTGATAACTTCTTGTGAATCTGAACATACCAAGAAAACCGTGCTTCATTGTCCTATTCTTAAAGGGTTCAAAAGTGGCATTAGAACCGTGCACTCAACAAGAAAATGTTTGCTAATAATTCAACTACACTTAAAGTCATATTTTCTAATACCTCTGTCACTGTTTTTAGTTTCTTCACTGTATTTCACTTAGATACAAAGATATTATATGGTGCAGCAATAACCTATTAATGATTACATTACTTAACTATAATTAATCTTGAAGTCTCAATAGTGTTTAAAGTAAGAAAACATGCTAGGGCCAAAACCTGCACAAAGCGATCCTAATATGATTCTCAGCATGATGCATTTCAGTGTGGTCAAACTAGCTATTACAATTGCTGTAAGAAATACATGTGAGTTTCTATGCTACTTCAACATTTGGCGCTGTATTTAAAGCCCTAAATTCACAAACAGTGGTTTCGTTCATGGTCCTCCTTCAGAGGACCAGATGGCTATACTTTCTTATCCAGATCAGGTTCATTTGACTGACATGACATCTCCTTTGCTGTAAAAGAAGAGGGTTCAGAATAAATGATCCAGTAACCGAAGCTTGATGAGCTGCAATGGGAGTGAGCATAACTTTCTGCATCACCATTCGTACCGCTAACCTCATAATGCTCCCTCCTCCACTTTTACAGCTCCATTCTTGACAGCCCACGACCTCACTTGCTGCTCATGCCTTCCACCTTCTGAAGGCATTTGTATCCATGCATGTATTCATGAGCAGGTATTAAATTTAAATATGTTTTTTACTGTGAAAAGCCACTGATACACAGCTAATGCAGGCCAAGAAGAGAGGGAGGAAGGCATTTGGTGCACTCTGTGTGAACTCCAGCTAACTCAATCTTGGGCCTCCTACATTTCCCTTCCTTTACCTCTTGGGTTTTATAATATATTATTTCACACAATTCAGTGTGTTCATCTGAGCAAGTCTGTCTGACGTTTTGAAGCTTTAACTTCATGAAACCAGAGACCATAAATCCTGTGGAAATCAGGTATGATTTTGAGAGATATTCTCTTTTCCTCCTTCCCGAACTTGTGGTGAGAAGACTGTACCCATTTTCACTGCACTGAAAAAGAGGCACAGCCCATTAATTGTCGGTTAAAGCATCCCACTTACCATCATTTCCTAACTGCAAATATCAGGGGGCCGTGTCACTCAGACAGCAACCCAAAGCACTTAGGAGTGCAACCTAGATATACTCATGCATATAGGGACACATACATGAGCATAGAGCACACACCAAGACCTCAATAATAAGACACAAGGGAGAATGGGTCATACAGCGGGCACTTTATTTGCTCTCAGACTATGCCACCCACAGGCCTCAGCCAATACAGTGCATGCTGCTTATTTCAAACTAAAGAGAACAGGGAGGGCGAAAGAAATAAGACAGAAGAGTGTACAGAAAATGGAAAGAGCCGAAGAAAGTGATTTTGCCTCATAGTTCATCTTCATCTCGGCGCCCTGTCCCAACCCCCAATTCATGAAATAAGTCCTACTGAAAATCAATGGCAGTTGGAGCTGTGTAAAGGTCAGCCATTCAGCACAGCTGGCCTTGGTGGACCATTCGAGCCCAGGCTTGTACTGCGAAGCTCGGCTAAGTAGAATTAATGGGGGGATCGATTATTCTGCACACAACTTAAATTGAACTAAGCAGAGAATCATTTTAAGGCAGGAACTGTAGCATGACGTCGAATGAGATGCATTTGCCACAGAGCCAACCCCAGAACTCATTTAGCAGGCACAAAGCAAAGAGGGTAGGGAATAAAAAGAGAGATTTTTAAATAAAAGATTTCACACTCTCTCCCCTCCTACTTTCCATGACTCCCTGCTCTGCCCCCTTCTTTTTCTCTTTTTTTTTTTTTTTTGAGTTCACCCACTGTACAGTAACCTCCTGATAATAACCCAGAACCACTGGGGATCCAGCTCATAGATTTGATCCTCAAAACCACTTTTCCACTCTTTTCTCCCCCCCTAACTTTTTTTCTCCTTTATGTCTTTTCTTTCTTTCTTTTTTCTTTTACTACACATCACCTCCAGCACCTCATTCTTCTTGTGTTTTTCCCTTGTTTAAAACAAAATCAATATGGAACCGGAGGAGACAAATCAACGTATGGTGGCACTGCGGGGGGGAGGCCCAGCGGGCTCTCTCCTCTCTGGTCATATACTCCTCTTTCACTTGCTCCTTCCATAGTTTAGGAGTAGCGGGGAGTTAAGAAGCGGGAAAAAAAAGACCAGTGGATAAGTGGAAGTAAAGATGTAAGGTTTGACTTAGGGAGGGATGAGATGATAAGAGACCAAAGAGCTGGATGGGGATGAAAGAGAGCTGGGGAGGGATGAAAAAGGGCTCCAATGGGATGGCATATAGATGGAGAAATGAATGGATTGAGGGATGAGAGAAAAGAGAAGAGCAGCAAGGGGTGCATATCATGGAAAATTCTGCTCCAGCGACTTGAGTGCAGAACGGGAGCCCTCATCTATAATGTATATCATGGATCCGTGAGAGATTTCCATACATATAAAATGGAGCAGCACCGGGAAGTGTCTCGCTGCTCCGGTGCAGACAAAAATCACCATGGGGGAAATTTCAATATCCTGATCTGTTTGTACTTTTATGCTGTTAATTTTATATATACCCCGGTGTTACTTGGTGTTGCTTCATACTGTGAAAGTCAAAAAGGACTAAAGACCCTCTGACTATGTGTAAACAGGTTTCATTTCAGAACTTTTATTCCACCACAATCTGGTAGACAATTTATGTTCCAATTTATCAAAACACCCAAACCTTTCTAGATACAGCTGTCCACCTAAACTGACAAGACAAGCAAAATGAGTGTTACTCAGAAAGACAGTCAAGAAAATCACTAACTCTGGAGAGAGCTACAGTTCAGGCGGGAAGATATATCAACATGAGACAATTATTAGCAAATTTGGCCTTTATGGAATGCCAGGAAAAAAAAAAAACATTGTTAAAAAAAGTTGCAAGAAGTTACGCTTGTGTTTTGCAACAAGCAAAGAAGAAGAGACTGCAAAAATGTAGAGGAGGATACTTTGCTCAGACAAAACCAAAATTACTTTATTATAGCACCTTCACACATAGGTGCTATGTGTGACGGTAATACTGACACTTAGAAAACATCATCCTCACGGTGCAACATGGTTGTGGAGACATTGCGCTTTTCTTTAGCAGGGACAAGGAAGCTGGTCAGAGTTGACAGGAATATAGATTGAGTTAATACAGTGTAATCCTGAAAGAAAACCTGTTACAACTGATGCAAAACACTTGAGACTGGGGCAGAGGCTCACTTTCCAGCAGGACAAAACTGAGCACACTGTCAGAGATCAAAGCATGTTCAAGTGTCCGAATGGCAAAGCCCAGACCTAAATCCATTTGAGACCGAGTCTTTGACATTGTTTCTCACTGATACTTGCAATCTAAGTCGACCCAGCCTGAGATATTTAGCAAAAAATGGGTAACAATGTCAGTCTTCAGATATGCAAAATTGGTAGGCATAAAAATAAAAACCTGTTGCTTTAACTCCTGCAAAAGGTGGTAAAAAAAGCCATCGACTCAAGAGTGCTGAAGACAAACTAAAATGTTGAAATTACAGAAACATTTGCGTTCAATTTGAAAAGTAGACTTAGTTTGTGTTGATGTATTGCATAAAATCAAAAATTATATTGAAGTTTGAAAACAAAAGTAAAAGTAAATACAGCCATAAAAAAAAACGTCCATCTTGTGTTGGATTTCTTTTTAAACAGGTTGGACAGCAAACACAGGCATCATGTGGGTCTCTGGAAAAATGAAATAAATAAACATGACAAGTGGCCACTTAGCCACAGCCTCCCCCATTGAAACCTGATGAGGGCCGTGTCTCGGCTAACTTCAACAAACGCTAAGTGACATGCTTAAGTGGGTTCAGGTTGCGCAGCCGCTGTAATTCAGTAAAAATACAAATGAGGCTGGCTGGGAAAACAGATCACCAGGCACTCATCGAAAATAGAAAGATAGAGTGAGCAACAGAAAGAGAGAAAGAGGTTAATTTTTTTTCTCCTTCAGAAGATTCTCCCAGCACTGGCTGGCTTGTCCACACACTCGAACACACCAACTAGCCCCTCTATAACCATAAACGGCATTATATAGACCCACTGATTCCCCTTATTGGGAATCAATAACAAATAACCTTACTTTTCACTGTCCATTACGGTAGATGTCTACCATAACCGGCCGTCTTTATCTGTGCACCAATGTCATGCATGACCTTGGGCTTTCGGCTCTCTCCCCTCTCCAGGTAGGTATCACGCAGAAGGTTCAGTCCAGGTTTTTAGAATGGTTCAAATTGAGCCCTATGGGAGTGAGGAGTGGGGAGCAGCCATCTCCCATGACAGATCAATGGTAGGTCTCACCACAGGGCAGGGGGCCAGCGACTTGCACAACCTGCTAATAGAATCCCAATGTCACTGCTGACACTACATCATGGGGCCTGCTGGAGGTTATCCTGAGGTGGGACAGGTGATTTAAAATGCATCAGAGCTCCCCAATGTTTTATATTCCTGTGCCCTGCATGTGCATATGTTTTGTCCACATGTATACATGAGTAAAGAGGTAGAAACTGTTGGGTTTTGCAGTCGACGTGAGGACGCATAATAAAAATATGTATGCCAAAGTTCAGTCATATATTTGTTAAAAGTCTCAGACGAAAATAAAAAGAAAGCTGCAGTTTTTTAAAACTTGCTTCAACATCCAAACTATCTCTGTCTCTTTAAAGCTTGAAGCTATTACTTTCTAATTTTTTTTTTTTGGAGCTTTTACATTTTCTTACCCCCACACTCTCTCTCTGTTCAAAGATGCAGTTGCAATTCCAGCCCTTCATTAACATCCCATGCGCCCGAGCACAGTGTAGAGAAATGAAACCAATGAGTCATTTCACAAATCGGTCTACGTGTTCCACTTAAACGACGGGCTGCGGTGGTTGTTAAGCTTCCACAATCACATATATATTCACACACGTGTAAATGCAGATGCACGAGTGAGCAATGAGTGTAGGGGAACTCTTAGTCACCAGAGGCGGCATGTCAAAAAGAGTCTTAAGAGCCCCTGATGAAGATGAAGGGAGTTCTTAGACCTTTGCATATTTTACTTCTACTCTTAATCTCTTGTTGTTTCACAGTGTGTGACACATACCTGGCATTTATGTATATGGAAAAGGATTTTCTCCAGCGAGTCTTGTACCTGACTTTTTTTTTTTTTTTCAAACCACCCACACTTAAATTGACACACTACACTGGCACAGTAAAGCAGAGACTCAAATTTCAACTTATATCCCATCTGACAAGTGGACATCCATTATAGGTCCTCACCCACAGTGCGAAAGGCATGACTGTCAAGAATTTAATATGAAAATCTACAAACTATGTCAACACGCAACTCATTTTCACTACGAACTTTAATTACTCATCAACCCACTCATCCCGAGCTCCACTCCCCTGTCAGTAGGAGTCATGACATTTGCAATTTAATAGCATGTCTGCCCAACAGAGGGGGGAGGAGCTAGGAAATCTCCAACAAACAGCCACATATCTCAATTAATTAATTACCATAAAGAAGCATATTTTCAATTGGCTGCCTCAATTAGACTCTGCCCTTCATTTTTCCATGACTTAACCAAGACCATTAACCACCTCAGTATCATGAAAAGGCAAAATATGTCTTCACTTTTATTTGACTCAAACACTATTGTCAGGAGAAAAGCTTAGATATTTTCTTTAGTAAATACACATTTGCTTACCTTTATAAATGTGAAAGTTACAGTTTGTCAATTTTCTCTAGTCAACATAGAATCAAAAATATGCACAAGTCTCCATTGCAATGTTGATATATGTCCATTTTGGCAAATTATGTACTTTGTAAGCTGATATGCAGGTGTGGACATAATTTGGACTAAAAGTCTGAGAGATTTATGGTTTAGGTTTTACTAACCAAAACGTATTGTCTTTTACAATAGTGCCTCCTAGGAGTTGAGCTGTATAATTTTTTTTCTGTGTGTAACAGTCACATTTTTCTGCCAGGGTGCCATATCAGATTTTTTCCAGTATTTTCTGGTTCTTCTTCCCAACACGTTTTTGTGGAAAAGAATAAAAAATAAATACAATTTTAAAAAAGACAAATTCTGAAAAATCCACACTATTGCAACAGGATCCTTTGCGCCAATGTAGCAGGCAAACAGGAATGCCTTGCATTGCCAGTTTATTTGGTATTTTTTTCTCCGAAGAGTTTTTGCGGCGCTAGTGGCTCGTATTTTTTGCGACAGTAGGCAGACAGGAAAGAGGGCGAGGAGAGGGGGTAAGACATGTGGCAAAGGTCGCCGGGACCGGGAGTCAAACCCGTGACGTCCGCGTCGAGGACTAAGGCCTCCAAACGTGGGGCGTGCTAACCCCCTGCGCCACCACAGCACGCCCCATGAATTGCTAGTTTTATCCACTATGTAGGTTTGGACCCATAATTATGGACGAACATGTCAATTTTGGAGCAATTGTGGCTTTCTTGTTGGACACCTTCACAACAGACATTTCACAGTAAACTGTCAAATTGCATCTTCCAGACTAATTCTGGGTTGTTCTTAAACATTTTATCCAAATTTCTTTCATCTGATGGTGAAACTTTGAGACAGATGGCAATTGTGTGTCCAAACAGAACAATGATTCCAAACACACATCAAAACTGCTTTCAAAATGGATAAACCAGACTGACACCAAGCTCTCACATTACCCCCAGCAAAGCCCCAACTTGAAACGAAAACAAGCTGAAATGTATGAGTCTACCAAGAAGAGTGGCGGAACACTGACCGTGAAGCTATTACCTTTCTGACAGCTACAAAAATGGTTGATGTTCAAATTGCTAATTAAGATCAAAACTAATATGGCAAATGTACCTATAAGCAGTGGACTTTTGAATGGAATTCTGTTAATTACAAAATGCGAAACGGGTTTTGTATGTGCATTGCAATCCTGTTTTGTTCAAGAAAGGTTGTAGTGAGAGAGATAAATCTGTGCAGCATTGACTTTAGTTTTTAAGGAGTTTTCCCAACCAGCCCGCAAGTAAGATTTCTCAAGGATCAGAGGGTGAGAAAATCTGCAAACTGAGCAGCAAATCTCCTGGAGAATTTACTGTAAATGTGCAAATGTGCAAGGCGTGAAGACTACTTCTGATAAGACTTGTATGCTGTTTCCCAGTCGCTTGACAACATTGTAAATATATTCAGTTCTATGTTCCTCACAATCAGGATCACAAATAATCATGAAGGAGACTCCACCACCCTTCTTGATACGCTTTAAACTAAACACTGCCATTCCCTCCACTGGCATTTTTTTTCTTTTTGCAACATGTCCTGACTCCTGCGCTCTTCTAACAGACTCTCTCTGTCATTGCCTTCGCAGACTCCACCGAAGGAGCACATCTCCAGCAGAAAATCTCTCACTGTGAAGAACATGTGTGAGGAGCAGCTGTGGAGAAAGGCTGACTCAAATTGCCCACACATTTTTCTAAACATGCTTGGTGCCGATGTGTGAAAACTGCTTTAGAGAAGAGTTTTAATTAGTTTAAAATTGACATTTCATTACACAATTCCCCGGGCTTACACATGCCCCCCCCAAAATTTTCTGTTTTATTCTTTGGATTCAAATTGAAAAAATAGGACCAAAAAGATAAGTTAGTGACAATGCCAGTCAACCAACCATCTCTAGTTTACTATTTGTAATTAGAATTTACCCTGAATCACTCAACATTTATTTAAAACCATTTAAACAGAAAAGGTAGTCATTATTAGCTTGGACTGATACAATTCAATACAATTCAAGATTGGTATCTGACCCAACACTGACAACATTTTTGGATCATTTTGAGGTCATTGATTCTCTACCTGTTTCACATGGAGTGATTCTGTTGCTTTTTTTTTTAATTATTATTATTATTATTTGCCGATTTCATTCACAGTCAATAGCACACTTGGATGCTAAAAATTCAAAGAAATTGAATATATTTTATAAAAGTCGATATATACCATATGTGATTAACTAGATTTGAACACTGGGAAGTTTGAAAAAGAAAAAAAAACATTTAGTAACCTTACAGATTATTCAAAGTTTTTTTTTTTTTTTTTTTTACTTCCTGTATTCTGTGTTGGCATTTCAGGCATACCTTACAGAGAATGAAATTGCCTACATGTGTCAGGCCAGATTTGCTCTACAAAATGGATTTCTTTTGTGAATTACTTTATTAAATCTGAACTGTATCCAGCATTAATGTAGACATGACACATTAATGTAATGATAACCTATGCTAGCATGACCTTCAAACATTTGGTTTACATGAGCATGTGTGTTTAAAGTTATATGTTTTGTGCAGTGGCTGACATGGCAGCCTGCTGTCTGAAAAGTTTGTTTGCTACACAAATCTGCTTCAAAATTAGTCAGCTGCATAAAACAGTTTTTTTCATGGTGAGAAAAAAAATGCAATTTATCTCTATTATTCTAGTGCAAACATTTAGGGTGTTGAGAGTCATGTTGAATTGTTACTGTAATGATTAATGGGGAAAACTCTGGAGGCAACACTCAGTGACTTACAGAGGTGCTTCAGCAGATAACAGGAAGGCTAACAGGATTACAGAAGGATAACTAATTATTTTGGCCCTACAACCTCTATCTGCCATTGTAGACACCAGTAGGACTTCCATTTCCAAAATCAATCAATAAAAGAATGACTTTGTAGAAAATAACACAATGGATTGGCTTAGAATGGGTCCAGAACCAAGTCTAACAAAAGATCCTAGTGGTTCAACTGATGAGGCTTAATCCATCACAAACTGATGAATTAGGAGAAGTTTCCCTAAGTAGGCAAATAACATGAAGTCATGGTGTGGGGAGCTGAAAGACTACAACCAAAGAAAACTGAATGCTAAGATTTATTCAAAATTATGTTTAACAAAGTAGTAGTACAAGGGTGAGCAGACAACATTTTAATTGTTTTTATTTTATTTTGGATTGTTTTACTTCCACTAGATCAGGTGTCACATTATGTGTGGAAAAATGATACCAAATCATTTATTATGTCATCTTTTACATAAAAATCAGAGATTTTACCAGGAAAGAGATACTCTATTTGTATTTTTGATTCTCACATTGCCTCAGAATCACCCCCCCCAAAAAAGCTAAAACAGAACATCCCAAGTCATTATGTTTAATGAAAACAATGAAAACTTTCATGTTCCTAATCAGCAGGAGTATAGCAGCCACTCTGTAAAAAGCATCTATTTACAGTTACATTGTCAGCAAAAGTGTGTGAGCTCCGCTCTGGAGTGATCCCGTACACAGCGACATCCATCTTAATAAGTGAATCCAGATGGGCATATATGGTTGGCTAATTTCAGTCCTCAGCGATGTAAACACATCCAGACAAGAAGCAGGGAGCACACACGGACATATCCATTGACAAAATAACACGGAAACATTTGTTTCCAGAGCAGGCAAGCAGAGAGGAGTTGCTAATGCCTCTGCCTGCATTAATACTGTTAATGATCACAGTGGGTCAGCCTGCCTGTGATCCCTGTCCTACCATTAAACAAATAAAAACAACACTGATTACAAGGATGTTCATTGGTTGCATCAATCTCAGATAATTAGAGAGAGGTGTCTGGACTTTTTCTCTTTTCATATCCTCCTTTCGGTTCCTTCCCCTTGCTCATATTGAAGAGAGGATGTGGTGGCGGCAGACTCCTTTTAATGAACTAATAAGGGTGTTTGGTTGGTCAGCCAAGAATAAGACAGCGGAGAGAAAAATAAGTGGGAAGAAAGGCTGCTTTACCACTTAAATAATACAGCTACAGGACTAGCGTTGCTGCTTTCCCCCAGGAGGGTTCATAGCTACTTTTCAGGAAAAGAGGGAAATAGCTCTGTGTTCTTCACTGAGATACCTCACTATATGGCTGGAAAAGGACACAGCTGTCACATTAGGATTCGTAGCATTAATCTGTCTTGTAAAACCTTCAAATGTAGAGTTCCTTAGTTAGGAATGGTGTTTTTTTGTGAACACATGAGACACTGCCTATGTAAGGAAAGGCTGAGATGGACATGCTAATAGGACATATGGCTCCGGATTTACATCCTGATGCTCACTTGGACTCATGCCATTGGAATGGAAGCAAGAGAAGAGAAATCAGGGTTGATGAACGTAAGATCAGAAACAAGTAGTTAATTGGATAGCACAATTTGAGGAAAGAGACGAAAAAAAGCCAAGGCGCAGTTAAATAAGTCTGCCCTTGATGACGACCAGACTTGTTGCATCCACCTTGCCAGATTGTGCAAAGCTGAATGGTGTTATTTGATGTGCAAAGTTTGCCGGGCTGTTTGCATACAGCACCAAGCTGACTGTGTTGCTCTCCGCAATGTTGTTCAATGCCATGGCAGGCTGTGATACACTGGCAATGTTGTTTCTTTGCTGTGCTGTCCTGGGTTGGTGACAGCCTCAGCTACTGCCAGGTCCTTTAAATTCAACACTGCCAATTAGAGTCACTCCTGGTGGTGGGTGGTGGAAGAAGCGGGGGAAGTGGGAAAAAAAAAAACTGCTGGGACGATGGTTGCAGGCCTGACAGGACTGATGTGGAGATGGAAATGCGGTAATTTGGAGTAATTCGGCAACTCGCTGGCGCTTGCCTTGCCTGCCCGTCTGTCTGTCTGTGCGCTAAAATAAATGGGGTCAGCAGCGTGTGATCGGCAACTTTCATTTATATGTAAATGACCCCATCGTTGCTGCAGCAGCTGCTGTGGGAGCTGCTAAGTCTGTACGCACAGTCAAAGGCTGGACGCAAGAGAGAGAGAACTCGCCAGCTTGACTGACTTCTGTCTCTGTTCACACTCTGCTCCAACTCTGTGTACTATTTTTTTTCCACCCTTTTTTTGCCTTGTCAATCTTATTATGGCACAGTCACAATATCCTCTCCCTATGTTAACTTAGGAATACTTTTTTCATCATTATTCTTGCTCAACTTAAAAGCAATTCAGATTTTTATATATAATTACACGACAATAAAAAAGCACCATATTTAAATGTATTTTTATATACATAACAGTAATCCCAAGTTCTGTTGGAAAATTAAATCAACAACTCCATAAAGTTTGATGGCTGAGGCAAGAGTGCTCTGAACTTTTCAGGTAGATGGTGCTCTAACTTTGGACTCAACAGAAAACCAACAACCAGCAGATGACAAGACACCCCAAAACATCGACTGTGGACACTTCGCACTGGGCTTTAAACGACTTGGATTCTGTCTCTCTTCGCTCTTCCTCAAGACTGAGACCTTAATTTATGAATAAACTGGAAAATGTTATTCCAACTGCAAAGGGGACTTTGGCCTGCTAAGCAACAGTCCAGTCCTTTTTCTCTTTAACCCAGGTAAAACGCTTCTGAGTTTGCCCTGGTTCATAAGTCACTTAACTAAAAATTAGACACTTATTGCCCATACAAAAGTGTGTGTTTTGGTTAATGAGGCCTTGTCTCAAGTCATCATCCACAACTTGTGAACTTCTTCAGAACTAATGCAAAGGCTTCAGTCTATGTTGTTTATGCATCTTTTTCCTATCACATTTTTTTCTTCCTCTCACCTGTCAATCAATATACTTAGAAAAAGGTATCTGAACACCCAGCTTCTTTAGCAATGTCAATCTGTTGCTCTGCTTGACGGATGTCAAGTCAGCAGTCTTCTCAAAGAAGATGATTGGCAACAATACTTTGTTGAAAATCCTACTTTATTAGCTTTGTGAAATATTTTAACTTTGTCAAATTGTTACATTTATTAGCTGCCGCCAGTCTTAGTCTTAACAGTTATAAAGTCACACATTGAATACCTTACTCTGTAATGAACATATGTACACAATACATGAGTTTCGCTTTTTCAATTAAGTGAATAATTTGGGATGGTATTCTGGGGATTTTCTCTATGAACCTGTCATAGAAAAGCAACAGCCAGTTTGAGTAGACTTACAGCGACACTATGGGGACATATGGGAAATTTGACATGCCATTTTGTGAGATATGCAGACGAATCGAGCAACAGCAAAGTGTGAAGCGCATCAGATTGTGAATTGTAAAGCCTGAAGGTGTGTTCGCTTCATTACCTAGCTAGCCATTGTGCTGATGCAGAACCGGGTCCTGTAAATTCCTGCCTGCTTGTGACACCATAGATAATTACACCTCCATAAATAATGGAGTGTGCCTCACCCACTTCCTGTAGATTTCTCTTTAATGAGCTTAATATACAGAAAACTGCTGGAAACACGTGGCACATAAATCTTAAATCTTTTTTTTGTTGTTGTTAAAAGAAAAAAAAATCCATCTTGAAAACAAAGACCACTACCAGGAGTGCAGTATGAACTTGTGAGGCAATTCCAGTGGAATCTGCTTTCCCACCAATGAATTACATAAAAGCAAGACAAAGAGGAGAAATTACTTAGCTCTTTCTATTTAATAATAGCATGCGGTCAGTAGCACACAAAGTTAAGGATTACTATAATTTCTGGACTACTGGGCGCTACAGACAACATTCCGAAATACTAAATATCAGCCGCACTAACTAGCTTTGAAAAGAAAAGAGTATTATAATAGGCCACACTCATACCATTGAAACATAAGATATTTACATGGAAACATTTTTTAAAACTTTTAATAAAATATGCAGCGTAACATACAAATGTGTGCCGTAAACGCTTTTATCGAACAGTGGCTGTAAGACAGTTGCTTTGAAAAAAAGGAAACGTCATTCTATCTATCTGAAGATATAAGCTATCTTCAGCTCATAATGCACACTAAAAGCAGTAAAGTCATCTTCAGAGTTGGAATTGAACAGTCTCACACACTTCCTCACTTTCTCTTATGTTGTCACTCTCAATGTCACCATCATTTGCTCTCGAACTTGTGCTATCCTTTTCAGCAATTTAGCCTTTCAAAACCTGCTGGTAAATAACTGTGTCTTGGCTGCATCACAGTGTTCAAATGTGTAAAAAAAGGACTGGCTTGTAGTACATAAATTATGGTAGCTGTTGTTTCATTGTGTGGACTAGACTTGGAATAGACTTCATCTACTACAATAGATAACCAAATAGATGCTGATTTTTTTTCCCCCAGACAGTTGAGGGCTTCACTCTTTCAGGACAAATACAGAAGAGCTACATTTACTTACTCGCTTACCGTCACTGACAGAAAAAAAATAAACTTTACAGTGTATCATGTAACAGTGATGCACCTATTGGTAAAACCACGCTTAAGAAAGAACGAAAAGTTTGATAAATTGACTCAAGTTGGACTCAACTGATCACTGGAGGGGTTTGAGTGTCCTAATCATCCTAGGAGTTATGTGGTAAGAGGCTTCCCTAACAGGGTCACCCGAGGCAGAGAAACCAGACAAAGTGCACTCCAAATGCCCCTAATGATGAGAAAAACCAATAGAAACAGTGTTTTGTTGCCCGGACGCGGGTCACCAGGGCCCCACTCTGGAGCCAGGCCAGAAGGTGGGGCACAGTGGCGAGCGCCTGTCGGCCGGGCTTTAACATATGGAGCCTGGTTGGGCACAGCCCAAAGTGGAGACGTGGGTCCCTCTTCCCATGAGCTCAACCACCTCTGGGAGGGACAACAGGGTTTGGGTGCAATGTCTGATGGGTGGTGGCCGAGAGCGAAGACCTTGGCGGTCTGATCCGGGAAGGACTCAGTGCAGAATCGGTGCTCCTCCACATTGAGAGGAGCCAGTTGAGGTGACTCAGGCATCTAGTTAGGATGTCTCCTGGATGCCTTCGCAGTAAGGTGTTCCAGGCACGTCCAACCGGGATGAGACCCACAGAAAGACCCAGGACACGCTGAAAGGACTATGTTTCTCAGATGTCCTGGTAATGCCCTGGGATTCCCCCGGAGACAGGGAAGTCTGGGCTTCCCTACTTAAACTGCTACCCTCGCAATCCAACCCCGGATAAGCAGGAGGAATGGATGGGTGGGTCCAAATTGTGCAATTATTGGCCATCTTTGACAACATGTTTTGTTGGGAAATTTTTTTAAGAGGATTTGGGATGTAGAGTTTGACCGGTGCATCTGTCATTCAATGTGATAGAAGAAACCGATCACTGATTTAGCACACACTTCAGATCACCATCAATGGCGATCTGTGATATATGAATTTGTCTTTTTCCTCCATCTCACAGTAAGTTTCATAAAAAAGGTGTTAGTCACCATAAACTGAAGTCCATTAACTGTTGGACTGAGATCTCTGTCAGTCATTTCTGACATAATATCTGGTATCTTCAATCATGCAGTGTGACAGGAGGTGCCATTAACATGTTAAGTACAGTGTCATAAAAATTGTGAATGATTTGAGAGTGGTCAGTAATTAATGCCGTCCCCTCCCTAACCCATTACTACAGTACACACAGCTGAAAGCAGCTGCACTGCCCTTGCCTACAAGACAAACTAACGTTTTAGAATTATGTCTGCTAGTTAACCCTTCTAGGACTACCATTATAAAAGTCCGCATGAGCATCTTTTTACATTTTTGGATGCTGCAGAGTCATTATTAGGAGCACTCCAATGTTCTTTACATCTATAAAATCCTTATAAGTCCTCCTTTCCAAGTTTGTATGCCATTTATCAATAATAACTGATTAAAAATAGAAAATTTGCAAAACAATAACAAGAACTCCATCCGTTTATAATTTTTTTGACATATTTTTGTAAATATGAAGAGTTTCCTAACTTTATTTACCAAAGTTCCCAATACAAAAAAGTTGCACACAAGCCTTCTAAACCAAACACAATTTATTTGGAGTTTTTTCAAAGCTTCGTTTCAAAGTTACAGCCAATTTTCTAAAAACAATAAAACGAGGGAAAATAAAAAAAATGCTTTTATCAGTGCAATCAGAAAAAAGAAGTGCAGAAGATACATTGCACATTGTACATCAACAATAAAATACAAACATTTAAATGAAAGTGTGTCAGTCTTTGTGTATTCACATGAGAAAATGTCTGTCCACATGACAGACATTTGCAAGAGCAGAGCCAAATAGCACGTGCAGGAAACGGAAATGACTTTCATGAAATCTCACCTGAAGTCATGTGACATTTCATGAAATCTCGTAGTATTTCATTCTGTCAACGTCAGAACAACACAGGAAGTGATTGGCCAGACCCGAGCTGATCTACAAATAGAGGGATGGATGCCACATCATGTTTGTGGACCCATCCTTTTTACTATAAATCTGTGAACTCGTCTGCGCGCGCACAGCAACTCGGGGGGGATGTTTAGGGTCGGAAAAGGAAGCGCAATTCTTACAGTTTAATATGCAAAAAAAAAAATTGCTCTACCTTACGTGGTTCGAATTCTACCGGCATTTGAAAAATATGTATGCATCTCAGATCGCCGGCGATCTGGTAGCCCGAATCGGGTTAAAAAAAAAGTCATAGTGGTGCAAATGGTTTTTTTTTCTACTAGTCCAGACAAAGAAGTAGGACACCAACCTTAATTAAAGATCAACGCCTAGCCAAAATCTCACAAAGCCCTACAGCATAAAATGTTGTGGTCTGATGACATCAAACTTGAACTTTGGGCTAGATAAGAAAAACAACTCTGCACATCACCAAAAGATCACCATTCCCACATTGAACAGTGGTAGAGGCAGCGTTGCAAACTGAAAGTTCCTCCTCTTCTGAAGCTGTTTGTCAAGGTGCATAAAATTGTGAAAAGTTTCAATAACCAGCCTTTTTTACCCCCAAATCTTTAGGTTTCTGATACAAAGTTGAAGGTGAAGAGGTCATTTATGCGTCTGCATCACAGGGAGCCAATTATCCACGCAACTCGGCAAAAGCATGACTCAATTTAAGGAGAAATACAAGTCAAAAAAAAGTGACACTAACTAAAAAGCTTTAATTGACTGATCATATTTGTGGTAGCCTAGAAAAAGCAGAATTACAAAAAAAATTTATTTATTATGATGAAGGCAATATGCATCAAATAAAATACCAACAGATAATTTTTTATCAATACGATATACAATATTACAAACAGTAAGGACAATTATTTTTATTTGAAGCAAAAGAGCAAGTTTAATCTTCTTAAGCATTAAAATTTTAAATATTAATATCATGACACCACTTGATATTTACCCATGGTCATGATGAAAATCACACATCTTGTAACAACACCCAACAAGTTGATCACATGGAAAAAAATACCAGAGTGCGCTGAAAAACATAATATTATGTGGGCATGTTGTGTTCATTCTTTCATGTTCATCAGTAATTTCTGTTTGCTGTCCTGGGGCAGAAAGATTGGATTGCTCATGCAACATAACTAATATGTTTGGTGCATCTGGACGTGGCTGATTTTATCTTCTCCCTATGCTACACAACCCCATAATAAAAAAATTTTAAAAATCACCTCAAGCAAGCATAAAAAGAGTTTTGCAGAACCAGGGATGTTTTTGATGCTTGCTCAAATGTTGCCATTTCTACTAACTTTTTCCAAAAAGTAACTTCACAATACTGCAAAAAGAACAATAAAGCAAACAAATGTGAAAAATCCTGGAGAACTTCAGCTGGATGTTTGTTTTGTTGTCTTTTTTCAGGTAAGTTTTACAAAGTGGGCCTGAGTACCTCTTTGTAGATGTTTACCTTTTTTTCATTTTAGTAATTTCTTACAGCAGCACTCATGGAAAATAACTGTAAACTTTCCATTAATGAGAGAATGATAAAAGGCTAAAATCTCAAAAGAGATAGTAAATCTGCATCTATTCAACAGTCTTGCCATGTTGAAGTGAGCTTTTATGCATCTTCCTGCACTGCTGCTAGAGGCTTTAGTGCTTGTGAGTCATGTCTATTTGATGTAAGGGAATGCTTTGATGGTGCACTTATTACTTGATCAAAATCTTTATGTTATCCTTCACATCGTCTGTGCCTTTTATTTACATCCAGTCTTGAAAGCTGAATGTGGGCTGATCTAATTTGGTCCTCTGGACTTAACTTACGGATTAAAGATGATAAAATTATTCATGTGTTCAAATGGTTCCGTCTGCAGTTCACATGAAATATGGCAAACATACAGGAGAGCCTTACATCTCTATTGTGAAATGAAATGCCTTTTCAATAAATGCACGTCTTCTGCTTACCATCTCTTTCATGTTGAATATCTGAACATGTCCTAAACTTTGAACTGAAATCTATCAAAGCATGAGAATAATCTGCTAAGATGTTTTAAAGACAACTTTGAAAAACCTTATCTGGCTATTCCAGATCAATTCTGACATGACCACGAGTGTGTCTGGGTCTGTGTGTGAAGATATTGATAACGACAGGAATATCTCTCAAGTTTTCTCCAGAGAGAGTGCATCACTTTTCTCACAGATGTGGGAAAAAAATGTCAGAAAGTATCATTCTGTATCAACTGAAACTGAAACCTGATTACCATCAATCTGTCCAGGGACTGCAGGTGGAAATTAGCTTTTTTTTTTCCTTTCTTTTTTTTTTTTGCAATGTCCTCATACCATACATCTCAACTTTTAAAATGTTAATCAAATGTTGCACACTTCAACAGTTAATCAAAACACTGCGAAAGAGTTTCATAAACTTTTGTAATCCATGTTGAACTGAAATTTAAATCAACATGCTCTTTAAAAAATGTCTAAAACAAATAAGCCTGTAGAGAGTTAAACAATACTTTATTTCGGTTTGTATCCAAATGAGGACAGGGTTTTATGTGAGGCAGAAGCTCGGCTTTTAGACTGTAGCTTAAAGAAGGAGCTTTGTGGAAAAAGATGGCGCTTTGTGGGAGCAAATATTTAGGCACCCCTGAAAGGCTGCCTGCCATGGAAGAGTCAAGGATTTCTCAAACATCGATGAAAGAATCAAAGCAACACTGCAGGTATGTTTTTGATGAAGAAACGACATTATAACAATACAAAGCCCAATAAAGTCGTTTTTACACCATGTCCTCCACCTTTAACAAACACATGTAATAAAAAAGTATTTAGCATAATAAAGCATTGGCATTTGTGTGCACTGGCAACTAGCAGCAAAAGTGAAGAAGGGTAAAGGCAGAAAACTTTGTTTTGTCTTCTTTTTTTATGAGAAGCCTTTGACTTTATTGTCTGGTGAAGACTAATGTTTGGTTCCCCAAATTAGGAAGGTTTTCTAGTTTTATAGAATTTTACACAATATAAAACTAAAACTCATAAATCTTTCAACAAGAAACATACATCAGTGCATGCTACAAAACTACACTGATTAATGATAAAGCCATATTAAGTTAAACATAATTTTCTAGTTTAAATTAATAAATCTAGATTTTAACATGTAGACATTGAAATTTCCTTTTACTCCCACAAAGTATCACCTTTAAAATATATTCATTTTAAACATACAATGCTCCATAAAGACACCGGATAGTAAGACAATAAACTAGGACTGAGTCGTGGGGGAGGATGTGTTATAATAAGCTGTGGGAGTAAGGGGGCTCCCGTTAAACTTCAAACCACAACTCCCCAGTATCACATCTCTGGATGGGGTTTTATTGAGGTACAAAATAGTTCCACTGATGGTCTGGAGGCTCAGCCATAATGTCTGGAGGTGGAGAGGGGAAAACAGAGAGGGGCTAATTAAAATTTCAGAGGTACCAGCTGGGTGTCTGATCCCAAACCCCCACCCAAGTACCCCTCCCAAGGTCCTCATGTAGGGATTGAGACACACTCACCTTGATTTCTTCATTTATTAACCTTGACAGAAGCAAATCTGCATCCACACTCAGTGCCACAAAGCGTGGATAATGGGAAGATTGTGAAAACATACAGTAAATGTTACGCCTCACACACACATACACACACTTGAAGTTGACTTTTTCACGTACCCACACACACACACACACATATATACACACCCTGTAGGCCCAGACAAGGCCGTCCTTTAATGAACGGCTTAATGAGCAAAAGGAAGATACAACAAAGCCGTCTGGGAGAACTGTTTGTAGTGAAGTGATCAAATACTCCTGGAAACGATATCTTTAGCTGAATGATAAGCACTCAGAAATATGAAATCAGGTTCATTTTTGTCAAATTGAGGCATCATTTTACCACTAGGGCACCTTTCAATGACAGGCAGATCAACTGAAAAACTCAATCTTCCTAATTTATCTGTCCCACAATGTGCCGTTTGTGTATTATTTTAGTGTCACTTAGCATTTAGATTACATTTTGTGCTTGATTGCCATTTTACAGCTTTTCTGTCTATGCAAAGAAAATGAGAGGAAGGAGAAGAAGAAATATGCCGTCTATATGTCTGTGCGTGTACCAGTGAGTGGCGTCGGCAGTGTTCCCCGAAGAGTTGCTAAATTGAGGGCCGCGTCTCCATTTGGCCTGCCGGATGGTGACCTTGCAGCCCTATCTGTGTCTGTTCCATGAATGCGTAATGAGGACTTCAGGGCCAGGCAAACAAATTGTAATAAATTGCTGCTCCGTGACTTAAAAGTAGGTGTTTTTACCTCACAGACAAACAGACACAGTGTTTAGTAAAAGCCTCTCGAAACTCTC
This sequence comes from Xiphophorus maculatus, assembly GCF_002775205.1. Lineage (NCBI taxonomy): Eukaryota > Metazoa > Chordata > Actinopteri > Cyprinodontiformes > Poeciliidae > Xiphophorus > Xiphophorus maculatus. The sequence continues at coordinate 19,268,850 of NC_036451.1, read as the reverse complement.
CAAATTCTGGCGTGCTTCAATGATGAACTCAAATGTATTTTACTGGGATTGTGTGACAGACCAACACAAAGACACTGCACAGCTGTAAACTAAAACTGCACAAAACTAAATAAAAGGTGGGGTTATCGTTTGTTCAACAGGAAATGATTGCATTCCAAACAATATCTACAACAATAATTCTGTCATAGTCATTACACTTCACTACTCATGTAATATCACTACAAACTCTACGGCCAGGTAATTAATTTTAACCTGGTAAATTGATTAGAAATGGAGAAGGTAAGTAATGTTCTAAAAAAACTTGCCTGATTCCTGCAGTCGAAAACAATATTCTGTATTTAGCGCTATTAAGTTTGACCTACTTCCTTTCTCCTGCTGAAGAAAAGCATTCCCACAGGATGATATTGCCAACACCATGATTTTCCATGGGTACAATGTGTTCAGTGTTCAGACTTTTAATTGGAAAAACAAATGTTGGAAAGCATCTTTTCATTTAGCTTCACAGTTCATAAACTACTTTGTGTTGGTCTAACATAAAATTCCAATAAAATTCATTGATGTTTGTGGTTATAATGTGACACAATATTAAAGATTTGTGGTATAAGTGCAGCTTTGCAAAGCAGATTCCCCATAACGAAGCGAGTCTTCTCACACACATACACAACCTCAAGTGCACGAACACATGCACACATATTCATTTCATGACAGTGCTTAAATTCTCATCATCCTGGGAAAGAAATTGGTTGTGACAGAGTGTCCTGCGAATCCCTCCTGCTTCAGAGTAGCTTCCCTCTCACAGAACAAGCTTCTTTAATAAAAACATCACAGTCGATATCTGGTACCCCCGAGTGAAACCCTTTAAGAAAACAACCCCGCCCAAGGCAAACGTTTAGTCAATTGTGCATGAGAGAAAACAGAAGAAATCTTTACAAAGACATGCACAAAAAGAGAGCAACATTTCAGAGAAAGAGCAGATAACAAAAGAGTGCCAGAGTAATGTTAGTTTGAATTTGTAGAAATGTGTTTGTTTCTCGTCGCAGTGTGGAACTTTGTGAGCATGTGTTTGCCACCACAGAAATGTCTGACATTCAACGACGTGCTGAAGTTAGGAGAAGTTGTCCGTCTTCTTCACTTAAATTGTAGTGACATTTAATAGTCCCCACAGGTCGAAGAGGGTAACAAATACTGAATAAAGGCTGTCACAGGTCTAAAAAAAAGGACAGATCTTACTCAGAATGCCTGACTGAATGAGTCTTTGTGTGGATGTGTGGCACTTTATTATACAACAAGATAGACCAGCCATTTAAATAATTGTTTCGACCTTGCTTGAATTTGCCACACTTAACCCCTTTTTACATTTTTTGTACTCCTCTTGGGAAGCTTTCCCTCTGCTCCATGGCAATTACATGTTAGTCACAGAAAGGTAAAAAGATGAAGGGACAGAGAGAGCAGCGCCGGCTCAAGGTGCACCATGAAATCCAAAACACAGACCCTGTTGCCACTGGCCATTGTAACAGATCCCTCTCTGTAGAGTTTTAAATGATTCAGACATTTGTCCTTGCTATTTCTGTGGTGACCAAAGATGTTCCAGGTCTCCTCTCCTTTCTCCACCCATCTTTCCATTGCTCTTAATCGTTGCTTTGCTGCCCAGGTCTTCACATAGACTGTCATTGTGATGTTTGAAACTCCACAAAATCTTTAGACTTGTGTACCTAAAAACTCCAGCTAACAAATTCTCTGCAACTGATTTTGCCTCATAGTTAACTTTATTATTTATTCTCCTAAGATCCGAGTTTTGATTTTGAAGTTTCCACATGAGAACAACTCGCTAAATATAAAAGCTTAGTGCTGTTTTTGAACAGAAAGTACTTTGGGGGAAAATATTTCCTGTTAATAAAGAGGAGTTTAATTTGCAAATTGAAAAAAGTAATATCACCAGCGAATAAGAGTTTATGCCACAGTTTTAATGACATAGTTAGACTCTTTATGAAGTCAGTTTTTGTGAAGTTGATATTAGTTCTCATATTTGCACTAGACAGATCATGTGTTTTAATCATTTAATCAATTAGATTGACAAAAAATGGTAAAGCAATATGTTCGTGTTACTTGTAACTTCAGAGTAATACTCCCATAAATGTTTAAACAACTGAATGTTGTATTAAATCACTTTGGATCATTTCAGAATGACAAAAGAAAAAGTAACTTTCCCCCAAATTATTTTGCTGTTAATTTAGCTGCAACATTGCAAGGACTCTTGTAGTGGAAAATATATAATAAAGAACTTTCTCATCCATTCATCTGAAAATATTAAAATAAAGTCACTTTCTACATTCATTAAGCATTTTTTACACTCATTACTTACTAAACTTTGCCTAATTTATTATATTGTAATGATGTAGTTAGTCAAGGGTGGATCGAACAGTATTGGGGTTAGGGGGCAAGCACTTTTTCCACACCAATGTATAGTATATGAACCGCTCTGTCAACCACGATCACTTCATTGTGCTTCCAACACTTACTACTAGATGGGTCATGGAATTGTCGTCTTAAATAAATAAGCATCCAGGATTATTTTGTTAATTAGATACAAGACATAGAATGACCAGTTGCAAGCAAATTAAAAAGCATAGAACTTAAAATGCTAGCTGCAGACGTCATATCCCAACAAAAGCAATCACAATGAACATAAAATGGTCATCTCAAAGCAAAAACCTGGAGAAAAGATTTTATTTTTGAAGCAAATAGATTTGAGATTAAATAGTCTGCTCTCAAAACTGGGACATATTGTGGTAAAATGAGCTGCTTTTAGTTTTTACAGCTTCAGAGTCCTGTTTGTTCTCCTGAATCAAGCAGAAGAGATGAGAAGGAAAAGAAAAAAAAATAGGGATGCAAGAAACTACACAGAAATACAAAGTTCAGTAAAACTCCTGTCTTAATGACCAAAGACTACAGGAGCCTGCAGTAAATACTTTAATTACACAAACCAAGGTCAAGCAGAGCTGAACTGCAGCCCATCTGAGATGGGCCGGACCGTGCAGAGTTTGCATCCTGCTAAGCTGAGTTTTGGCCTCAGTGCAGGGCTAGTGGAGGATGCTGTGTCTCTGCAGAGCACTCTTTGCAACCCCCAGGCCTCATTAGGGATGCAAAGAGGCTCTGACTCCCATCACCTGTGAGCTTTTTATATCTGCCATAATCTCTTAGTAGATATTTCTTACAACCAATAATGAGCAAGTTATTACTGCACACCACAGAGAGTGGGAGAAGCGAAGGGAAAAGGGGGAAAAAAAGACAGACAGAAGAGAGGATATAGAGCAGACTAAACAAATGACTTAAATTTAAAAGAAAGGAACGGGCATCTCTGAACAATTTTTTTAAACATTAGCCTCCAAGCTAGTGTCAATTTGGGTGGGTTATGGTAGCAGCCCTCCTAATAAAAACATAAGCAAGTGCATAAATAAACAAAGGACAAGCCTGACATGGCAGAGACAACAACTTAAGCACTGCAAGACAAGTTATCCCTCCTTTCTCTCTGCTGTCTGTGCTGATTGATGCGAAGGAGGGGGATCAAACGCTGGTGAATGGCAGCGCTCAGGAAGATGCAGCGATAGATAGCAGAGGAGGCCTGAGATTGGAGGTGATGGAGGTATCTAGGATGAAGGCGTAAAGTGGGAACAGATCAAGAAGTTCAGGCCCCCGCTGTCAGCCAGTCAGTTCTATGAAATGACCCTCTAACTACAGGGCTGAGTCAGACGTTGAAGCCCCCAGAGTCAAGGAGGATTCACTCATTCTCACCCCCACCTTTTCCTTTTCCTTTCTTTTCCTGTTCACCTCTCTCCAGCAATCTTTCTCGCCCTCTCCCTCCTTTATCTTTTCTCCTCTACGTCTCATCCCGAGGAGGAGGAGGAGGAGCAGGGCCAAGCACCATTAATCTCCCATCTAATAACACTGGTAATGTTACACATTATTGGAAAGAGATGGGCAAAATGAACCAATAAGTTATCTGATATGGGCCTCCCTTCTCCACACGCATACTCCAATCCCAAGGACATTTAGGCAAAAGAAGAGACACAGATGTAGTGACACAGTGAGGCAGAGAGGAGGGGTGGTGGGGAGAGAGGAAGAGAGAATGAGAATTAGCGACGGGAAGGAAAGAAAGAAAAGAGGTGGACAATGTGAAATATTTCCTGTTATCGACCCCTTTACCAGGGACATGCATAGATTTCTGTATGTGGAAGATAAGTGTCTTTGATAAATTAGGTTAGCATTGATTAATCCATGAAATCTGGGGCCGTGGACTTGAAGTTAATGAGTAAGGTTTTCTATTTTCTCTGGAATCTCTCATGACAAACATTCCCCACAGCTGGAATACCCCATGCCAGTAGCAGCATCACCGCATCCCTTTTCCCTTTCCCCTACCGACTCTAGCTGCCTGTTATTTTGGGCAAAGATGGCCAATCAATGAAGTTGACATTTGTTACAATGAAGGATTCACAATGCAATCACTGCATAAGAGCTGTAAGTGCCTGCTAGGTACATATAGAGAGGGTGAAAAGGTCACAGCTAATCTAAAGGGAACAGGAGTTATTTATCCATACACACCAGAATAAAAAGGAGATGAAAGACACAATCTATATATACAGCCCCTGTGGGGTTATGAAGGCGTCACGCGCACACAACATGCACACAAACAAAGCCTACTGCATCTGCTGAAAAAGTAATTTCCCTGCCTGTTTCAATTGGTAATAAACGTGGTGCATCAAGTGACCCATCTAGCAGCTCTGTAACCGAGTTTTGGAGCAACGTTCAACAATTCAAGGAGGAGGAACACCGACACAGACGAATCGAACCCAGGATGAGGTTACAGTGGAAGCAGCACCATCGCAAACGTCCATCTGCATCATCGGGGTTGTGTGCACATGTGCCACTTTTAATATGCTGTGACAGTCCTTTTTTATTGCACAGGCGTAGTGAAGGAAAGCAAAGCAAACAGCACGCCGCCTGTACGCATCAGTCACATTTAGAAACAACCTTGAAACGAATAGCGGCGTGGATACATCCTCGGGCATGGAGTGCTGGGAGAGAGAAATCAAGGAAACAGACAGTCAAGGCATCGCAGGCGGGGGAAAAAAAAAAAATATATATATAAAAAAGAAAAGAAAAAAGGCAGTTTTCTTTTTCTTTCTCGCTAGCTGACTGTACATCAACTCGTCCATAGCCCACACTCGTTCACATCCTGCTCTCTCTCCTCTTCTCACTCACATTAATCTATCTCCCTCTCTTCCTCTCCGCTCCAAATCATCTTTCTCTTCCTCCACCTCAGCAGCAGCTGTGCGGAGGAAGTAGAGTGGATGTCAAAATATTTGGCAGCCATCTCTAGTGCCAGTGTAGCATTTTAACCTCTGCGGTTATTACACATATACAGGTTTGTCTGACATCCCCCCAGGCATTAGCCTTGAAATCTTTCTTTCCCTTTCTTTTTTCCCACTCTCTCCCTCTTTCCATTCATCACATCATTATCCATACGGAGAGGATGTGCAAACAACAGGCTTCACCCCACCCCTAACTGCTCAGCGCTTTATGAATGGCTGAAGCAACACTCCACATACAGTGAGCCCCTGATCCACCCGAGAGCAGATTGGAATAAAGCAGAAGGCTCACCTTTTCACCTTCTCCCTGCAGCCACTGGAGCAGGGATTGACAAGTGGAAATATATTCATTTTAAGTTGGCCTGCTCTGAATACATTTATATCCAAGCACATGCACATAAATAAACATGCTTCCCCCCAATCCCTCTTACACACACACATACGCCCACGCCCGCACACAGATGTTTTAGTAGCTAATAATCTAATATCTTCCTTCAGCATTGGCTGGCACGTAAATTATGGCAACTGAAAGAGCTTTTTAGCCCCAGGCACAGAGTCCACAGTGCAAACACATGCAGTGCATTTTTATCCTCAAGTTTCTGTTCGAGTGACTTTTTTTTTTTTTTTCATAAAAACTGGAGGTTATTCTAGGAACAGGGGACAGTCCCACTGGGGTGTTGGCAGGGTGTGTAAATCAGATGTCACAGAAAGATCTAATAGCAGTGCATGGGCTTGATATATGGTGGGTTAGAGTGCTGAGAGAAGCTTGGCCATGTCCAGAGAATACAAACTTGATAATGTAAACACAAAAGTGCAATGTGCATAAGTTTTGTCTCTGTAGACACATATCTGGAACTGCGTTTGTTAGTTAACCATGTTTGAATGGGCTTTCCTTGCTTAAACCTAATCAATTAAGGTCAAAATGTTATAATTTGACAATTGTATTCTTTTTTGCATTTAACAGAGACAGTAAAAAAAAGTTATGGTACCTATAAGAGCTTCTGTAGGACAGGTTCAACATGCTGCGGCAAGTTAATAACAATGTTATAATATTCTGAAAATATTATAGTGCTAGTTAAACATTTTGTTCCATTAACCACACCCAAGGTTATATATTCCTATATCTTTAATAAAATCTCCTTTCAGTATTGGTCCACTAGTTTAGGCTATCACCAGAGTATGCTTGAGTGTATTCACAAATGTGCATAAGGTCCGGCTCAACAGGGGAAATAAACTCTGGTTTGTTTAAAGTAAACCAAAAGTGTCTGGTGTGAATGTGACAAAAGAAAGTCCATGTCATGCAATACAGTTTTGGAAGCCGTGCAAAAGAAGGCAGGTAACAATACTTAAGATTAGTCAAGGTTAAGATCATTTAAAAATCCCTTCATCAGGATGTGAATTACATAATCAGGATTAGATTATGTAATTTTCTCCTCATTTCCATGTCTTTCAAAGATTTACTTGAAATTCAAAGCATAAATGCAAGAAGATTAAGTTCGGTGCAATCAAGATTATGATTTTAAATTCAAACCCAATAACATAAAATAAAAACAGGATTACGTTAAAAATGTGGAGGATTTATATATCGTTTATTCCTTTTTTCTGTACAAGTCTAACTAGTGTGTACTGCTATAGGATTGTCTTTTTCTCCACTTTCTGAGCATCAGAAAACACACTTGCATTACACGGAGACCAAAAGGTAACACCTTATTCCCCATATGTTGGTGGATTTAATTTTGTTCCACTGGATTAAAGAAGACACAAGAGATTTTATAATACACACGCACAAACACACGCCTTCACAAAAAATCAAATCTCCTTTCTGCCCCATTAAAACCTGTTCTCCTCTCCTGTGTCCTATTATCACAGATCCTTCTCTCTTTTCCTGTGTACCATCAAAAGATTTGTGCTGCAGTGCATAATATTCTATCCATGAAAAAAACACACACAAGTCTGTATGATTCTTAGTTTAACGTTATCATGTCACACCATCGAGTCAATTAAGCAACAAAGAACTGAAAGTAATAGATGGGGCGATGGGCTATGTATGATTTAAGTATCATATTTTATTAGTGAAACAAGCAGCATAAATGCATACCGATATATCACTCAAGATTATACAGTATTAAATACGCCGATCAATTCTAAATGTAAATGGGATTCTGATTGATTTTACATTTCAAAAATCCTATGAATCTTTCAAAGTGTGAATTACAGTCTCTTTGATCTGCATTTGGCTATGCTGAGCAAAAAACACAAAAGAGGAGTGTAATAATAAAATCAACAACAATCATAATAGCCAAGGCACAGTGTAGGCAGGAACTGTGAGACTTCAGAAAGTCTGAAACCACACGAGTTCACAAGTGCATGGCTGTAGCTGTAGTTAAATTTATAATTTTCCCCATCTGCCTTATGCATACTTATGCACACTGTGCTTCAGCTTGACAACTGATTTGACAGAGGAACCAAGCAAAGAACATGATGTCCTGTAGGCTCACCACCCCAGGCATAAATATTTATGTGAAAGCCAGGAGGCCAAGGAGAGTCATTATAACCTTGTGTAGACCCAAGTGCAGCATCCTTAAATCATACGTCTTCTTCCTCCTCATCATTGCCCTCGCTCTTGCTGCTGCGGGCATCATTTTTAATGTTCAGACACAAAACAGAACAAATTGAAGAAAAAGGGGAGAAAAAAAAGACTGTGTGCATGGTGTGAAAACAGAAGCAGAGGCTTAGAAAGGGGAGCGTGCAGAGCAAGGCAAGCGGGGATATGGTTGGGGTGAGGAGGGTGAGTATGGATGATAATGAAGAATGAGTCCATGGAGTTGGTCTGAGAGACAGAGCTGGATGCAGAAAGCAGCTTACTCACAGTGCTGGTGAATCATTGTGCCCTGCCCGATAAGCTCTGACTCACAGAGAGAAGTGGAAAACAGAGGGGAACAGGCGTGTAGTGTAGGTGGAAAACTATCTGAATGCTTGTTTGTATGTATGTGCCAGTGTGTCCACAGCATGCAATTTGGACTACTCTCTGAATAGTGTGCTCATGCACATGTCTTTGCATTGCAAGTGTATGCGTATGTGTGTATGTGCTGCAGTGGTGACAGTGAAGGTCAGTAGCGTGGGTGTGTCTCAGGCCTCCTAGCTGAGGCCCGGGGCTACAGAGCCATCACTGTCACATCTCTGCGTTGCCGCTGTGCACTGCTGGCCCTGCAGCATGGCGACGCACAGCTCTGACTCACAATTACGCACACAACCCTTTGGCTCAGGCACACATACAAAAACATAGTGGCAGACAGAACATATCTAACCCACCTCAGAGACGAAGCACATGGAGATTCCTAAATACACACAGTGGGATGTCAGAGGAGGGTACAATGTGCATGTTCTGTCTGTAGAGACTTTAATTCGGCTTCAACAGACAGATACAAATCAATGAAATAACCCATTTACATATCCAAGATGGAAAGCGTCATGCACATCTCTTCTCTAACATGTAAAACATTTCGACATTGTTCACACTCTTAGAAGCACCAGAGGAAACAACATGATTAATCTGGCAGTCCGTTCAAAGTCTTGCTGTGTCATTACAGTGTTGCTTTCTGCTATATTCAACAAATATGTCCAAAGCCTTTCTGAAAGTTTTGTGCACTGTGCATTGAAGCTAAACACAAGTTTGTCAGTCGTCAGATAGTTGTAAAGCTCTTAACTACACCTTTTTTTGTTAAATCAAACCAAAGCAATATAGGTAGAGTTTGCAACATGAAACATGATCACTGTATTGTATTTGTTCGTAATGTTGTTTTAAAGGCTACCATACACATGTTTTTAAGCAGCACACATGCACTGTTAGACCTTTTATTGTAATTTTACAGTAACTTACTGGCAACACTGTTGCCAGCAAGTTACTGTAATTACCATTCTACAGTACCCTTACTGGCAACAGTGTTGCCAGTAAGTTACTGTAATTACCATTCTACAGTACTCTTACTGGCAAGTGTTGCCAGTAAGTTACTGTAATTACCATTCTACAGTACTCTTACTGGCAAGTGTTGCCAGTAAGTTACTGTAATTACCATTCTACAGTACCTTTACTGTTATGATATTTCACAGTTAATTTTTACTGTGAGTGTGCTTTACAGTTATAACTGCATTACTGTAAATGTAGTTTATAGTATAATACAGTAATTGTATTTTATAGTAAAGCTGGTCTACTGTAAACTTGTTTCACAACATAATGTCAGAGTTTTACTGTAAATTAAAGTTTACATTTCTTTAAGATAAGAATACTTTACCATAAACCAAAAAATTTCATAAAAGAAATTTTAGTCCAAGTACTGTGAATAACAGGTATTTATTTTCAGCAGATTTGTAGAAATAAAATCCATTTACATATTCGCAATGTCATAAAAAACAATGTCACAATACAATATAATGTGCTGTAAAACAACAAAACCATAGAACACATTTCCTACATCAGAAGAACTTTTATTCCATTTGTCAAACAAAATCAGTGGGATCCATCTTGTGGAAGCTGAACTGTAAAGAACAAGACAGACAATGTGGGAGGTCATGAGATGGTCAGGAAGTTATCTACGTTTTCAAATCGACAGGAAGTTGACAAATTTAGCTGGAGTGACAATGTTCACATGCATAAAATCTTTGTCATAAAGTAGCATTAAGTTGATAATTTGTTGATAAAAAAAAATCAATTGGACTGAAGTGATAATAGAAGCTGCATAAAGAATGAGCAGGACTGGCTTCACTTCAGGTTTTTGGATTGTTTATGGCAAAAGCAGTCAGTCAGTCTTCAGTAATTCAAAAGATTGCGTACTACAAATGTCCCCAAGGGGACAATGAAGTACAACAATCTTTTTAGTCATTTTGTTGGTGCTGACGGATTACTGCAAAGGTGTGCCTAATAAACTGAAAACTGCATAGTATAAAAATACACCACACTTAAACGACTACACACTTATACATTTCTGTGATTTATTAAGAGATGCAGCGACATCCACTTTTTACCACGGACACAGAAAAGATGCAGGCTACTCTAAAGGGCTATTGTGTAGGAATCACATGCCATTTATAAATAATCATTAAAATCATATTAAAAAGGCTAAAGTAAAGTCAGAGCATGCAAGATAGGAGGAAAAGACAACAAAATAATAAACATTTACATTTGGTAAAATACTTACCTAGTTGGAAGTCCTCCATTCAAATTCAGCAAGTTGTTGGAAGAAGGTGGTGATCTGGGAGTTGACACTGACTACTTTCCTCTTGACAAGACTTCCCGTCTTGCGGCTTGTACCAACTTTGGCTGTGCATTTGGTACCAACATCTGGATTGATCCTCACAAGGAATCTTTTAACAGAAATAAAATATATTAATTGTATTTTTTAATGAAGACGTACAATACAGCAATCAGCTATGGTTCTTCATCATCAGTCAAACTGTCATTAAATTTAATTCATAAATGGCTTGGTGTAGAGTACTTGCCGTTGTATCATCTCCAGCGTGGTGGATGCTGACTCCTGATACTCCAGATTGAAGACAGAATATGACCCAAGAAAGACAGCAAGGACGCTGGCAAAGTCATGTAGTTGCTCAGGCTGGAAAAATACCTTCTCCTCCATACTGACCATCCACCGGGTTGCAGACATCGAGCTATTTCCTAAAATAGACAAACCCTTGTCAGGCTAACGCTAGTGAGTAAAAGTACAGACTACCATAACAATTACATACATTGCTACGAAAAAATTATAGTGATAGAAAATATTCCTCATACCATGATGATTACCCTTGGTGTAGTGGGTAAGGTCATTTCCATTTCAACAGACATCTTGGTGGAAGATACCTTTAAAACATAAAAGGAATACTCTCTTAAATATGAATTACTGGTAGTAATTTATATTTAAAGGGCCAGTTCACCCAGATTACAACAGGTTTTTGAGAACCTCATCCCGGAGACTAGACTAGACTTTACCCCTACATCCTGCTACCACTCTGAAACAGCGGATGTGAATGACAGTTTGTGGGGCTAAATGCATTTTTTAAAGCATTACATTCCACAAGTGTTCAGTCTGACTTCTGCTATGGCGGTGACTCCTGTGCATGTGGGACCTGAATGCAGAAAATGTTCTGAAGGAAGCAGGACATTGCTCTATTCCACATGTAAACCGATAATTAGCTGTGTGTTGATGTTTCTTCACATGACTACAAAATTCTGTAAATTCTGAAGTACAAATGCTGCAGAATTTACACCTGTACATAGTTGCACCTGTTAGTACTGACTTAACTTTAAATTTGCAGGAGCATGGTTTAAACATGTGAACAGTCCTTATATGTAACCAGGGTTGGAAATTAACTTTTTTGTCCACCTGCCACTGTGGCTGAACAAACTCAAAAAATAACAGAAACTACTTTAATTTTTTTCACCTTTGTCCTCATTTACAGACTCTTATACACTATGTTGGAGATGTAATGGTACTTTTGCAAGCTAACCAGCTGTAGCAAGCTCAAAGTTATAGATTAGGTTAGCTGCTCCTCTACATTTCCAGACTATTTTGTGGATTCAAATATGTTTGAAGAGCTGTCTTTTTACCTGTTGTCTTGTCTTTTGAAGAGATGAAGCTATGTTAGCAGTCAGCAGGACAGAACTGCACAGCCACTTGGAGGGAAAAAGCTTGGGAGTTAAAAAAAAAAAGTCATCTGAAGAAAAGAAAAAAAAAGGAACAATGTTAGAAATTCATCCTTGCTGACCTACGTAGCTAATCTGCACTTTTAACATTTGCAAGATCATGGTTTAAACAAATGAACAGTCATTAGATGTAAAAAAAAAAAGAGAAGGGGGGGATCAATTATCAGTTAAGGTTATATTGTTCCACAAAGGATGTAGCAACAATGCTAACAGACACTCATGCACTGAGCTCATCTCAACCTAAAGCCGCCCGAGGAAGATTAAGCGGCAAAAGTCAAGCTAAAACCTTCAACGGTAAAATTAGCACCTTAGCTAACGTTAATTCCGAACCAGCTCAAAAAATAACACCACCATATTTTCCTATCTTTCACCTCATTTACAGACACGTAACTTATAACGTTGCAATATGCCAGTTATATAAAACACCAGAGTTAGTAACGTAAAGGTAACGTTATTTTACCAGGCTAACCAGCACAAACCAGCTCATGCTATAATGCTAACTTATAGCATGATGCTATAAGCTACGTTAACTCCATCTAAAATGTACATTTCCAGACTAGGCTTTGGCTTCAAACAGTTTTCTAAGAAGTGGTTTTTTACCTGTCTTGAAGAGCTGAAGCAGTGTGAGCCCACAGCACGGAGACAGAGCTGCACTTGCACTTGGAGAGAAAAAGCTTCGGAGTTTAAAACAAACGTCATCAGAAAACAGTCGGAAGCGAAGCCACGCTTGATGACGTAGCTAGATAAACTGCATGTTAATGTTAGCTAGGATGTGAAAAAAACAAAAGTACATGCTCTCTTTCTGCCTTAAAAATATGTTAACCACTAAAGGAGTAAAAATACAGAAACAGGGAACCACGATGAAGCAGCTATGGTGACGGTTGGAAATCAAATATAATTCTTACTGTATATTATAAGTACAGTACCACTACTGTAATGTGTAAACAGTAAATTACTGCAACTTCAAAACATACAGTAAGTTACTGTAATACTACGTACTATACCCATAATGCAATGCAAACTACAATAACTACTTGTAAAGATGTCTTATGGTAGGGTGACCAAACGTACGTATTTCCAGGGACATGTCCGTATTTCACGTCCTGTCCCGGGCGTCCCGGGGTTTTTTTAGAAAGTGAGGAAATGTCCTGTTTTTTAAATTACCTTGATTGGACCATTATATTTACAGGCACTAGGGCACTGCGCACGGCCCTGCGTGTGACGTAATCCCTGAGCCGCGTCAGTGCGGGCAGCCCTGTTCTTAATCAGAAGATAGATAGCGTGGCTGTCAGTACGCCAACAACATACGAAAGCGCAAATGTATGTTTACCTACTATTTACAAAAGAGTTTCCCCGCTTTCAGACCCCCCCCCCCCCCTCCCCTCCCCTCGCTACAACGTGTCCTGGTTTTCCCAACTGAAAATATGGTCACCCTATTTATGGTAGTTTTACTGGGCATTTTGTGGTATTTAACTGTAAAAAATACAGCAAAGGCTAACAGTGTATGATGACCGTTGGGAATCAAATATAATTCTTACTGTATATTATAAGTACAGTACCACTACTGTAATGTGTAAACAGTAAATTACTGCAAATTCAAAACATACAGTAAGTTACTGTAATACTATGTACTATACCCATAATGCAATGCAAATTACAGTAACTACTTGTAAAGATGTCTTATGGTAGTTTTACTGGGCATTTTGTGGTATTTAGCTGTAGAAAATACAGCAAGGGATAACAGTGTGCATGTGGGGACATCATATACAGATGGAGCTAATCTAAGAATCTCCATCAGTCTGAACAGTACATCTGTATCATTCTAGTTTTTTCCCCCACTCTACTAACATATTTGCAACCAGTGTTATTCTTTAAAGGTGTATTCTGTACAATTGCAGCAATATGTTTGCGTCTTGTGTGCAGAAAGACAGCAAAACTACTTGGAAGTGATCTGTGGAGCAGGCCAATGTGGACTGGAATAGCCAGATTTTATTAAATACTGAGTGGTCATTTAGAGCAGTTTTTTTTACGAAATATGTGGTCTGGTCATTAAGCTGACTTACAAACCCTAAAAATGTTTAGTCTTGAACCGCTGCATCCCCCGCCAAATATGATCACCTGGCTGACATACGATTACAGAGCCTGTTCATACCAGCTTGCCCCAGCATGCACCTGCAGCTATTTTCAACTGGTGGGTTGGACCCAAAAGTGACCCTAATAGGCGCCAGAATATTGTAGCTTTAATAGGACATTGTTTGTAATATTTAGTAAGTGGGTACACAGCTGGAGCTATATATTTTGAGTCTTTTTGAAAGTTATTCCCAGTAGCTCGGCTTCATTATTTTATATCTGCGCATAAAAGGACTGTTGTATCTGTTATGAAAAGGCTGAAGTGCTTTGGTTGTGATCAAAATGCAGCTGAGAGTAAAAGGAAATAATTCCCTCTCTGGCATCTCTGCCTGCTGGTGTTTTTCGTTTATTCATTAAACGTGTGTGTGTGTGTGGGGGGGGGGGGGGGGGGGTAGCTTACTGTATATTCAACAATCTCAGTTTCAAACTGCAGCATCTTTTTATCCAATAAATTGTGGAGATTTAAAAATTTTATCTGGGTCATTCAGGTAAAATGTGGCTACGAAAGCCAGACCAGTTGAGAATCACTGACTACTCCAATCTACACTTAAGGAAACAACAAAGTTAAATAATCCCACCGCTTCACATTCAGATAGACAGCGGTTGTTATGGTAGAGTAAAGCAGTATGCCGTCAGTCATTGTACTGAGATATATGTTTAGTTGAACATAATTTAGGTTGAAATAGAACCGTTGAGCAATAACTCATTGAAAAAGTGGTGAATATGATGAAGCCAAATAAAACCAATCTGATGAACCAAAACAGGAAAATGTATACAAAGGGAAAGGGTGAAGTTTCTGAAGGAGACCATAGTAATCTTTGCAGTTTGCTGTCCCTTCAAAAAAGAAACATATGCAACCCCCCATCCACATCGTTGCCCTGAAATGGATTGATGCTACAGCACATGCCTCACTGTCGCTCCTTCCAAGCCATTTTTACGCTGGCCTCTTTATGGCCCACTGCATGGCACACAATTACTGCCTAATTAACTGGTTGATATTTTATGTGGTTAGTGAGTCTGCAGACAACCTGCAGATCATTTGCCGGGATTTTAGGGGATGTGTGTCTAACTGAGCTGTTCTCAGGCTGATATACTGACCTCCACATCTAATTTATGAGTGTGTGGGGGCGTGCGTGTGTGTGTTTGTCTTCACATAAATTTTCTTGAATTAAAAGAAAGCACATATTGCACACCTTTGGAAGGAGGTGGTTATTTGTTTGATTCCTCTGAGTCACGGTTTATCTTGCTTCCCGCCCCCTCCTCTTTTCCCTCTCTCCATCTCTGCCTCCCTCAGCCCTTAACGGCAGCAGGTTTGCATTGGGATTTGAGGTGTAATTAAATTCAATAAATAGGCGAAGGTGAAGAAATAAATCAAGCGGAAACTGATGAACAATGGGAGATTAAATGCCACTGAGCCGTGCAAACAAATATTTCAATAGAACTCTCTACAGAGAGCACTTGGGGCCTCCTGCGAGCCTTGGAAACTTTCAAAACTGAAAGTCAGCTGCGAATGCTATTACAGCGTTTCACTCCATTGTCCTCTCTGACATCATAACACATCCCATAATGAGGAAATAAATAACAATTTCAAGGATATAGATTGTAGGAGATGACAGGCTATGTTTCTTGCCCTCTGTCGCTGGCATACCTCATCACGCTTCTGCATCATCGCCTATTCAAAGGCCAGTCAGCCCTTTATTAATGACTACTGAAGAAGCAATTAATGCTGCATTATACATAAACTACAGCTGTGCAAATCTGAATAAAGTCTGATTAGGTGCTAAAGAGAACAGAAGAAATACTGCTGCTGCATATTAATTCTACCTTTGTGAAGAGGGGAAGGGTCATCAGGAGGGCAGCTCTTTTTCACCAAACCTGTCTAGCATAGGCATCAGACCAAGTTGAATGCGTGGCAGTCCCATGCTTCTGTTCACTCTGAAACAGTGTTAAATCAAAAGGTGCTTTACTTACTGATTGGCTTGCTTCACCTCTTTAGCACCATTATGCCCTCCTGGGCATTAACAAGTATTTAGAGCCCCCACAATGGAAAAGAGGTTCTGTTCTGAAGCCACAGCTCAAGACCACAACTGGTGCATTAAAAGTAATCAAGTGCAAGGTGAATTGAGTTATGTTTTCCAACAAAAGGAAGCTCAACCTTCCTGTTCATTTACATGAACAGGAAGAACATGGCCGCCTCTATGTGACGTATTTTTTTGTGTGTGCTTGTCTGCTCATGCTTTCTTCGTTGTTCAGATTGAATCCGCTCTAAATTAAGATAAGTTGAATGTGCTCCTACTTGAGCCTTTTGGAAATGATCGGCCATATCCAATCTGTTCTGTTTAATGGACTTAATATTTAGTTTTCCTTGACTGAGAACAAAGCAGGCTTTTTACCTTCTTAAAACAAGTCCCATCTCACAAACATCATTGCAGTCCACACAAATTCTATTTTATGGGCCTTTCAAATCGCTATGACATTTGAAGTGAGGAAATATTTACAGTGAAGAGCTAGGAGGTGTACTTAAAACATTACATGTTGTACAGTTTCTGAGCAAATAACTGCCCAATGTATTCATAACTATTTAAAGGTTCTACAGATTAACTAAATTCTGCTTTTGAGGGTTAGCATGATAAAATTTCAGCTATTGCCAATTTTAAAAATCATCTTCATGTCTGATAACGGCAACACTAAAAATTAAGGGTTTTTTTTATTGTCCTTCAAATGCAGTACCTCAGAGTCTGAGTAAAACTTAAGTTTCTAAAATAATTTGAGGATTTTTGCCTATAGCCATTTTACAAATGTCTAATTTGCTAAAAGTGTCAATGCAGCAGACGCGTATGTTACAATAAAATTGCGTTAAAGCTGCAACTAATAGTAACTGTAGCCAACAATTATATAATTTTCAATAATACTGTACAAGATGTCAATATGGTTAAATCTTTAAGCTCGTACTATAAAATCATTTTCAAATTGGAGTTGTTTTAAGGTAAGAGAAGTCCACCTTGGTCTATCTTGGATTGACTGTTGGATTCAGTCTCTAAATTCATGCAAACTGGAGACCAAAAGAGTGATCAGCCAGAAGGTGTTAACTGCTTATAGTCTTTCAACAAAACCTTACATTAAAACATTCTCTTTAATACCTAGAAAAACACCCTTTAGTCCTCCTGCAACATCTCACTCATTTCTTTCTTCTTCCTTTCCCTCCCCTTGTGTTTTGTCCTCCCTTGTCATCTTTTGAACAGCTGCACAGCCTTTATTATGTTTCCCTCTCTCTCTGCCTGTCTGGCCTTTTACTCTAATCCTCCTATGGCCTTTCACATGCACAATATTTCCCCCTGAGCCCCCGTTCCCTTGACAGGCTTTCACATAGAGTATTAGATTAGGCTTAGCTCCTTTCATTTATTTTTTTATTTAGTCAACTCTATTGTCTCTGAAACTTTTTGCCATCCAAATGTCCAAATAAAGAAAAAGGGAAGTGACTGTACTGTTTTCCGGCAGCAAATTTGTGGCTCTTGTGTTCTTTATTGCTGTCATTTTTTAGGGTTATTTTTTGGCAGTGAACATGGCAGCACCAGCACAGTGTTTTCAGAATGGGCTGTCTAATGGAGTCTGTTTTTCCCCAATCATTTGGTGGTAAATAGGATACACAGAGGGAAATTGGATGAGCTGTCACCCATTAAGACACCCAACGGCACCTCTGCCTAATTGTGGTAATGAAGACCCTGTAATAGCAACCTGAGCTCTGACCCTTTGTGGGATGTGATGCATGACAGAATATGGGATCTTTCTAATCATGAGTCATTTACTTTCTGGACGATACCAAACTCTGTGGTGGCCTGCTCTTTACCCTCTAGCCTTTCTCTCCGAGCAAACCTGAAGATGCCCTTCCATCTCTCTCCCCATCTCCCTACCCTCCCTAGTGAGCAGGCCCAATCAGGAATCAATAGCCATGTCACAAAGAGCCAACACTGCTTTGACACCAGTGGATACGACAAAAAAAAAGTCTATTACACGGCAGTTATCTCCATTACTGCTGAGCGACTTTGCGCCGAGACGCCACAGAGGATGGCAGGCCAAGGCGAGCCACGGTGAGAAAGGTGGGTGTGACAGGCTGTGAAGCTGTAATTCAGAGCAACATCTCTGATTAACCTGCTCCTTTCCTTGGGGATTTGGTGTGTGCGCCACGCAGAAGGCCGACACCAGTGATTCTTATGCTCCAAAATGTGTAGATAATAGGTTTACCACCTGAAAACGCAGAGATATCCCAACACCTATTGCATGCAATATATATCATCATGTCTGGTATTTTGACTAAGCACACACTCTTTTGTTTCTTTTTGACAACTGGTATCATTTGTGATGGAAAGGGAAACTTCCCAGTTACTTACATACACCAAATGTCTTCACCCCTAAAAAAAAAAAAAGTTTTGTGCATGTTCAAAACATTGGCTTGGATGGTTGTGCAGTTCACAGGATGTCTGGACACTAAATGTTGAGCATGAAAGCAGCAGTAAAAGCTCATTGGTGAGGTTTGGCCCATGCAAATTTCCATAGACTGTGTCACAGATTTAAAGCAGGACCTGCCATGATGGTAGAGTTTATAACTTATTAATGCCCACAACATGCTGGCAGTTCCCCAAGTACATATTTGCAACACTCTCCGTTGCATTGTTGCTATGCCTGACTAAGCAGCTGAAATAAACAATCCAGCAGATTGCTTGAAAACCTTTGTATCAAATTGTGATAACCATTGTTTAGTATTTCGGTATGACGGTCTGGAGGACACCATTGATCGTGTATTTGAAGAGTACAAAAACTACTGCACCATCAGAATTGACTACAAAATACTATTCTGTTTTGCTGATATTGGCACAATCCAGGAATGTCAAATATTCACGTAGCTCTTCAACAGCAGGGTCTTTAGGGAAAATTATGTTAATACATTTACCAGTGACGCTTTGCTATACAGAATGCAGTTTTAATCCCCAGTTTCAATACAGAGATGCACCTAAACTGCAGGAAAAGTAAATGTGACCCTGCTCAGTGGGCTTCACCTTGCCCTAGTAACCTTGGTCAGTCAAAACTTTTTTTATCAGTCAACATTTAGTTGCTGAAATGCTATGTGGCATCTGAATTTGCCTATTCCCAAAGGACAGGACTCCACTCAGCGGTTTCCCCATGAAGCCTCCAGCTTCCTTTATGACACTCATTTGTCTGATTAGCTAAACAAATGCCGCCTCACTCTCTTCAAATCACACATTCGTGGACCTTCGATCTCTGCTCGCCACGTGTGCAGCCTGTGTTCACACAAACACAAATGCTGTATAAATAATTTCTTGCACAGTGCCTCACAATGAACAATGCATATGCCAAAAATTATCAGCTGTAAAAGTGCTCATAAATCAGAGCAAGGACTGAATCAGCAAACAATAGCATTAATCACTGGATTTTGCAAAGATACTGTACAATTAATGCAAACGGTTTATCTTAATTTAATGTGGGCACTGAACATATTAAAAAAAAAATCTCAAAATGCTTTCTGCTAGCATCCTGCGCAGGCAGCAAGAATACATAAACTATGCAAATAACTGTTATGACCCTCCCATTACTGAAGAATGATGATATATCATTTATTTTAAACAAAATTCAAACTTTGATGCACGGAGCTACAGGGGTAATGAAGGTAATAGTTCTCCGTGAGTGGAGATTGCTTCTGCAGAGCTTCATTTTACAACCTTGTGTTGAATACACTCCTCTGGCAACTCCTCTTGAATGTTTCATCACAGAGCAGATCCCAGGGGTTCATACAACCTGCTCATCTCACACACACACACACACCGATGCACACAGACTATGAGGAATCTTCACGTCACGCATGTGGAAGATATGAGAGTCAACTGGATGCCATTTCATCTACTAGGGTAGCGATTTGATTGCATATTCAATGCATTGGGATACGAACATGATAGAATGTCAAGACAGGCAGCTACCGTAGCTGTAGTTGCAGTTGTGTGTCGGGAAAGCTTTTAGTAGTGTCAAATCATCCCTTATGGATGAAAGCTCCAAACACAGCTTTCACTTTGGCTACACATATATGCGTAGTAAAAAACAGCCCAGTATTATACAGCAACAGCAATCCCAGAGTGTGCTAAATATTTTTGGCCTATTTTGTTTTGGTTTTTTCCTCATTAATCTTTGTCACATCTGGGAACTACAAAGCTAGAATACATGTAGGATAACATATCAGTTATACATGTACACTCACCATGTATAAACTGTTTAGTGAGAGGTAAGGTGACACCAGATGACCAATTAGAGAAACTGTGACTGGTGCATGTCAGTGAAAAAGCTGAGTGATCCTTTTCTTGACTCAGAATCAGGCATTTGTCTTTTGAAACATATAGATAAAACTGAAAAGAAATGAAGCAGCGGGAGAAAGGTCTTTGAAGAAGTCCAAAACTCAGTGAGGAAAAACATGGGTCTGTGTGTTCCTTCAATGAATCCTCCTTTAAAGCATGTTTGTTTAATGTATCTTAGGGTAGAGTATGCGTCATAAAAAGTCAGTATGTTCTTGCTTCCTAGTGAGACATAGAAGGGCAAGAGATGAACAGAAAAATCTACTCTGACCGAAAGGAGCCTATTCTGCATTTGCTCTGTAATGATAAGCACAATTTTTTCAAATCAATGAATGTGCCATTCCAACATCAGTCTTCAGTTTGCTAGTTGTTAGTGATAGAATAAATCTCTGTCAGCTATTTTTCAGTTCCAGCAAAGTTTTTAAAAACTAAGTCAAGAGAAGTAAGCTTCTTGAAAAGGAAACTATTTTCTACTGCAGTTTAATAAGGGGGTGAGACTTCTGCAAAGAACTGCTCTGTTTTATCTTTATTTTCAAAGAGCAACTACTTTCTCTCACCTACATCATGTTAACAATTGCTTATGATGGAAAGGCTCTTTTGGTTTCAGTAAATAAGTGAATGATTTAACCACTTAAAAAAAAAAGACTTTTCCCCCTGTTTTGGGAAGTATTTGGATACGGCAAATAATTGTACATCTTATTTTAAAAATAAAATAGCCAGAGAGCTACATCTGTACACCTGGTGAAGGAATCAAGATTATATGAATTGATCATTTATATTTTTATTTTACTTTTTTTAGTCCTACAACTGAGCAGATTAAAGTAAAAATAGATTGTGCCTCTCTGTCTGGATTGCTAGGAGAGAGGCAACTCTGTAACCTTTGCCAGTTATTGTTTTATTATATCATTAACATTTAACAGTTGAGAATTACATCTATGACAAAGTAGAAACAATATTGTCTTCTTATTTATATTTTATAAAGAGAAATGGCCATCTGCTTCTCAGGGCTATAGAAATCTTTGATAAGAAATTTGCCTCAAAATCCTTCATTGGTGAATCTCTAGCTCAGACAGGGAGTGACCAAACCAAGGTGGCCAAAGTGTGTGAACACAGTTTCTTTACCTGTTGCAAACACACATGTACCTGTTCCAAAAGATATCACATGGGGAAAGAAGAATATACAATAAATGCTTTTTTAGTAATAGGAAAAGGGAAAATATGTGCATATCTTTGAAGTTTAGTGCATATCGATGCAAAAAAGGCTGGGAATGCTGCGTTGAGAATGGAGATCTCAATAGTTTCTTTTTATTTTTTAATAATAATGAAATACCCTGAAAATGCCCCGATATTTTGTGGTTTATAATAATGTGATCAGAAAAAATAAATAAATTTGACCACAGTGCTGTTAACTGAATGTAGTGTCAGCATTAAACATAAGTGAACAAATTTTCCCAGAAAATTCAGATGCCACAATCTTACTTTTTGGTTGCTACAATGATAATGATAAAAGCATTTGAAACACGGGACCTTAAATAGATGGTCAAATCAAACCTTAACCCATTGGATACAGGCAGCAGACTAATATGTGAAGTAGATTTTTGAAATGCAATTTCAATATAGCTGGGATGAACTTGAGACCTGTTCAGGGTGCACTGCCCCTGCTGCCCAATGACCCCTGCAGATAAATCCCTCCTTACCCCTACAGAGACCCTGCAATGATGGGCAGCCATGAAAAATGGATTTTTCCATTTCTAATATGTACAAAAATGCATACTGTACATACAGTAAAACATACTCAGATATGTCAGGGCCCCAATAAAGGAGAAAGAAAAGAATAAAGAGAAATCGAAATGATCCTTCAAACATGAGCACACAATACGGTCTAGAGCATTCAGCTTTTAATTAACGTTAACCATATCAGCGTGAAGTAATTTGAAATTGTCTTTGGGACTTCAGACAGAAAGAATGGGAGACAGAGACTTTAAACCATTAAGCTCAGCTGATAAACCAGTCACACCGGTAGAGTCCCTATCTCTTGCTCTAATTTGATCTCCTTCATTTTATGTTTTGCTTCTTTTTTTAGAAATGCATGGTACTTCCCTTCCTTCCCTCCCTCCTTCCCCTTTTTCCCTTTGATCCAGCCCCCTTTTCTTTCCAGACTTCTATTCCTTCAAGCTCCATCTTTTATTTCAACCTCATTCATTTTTTCCCCCCTCCGTGTTCTTTATTTCTTCTTGCTCTCAGCTTTTCTCTTGCTTTTATCTCCACTTCATACAGAATAACTGTGCAGGCTTGTTGAGTATAATGAGGCTGTTCCTCTACAACTTCAAACCTTAGCTTCGCCCGTTTGCCAGGATTCTGAAACAATCCCGGGACAAATATTTTGACATTCAGACACAGGAGGAAAGTGAGCACCATTCCTCCACACGTCTGAATTCATCTTTTATGAAGCAAAACAAAAATGGTTTATAGTAAAAATAAAGCTGTCAAAACAATGTACTGCAAATGATTCTCATCTATTGATAATATATATTTTCTTAACTTCAGATTTTTAATTTTCTCTTTGATAATGATTGGAGAAAATCAATGAATTAGTGGAAATGAAACCCAATAATGTATGACTGACTATAATGGGAGTGAAGAATGTGCTCTATATGTTATCTTGTTCACAATTTATGAAGGCAGCAAAAGCCTATTGTCATGGATCACAGTAAATTGGCCAGAGCAGCTTTTTGTGCAGATACAGGCTGCTCCCCCTATAACCGTAATTGCAAGGAACGACACAGCCATGGTCCTGCATATTATGCCACTCACAATAAACTTGATTATTATGGTCATTTTGAAAAAGCATAAAACATGTCATTTGCTATAACTGCATTTTGAAGAGTTGAGAATTGAGGCTCTGACAAGTCAAATGTCAAACTAAAGCCGTCATGGAAATTTTCCACAGCCAAAAATCTGTATTATTATCATTATTATTTTTTTTAAAAAAGGTTATTTTCGTTTTTCCAGCATCTGTGATTGATTTACAAACGAATGACGTGGCTGTTGTAGGAAACTAGAGGTTACAGTGGTATGAAAAGATAGGAGGATGGTTGGATAAGGGGGTGGGAAAAGGAGGGTCAGTGATGAGTCTTGAGCCGCCCTGAGCAGTAATGAGAAAGCAGTAAAAATGAGATGGCATTGTGTTGTACTTTAAGGTAGTTCATCTTTAAAATGAATAGTCCCTGAAGGGCCTGGTAGTTAATGCCATTTATTAATAGACAGACAGGGCCAGCAGTTTGGCTGTGGCCCTTTGAGAGCCCTTAGTTAGGATAGAGAGAGAAAGAGTGTGAGTGACTACAATAAAAAAGCTCTTGGAGTGGGGGAGGGCTGAAACTGAGCAAATAAGGGACAGAAAAGATGGATAGTGTCTAGGCTTAGCTTGCCAGCTGACTGCAAGGAGAGTCTATAGAGAGGACTTACAATGTTGCCAACTGTTGATAAAAGAGAATATGAACTAAACATGGAAAGAAAAAAAAACATTTATTTATTGTAATCTCTCTTGTAGTCCGCTCACTGGGCCTAACAAATGAATCTATGGCATGTCTCATGTTCCATATATTAGAACATTTACCTCAACATGTTGCATAGCGAACCCCAAGTTCAGCCATTAGAGCTAAATCAAAATGCTTTATGCAGTTCAGCCTTTATTGAAACTATCTGCATGAATTAGTATTCTGTTGTTGCCGTACACAAGGCAATAAAAGTTCACAAATGCTTCCTAAGTAATGTCTGTACCGTGACATTCAGCATGAAAGCGTACAGGTCTACAGTATGAATAATGTACCTGATGATACTGTAAATTCTCACTCATTGAATTTGCAAAAGCTGGTAATCTTGCAACCAAACAGTGATACATAAAAAGATTTCACAAGAACTGAATCACTGTTCGGTGGGGTGTTTTTAATACTGTAGCTCAAGATGTGTTACTAAGGCGACAAGTTGCACATCACTTACAAAATGTGACAGCCTGTTCAACAGCGAGACAGTGCTATTGACATTTTTTGTGAATATATAATTTGCCATGTTTGATTTGAGTCAACATTCCCTCTTAAAGCCCAACTTTGATATAATATTAGAAAAAAACAGCTACCTATTATATTTGTCTCTCTTGGGAAAGCCAATGTTTTTATCCATTGAAAGATATCGGACAAACGAAAGATGTTGCGAAAGATGAGTAGAAAGACAAAGTAAACATTGTATTTACATTAGTGGTGAATTTGCATCCGTTTTTGAACAAAAGCAGCTTTTGTGAATGAAAATGAGAGGGCTCCATCAGCCCTGAAATCAGAAACAAAAAAAGCCAAAGTCTGGTCCTAATACGGTGACCTGGCCTACTAATGGACAAACAGGCATTACCTCCCAGTTAGCCTGCTTTGTGCCCCACAATTTGTCATATAGTGGGGGGGTGAGCTGTCACAGGAGTGCTGAGTGCTGCGGGACCCAACAGAGGCAGCAGCAACACAGCAGCCCTGAGCCCAGCACTGAGCTGTGTTCACCATGAACCACAGCATCTTTTGTTCCCTCCCAGATCAGCACATAGTGACAGCTCTTGCCAAATAGCTTTCATTACATAGGAAGTATCAGTCTTGATAAAAGATCCAAACAAAGAAGAAGAGGTAGATTTATTGTGCTACTCCACCCGGGCTCTGATAATATTGTTGGTGTCTGGAGTAAAAAATCACTTCTGCCATTTGCACACATCTAAATCTATGGCTGCAGACGGTGCTGTAGAGAGGCTAGCTATGGGCCATATTACTATTGATTGGTGGAATGATAAAACAATTTCTTACCTGATGTTGGAAATGCACCACAGGCAATGGCAAAGGGGAGAGAAAAAGGGAGAGAATTTGATTAGTTGTGGCCTTGTACTGTATACACTGCATGGTCAATACGGAAGTACTGAGGGAGTAGTACGCACTCCATTATTATACCACTGCAATCAAAGTCTGCAAGCTCCTTTGTGGTTTTACTATATTAAGTGCTTAAAAGACCTTGATTGCAGCTTGGCACATTTATTATGAGATCCTAAAGAGGTATTTTACTTACTCTAAATTAAGAGTGACAACCAAGAACAGTACCACTGAAGTGTGCTTAGTTACTTGCTTTAATCCCAATGGGATATTTTTATATTTTTTGAAATAACAGTTTGTGAAGTTATTTCCAGTAATAGTTATTTAGCACACCTGTAATAAAAAGCGGGATTGTGGAAAAGTGATTCTGTCCTCCAAGTGGAGAAAGGCTAACAATGGGTCAAGAACAGAGTGACCGCAGGGATTCTGGAGAAAGTTGACGCAGCAGAAGCGCCATGAACTATTTAGTAAATTTGGAGCAAATATTCTTACCCTGCACAGACTTAGGGTAAAGAGCCAGAGTTCATCCTGGGCCAGATATCAGTATACAAAAGAAATCACTTGGGTCAGAACCAGACTGCACAGCAGGAACCACTATCTGTGCATATTTCTTTCTCAGCTGAACAACATCTGCATCACTACACTAAATTTTAATCGCTGCACCCTGCCTGATGTATCA
Source organism: Xiphophorus maculatus (assembly GCF_002775205.1). Classification (NCBI taxonomy): domain Eukaryota; kingdom Metazoa; phylum Chordata; class Actinopteri; order Cyprinodontiformes; family Poeciliidae; genus Xiphophorus; species Xiphophorus maculatus. The sequence goes on along the minus strand of NC_036451.1, from coordinate 19,242,727 downwards.
ATATAGCTGATCAGCTAATTACCGGTCTGCTGGGATATTTTTCAAACAACTATGAGGACATGAACATTACATCACATACATAAATCAAAAAGGAGTAGATAATGTGGTGGCTGGCAGTGCCATAGCTCCCCCCACACACATGATGCATGGCACGTTGGTCACCCAGTGCCTGGGGCCACCAAAATATCTGGCTTGTGAAAAATCATAGCAATTATAACATTTATGATAAGGGCATATTTAAATAAAAGTATGTAAAGCATGTTAATATAATTAATACAAATGTGACATTTCTGGTTAAGGAAAAGATAAATCCCTGTTTCCAGTTTCCCTGTGGTGCGGTGTGAGAGTTGGCTGGGCGCATGCCAGAACGTTTATTGCGAGAGAGAAACGCACATGCCTCAAATTACGGTTTGCTCAAATAGATATATGCGCCCAGATCAGTCTCAAAGTGTGCACAGATTGGTCACTTTGCGCTCCAGTCGGTGGGACAAATAATGCCACAGAGAGGGAAAGAAACAGGAAGAAGCGTCTGAGTTATTTTACTGCTTGTAGACAAAAGATGCAGCGAAGCATCATTTTACATGAACCACTGAAGCAACACTAAACTGCTTTGAACAAATATGAAAAACACGAAAAACGATGAATACAAAAGCAACAAAGACATGAGAAATGATCCCATGTTCAGCCCGTTAATGTTCTCAATTTTCAAAAATCATTTACTTTAAACAGGAGCATGTGAATGTAAAATAATATGCAGCTTAATGTGAAGAAATATAAGTAAATTTTATAAAACAGCAGAAAACTGTATGTAAGCAACAAATGCAGGTTCTGAAATTGCAAATTGTTGGAAAAAATGATGAGCATAAAGTACTACATGTTTGGGAGGTTTAAATGACAGGTATGACAACTTATTTAATCAGACAAAAAAACACACCAAAGCAATTCTGAAAAAAACTGCAATAAGCTCCTCGTAATTAATCTCTCAGGAAAACATCACCTTTTAATTATACTGCTCAGACTGCTTTGTAAAGTCAAATGTTTTGTTGTTTTTGGGAGGTTACATCAAACAAACGTGAAAATAGCACAAAAATGTCATTCTAACAGCACTTCATAGGGAAATTCAAAATTATTGTAAATTTCTGGGGATACCACAAAGCAACTGACAGAACTTCTGCCAATGCAACTTTAAATCAGCAACAGCAAGAAACTTAACAAGTCTCTTGTGAAAGTGTATGCTTAATATCCACTAACTTAGTGTTGTACCCCTAATATAAACACTACATTCTTTAAAACAGTGATGTGACGGAAGAGCCGTCACGAGCTGGGACGTCGTAGTCCTACCGTCCCGACAAAACAAGCACGCAAAGATACGTATATCCGACAGAACTTACTTTTTGTTTTCAGCGCAAACTGACGTGGTTCGTCGCGGGTGCACACGCGGTTCTTCTGCCTCAGTTGTCATATCCATCCTAGCTTGTAACTTTCAGTGTCAAACATTTCCCCGGTTCAGATGTTCAAACAAAGCTTGAACATCAGGTGACGCCTGTTGGGAGTCACCTGACGACGTAATGACGTCATCCGAACGTCTTATTAATTGAGTGGTTTTTTTCTATTAAACCTTTCTGAAGGTTTCTTTTTGTTCGGTGTGAGGACTTTTTATTTATTTATTTGTGTATACTTTGATAAGAGTTTACTTGAGTTAGGAGTAATTGTTTTTTTTCTTTCCTTTTCTTTTGGTTTTGTCTTTTTGTGGGCGGAGCCTGTGGCTATAAAAGAGGGCTCTGCACCACGAGTTAATCTGAGTTTAGACTCCTGACAAGTCACGCTGAAGGTGATGGATTTTGAGCTGGAATGATGGTACTCCTGATTTTTGTTTGATTTTCAAATTGCCTGGATGTTCAGCATTTCAAACATTTTTTCACCTGAAGATCATGAGCACAATAAACTAAATCAGAAGTAAACTAGCACTGGCCTAACGTTTTTGTTTTTGTCCAAGTCATAAAAGAGCCCCGCCACAGACTTCTAAGCTACATCTTAAGGTTAAAATAAAATGTGATATTTTATACTGCTTACAAAATCTAACTCCATATTTTTCAATTCATTGTATGGAACCATAAAACTAAAGTAAAAGTTCCTGTCTATAGTTATTTATTTTGGACATTTCTGAAGTTCCACTTACAAACAATGAAGGCATTTTAAGCCATAAAGCCAGATGAATAGAAATCCTCATCTTCCTAAGCCAATGCCCTTTACACCCCCCCGACACTCACTTAGGCTCCGAGTCAAACTCTTGTTTTTAAATCCACAGGAGCCTCCCACCACAAATGTGCTTTAAACACATAAATATGCATTGGCTTTGCACATAAACCCTACCCATACGCCAGCGAAAGTAGCCATCTGCATCAACAGAGCACATGCTGTGAGCTCGGCTCCCTCCACCAGCCGCCTTCATAAGGATATTTATCAGTAGGAGCTGAGACGAAGCCAGATCCTAGCACCCATTTCCACAGCAACCTACACTTGGCAGGTGAGATGGTGAAAAGTGCAGCTTGACTATTGATAGAGCAACGGCCCTGTGCCATATATAGCTATTCCACATGGTCTTAGTTTGGAGTGTTTGGTGGGCGAGTGTTACTTTTTCTGCTTTAAGTGCCTCCACATGAAGCTGCAGTTTGAGGAGTAAGGTGTTTGGTTTGTGCTTGTTGGTGATATGAAAAAAGGGAGAGCACTTGTGAATGTATAACTTTCTTTGTTCAGTTTCTCTGGCTGCTTCACCAGAGAAGCAAACAAATGAGCCTCTGTAACTGCTTTCATTATATAAAATGGGTATGAAACATCCAAAAGCCCTCATTAAAAATGCCAGATTTTTGTGAAGTAAAAAAAATGAGAATAAAAATATAAAAACAATATTTCCACCATTGAAAACAAACAAAATCTGCTACAGTCAAAATTTAGAATTCAGTTCACTTTGAGCCTATCAGCATCCCACATATTAACTTCTTTTGTTTTTATACATGTCAATGTATGTCGGCACTTACCCCATTGCTATGCCTTTAGCATTATGGTAGCATTTTAGCACACTCCGAGGCAAAACCTGAACTAATTACATCTATGATTGACAGCACTAAGACCTTCCTCCTGTCTCTAACTGGTTGTTTTGGACCGGGAGCGTTGACTTTTTCAGTTTGCTATGTAGCAGCTCAGGGACGAGGAGGAGTAGCTAATCTTTTCACAGATTATCTGTCTCATACTACACTACAACATAGTGAAAGTTTCAGCAAATACATAAGCACCATATTTTTTATATATAAAAATTACATATGGAGCTTTAAAGACAAAATCTTTCAGAAATCTATCATGCCTCATGTTTCTACACCACATAAACAACTGAAAATTGTGCTATAATCAGCAGTTTCAACACACAAGTAAACAAAACAGTGACAGTACAAAATCTGTCTTGGATTAGAATCTGACTTTGTCAAAACTTAAAGCTAAAAAGTTTGTAGATCCTGCACTTCATAAAATGACACTGAGCTGCAGAAAAATTCGACCTCGGATTTGCCTTAGGCAAGGATCAGCCACCATTTTTCAGACCTTGCCATTAAGAAAGCCCTCTTCTGATAGATTTTCTCTAAAAGACAATGTCTGGGGATCTCAAGCCTGCTGGTCTGTTGCTAGAAAGATGGGGTTTTTTTTACTCATGGATTACATCACACCTAGATTCAACAAGCAGGCAAACAGACCTATGGATGATCACAGCTTTGCCTGTTTTGGAACAGCTCTGAGGTTAGGAAAGAGCCACTGTGCATGGAAGGGTAAGTTTTACTGAGCTTCCCAGCTTCCCATTTAGCCGCTCTGGTGGACCTCTGTGTGTAATTATTTAAAGGCCCTGTATTACAGTCTGCAACAGGAGCGACCAGGGAGAAGGAGCCAGGGATGGATAGATGGAGGGATCAGATTCCTGCTGTGAGAAAGTAAAGTCTTTCAAGTTGGTCCTGTGCAGAAAGTGGATGAGATGAGTATGCTACCTTTGGGTTCCCATGCTGTGAGGTTGCAACCATCTACAGCCAACAGCTGGCTTCTGGGATCAGCCGTGGGCACGAACCAGCTCCCTGTGAAATCAAAAATGAACCAACAGGAGCACCGCTGCACACGCATACGTACCGAATGTATATGTTTGTGTGAGTCAGGCGGCTAATTCTGATGCAACAACCTGGAGCTAGAATGCTCCAATGATGATAAACAAACAGCATTTTGGATGGGGAGGGACAGACGCTGGGCTGAACTGACTGAGCAAGAGAGGAAAGGGAGAGAGAGTGGCAAGTGCTAGGCAAATATACTCAGGGGCTTTTTTTTTCCTAACATGAGATGGTTTCGGTTCTTTTAAATGTATGTTTGAAGTTGGGGTTGAGCTGAACACAAGCTGTTTGAAAGAACGTGATGCAAGAGTGGAGCAGAAGATGAGAGGCAGGCCGAGAGAGAGGGAGAAAGAAAGACAAGGATGGAGTGGGGATGCAGGGTGACTGTGGGGATGTTGGGGTAGCAGAGAGAAGGGGTTCATGAGAAAAAGTTGCACATGGAGAGAAATATATGGAAAGAACGTGAGGTTTTCCTGCATTACAAGAAAAGAAATGCAGAAAGAGGAACTAAAAGGGAGCCTCCAATGGGACAAAGCAGATGCTGCATTAGAAATTGAAAACCGAAAGAAAACTAGATGGAAATTAATGAAGACATACAAGCTAAATAGGAATGTCTGAATGGGTTTCTTCAAAGGAATACGTTATTATTATCATCATTATTATTTAAACAAAGCAAAAAAGAAGCAGAGAGAACATTTTCCAGTAAGATAGAATCAGAATCAGAAGACTTTGCCTTGATTCTGCTCTTGTGATGGAGCATTCTCAAGTGGGAAGGTCAAAATGACAATGTGTTCTTTTTTTCTTCAAAGCCTTGCCACTGGCCAAGACCCACACACATGCATGACACAGACGCACACTCCCACCACGTTTCTGCAACACTTTAATCAGAGCGTGGCATGCTCTTGGTCCAGACAAAGCCCAATCAGGGCGGTGATAATTTGGCCTCTCCTTCAATCAGCGGCGACGTAATTGCATCAGTCACAATCTCCATTTCATCTTTCATCTCTGTGTCGTGGCGGCGGACAGCAGGCAGAAGAACACTCTTAGGCTCAGACTTATCATTAAAACAGACAAGCAGCAAATCCACGGAAAAAGCCGAGGAGAACAATCCAACTCATTCTTTTCTTTTCCACAAAACCTCCCACTGGAGACCTCATAAACACGGAAGCTGATGGTAAACAACATCTCACCATTTTTCTCTTTTTCATGCCAACGCTGTGGCCTTGTCTAAAGTAATGTTTTGAAGCAATTTGAAACTAAAATTATGTTCTGAGAGGAACACATTAAAAAACTCCTCACACAAAGTAGTTTGCAAAAAATATTTGTTGCAACTACAAACTTTATTGTGGGGGAGTTTCGTTCAGCTCAATCCATCTTCCCATCAACTTTTGCCAGCTTCTCTGTTCCTCCTGAATAAAACCATCCCACAGGAGGATACTGCCAACATGTTCCGCCAAGAGGATGGGGTGTTCAAGGTGATGTGCACGA